>NW_019268560.1:2756429-2761124 GCF_002738365.1 Cucurbita moschata | reverse complement strand
AAAAAAAAAAAAAAAAAAAAAAAAAAAAAAAAGAAACAAGATTAAAAGGGAATCATATTTCTTATTTTCTATCAAGATTTGTATAGCTATCAGCTAGAAGCTTCCCCCACCCCCGTTTTGATTAATGCATTTCTTATGCAGCCCAAGTGATTGGAATTACTTTGAAGCAGAATTAAAAAGGCGTCTTGGAAGGAACTTTTTAATATATGGTAAGTTCTTTTTTCTACTGGTGGATGTCACCATCCAATGTATTATAAGCATGTACGTGTTATAATGTTTTCAAAATTCAGGTGCATCAACACGAGCGTTTAATTTATGACTTTGGAATTGTTGTTAGCAAGTAATAGATGGATGTGGATTTCCTCAAGATGTTAGGAAAGCTCAGAATTTTGGGAATTATCGTTACTGTTTTTTTATAACTTTATTATTCCCAAAAAACTGATGTGTGTATAATGAATTAGGCTTCTAAATAGGCTTCTAAATAGGCACATCCATAAGTAACCAGTTAGTGAACAGTTGATGCTTATCTTATATTTCAGTTACCTTCATTTATCTGCAGCAAGTTCGTCAAATACTTTTACTAAAACTTTCAGTGGAATTGATGGGGCGGGCAAACGATTAGCTGATGAGGTAGGCTGTAATCCATTCCGATATGTATTTCTTGAAACAGTTTCTAGCTCATTGAAATGTACATGTAATTTCATTAATACTCAACAATGATCTGTATGGCAATCAGGTCTTGCAAGTGGTACAACAAACAGAGAGCTTAAAAAGGATTTCTTTTTTGGCTCATTCACTTGGTGGTTTGTTTGCGAGATATGCTATTGCTGTACTCTACAATAACTCAGATTCATTGTCTAGTAGCATACCAAACGATCCTCGCAGTTCTTCAAAAAAAGGTGTGGTTGCAGGACTAGAGCCAATCAGTTTCATCACCTTGGCAACTCCTCATTTGGGAGTGAGAGGTAAAAAGCAGGTTGGTTTTTTAGAGTATTATTGGTTATCATAAGAAACCCTTAACAGTTGTAGTTTGATTTATAATTCGATACTTGACTGACACTAAGTTAATATTTGCTTTTCTTAGCTTCCTTTTCTTCTGGGAGTTCCCTTCCTAGAGAAATTGGCTCCACCAATAGCACCTATTGTCGTGGGCCGTACGGGTAGTCAGCTATTCCTTACCGATGGAAAACCTGATAAACCACCTCTTCTATTAAGAATGGCATCCGCTAGTGAAAAAGAGAAATTCATGTAAGTTAGCCTCTTTGTACAGTTTGTGGAGGCCCCTTGTTTGCGCCCTGTTTTTTGTTGGGCGATGTCACAAAATGGTCACTCTGTCGTTTTTTTCCCCTTTGCAGATCTGCGCTTGGTGCTTTTCGATCCCGCGTTCTTTATGCCAATGTAGCTTATGATCGTATCCACTGCATGCCTTATACCTTTTTCTTTTACTGTTATTTTGTTGATCCTTTCATATTTTGCCCATTAACCATTATCTCTTTTAAACACTGAATAGATATGGTTGGTTGGCGCACTTCATCTATAAGGAGAGAAAACGAACTTATCAAGGTGATGAGCCACTTGATTTTCGTATGTTTCCATTTTATCATCATTGAAAGCATTTCTAATCATAAGAACATAGAGAGATGAGAAATCTTGAAGGAGATTGGGTTGAGAATAGATATTATTGAGTTGTTGACACTAGGGAATTCCTTCTTGAATGTCTGTATGTGTGTGTGTGTGTGTATATGCACATGATCTAGTTAGGAGCAATGTACATTATCATTCTGACATCTTCTAAAATTCTTGGAAGCCCCCTCGCCGATCATTGGTTGGTTACAAGCATGTTGTAGACGTAGAATACTGTCCTCCTGTTTCCTCCGCTGGTCCCCATTTCCCCCCTGAAGCAGCTCAAGCAAAGGAGGCAGCCCAAAAATCACCAACCACACACAACACGGTGGATTATCATGAAATCATGGAAGGTATGAAACCCCAACTCCAGTAGGAGTTTAAACGTGGTGATTATTAGATGATTGTTTCCTTGCTCAATGTCACATTTTCTCTCCAGAGGAGATGATTCGTGGCTTGCAGCAGTTGGGATGGATAAAAGTTGATGTCAGCTTTCATTCCTCATTCTGGCCATTCTTTGCACATAACAACATCCACGTTCGTCTCTGATCGCTCTATTTCAAGCTGTTTCTTCTGCTTCTGTTTCTTATACGGAATGTATAATGACTTCAGGTGAAAAACGAATGGCTTTACAATGCTGGTGCTGGCGTGGTGGCTCATGTTGCAGACACCCTCAAGCAACAAGAACCGTCTTCAGTTGCCCCGGTGGCTAGCTTATAGCAGTAAGCCTTATCTCTGTGCAGTAGAATTTAACCACGCTGAAGAATCAGCAGAGAATATCACAGATTATTTGTGTTGTCATAGTTAAGTATATTATAGATTGGATGTAAGCTTGTCACATGTAAAAAGCTTAATCAAGGAGAAACTAAGGCTAATTAATTCTACATTTACTACAATAATTATGCTGAATAAAAAGCGACATTGATCAACCAAGTAGATGATTAGCTATCAAGTAGGAGTTGTTATGGTCGTGTTTCTTGATGATTGGTCTATTCATTGTAGCGACGAAGAACTTGTTGTTCTTCCAAGTTGTTTTGACTTCTAATAATTGAAACTATAAAATAAGGATTAGGCAGCTATCTCAATTCTCTTGCACGTCAGTCAATTGGTTGAAGTATTCACGCATAGGTCAAGAAGTAATCACCAGGCTACCAGGATGTTTCTTTTTAAATTTTAATGTACATATTTATATATATAAAGTAATATTCAAGGCAATGTCCATTCTAAGAGATGAACGTTTATCTTGAAATTAAAAATTATATTGATTTTCGAGGATGGAAGAGATCATTGTGGGTAGGATTTTTTTTTTCTTTCTTTTTTCATATCTTTGCAAACATAGTTTTTTTTTTTTTTTTTTGTATTAATTAAAAAGTGTTCGATTTGTAAGAGTCCAAGCTTACTGCAGCAGATATTGTCTATTGTGGCCTTGTTGTCAACCTCACGATTTTAAAATGTTTGTACTAGGAAGTTATAAGTGTCAACCTCATGGTTTTAAAACACATTTGCTAGGGAGAACTCTTATAAAAAAAATGTTTCGTTCCCTTTTCTAACCGATGTGATATCTCATAATCCACTTCCCTTAGGGGTCTAACGTTCTCGCTGGCACATCATTTAGTGCCTAGCTTTGATATTATTTGTAAACAGCCCAAGTCCACCATTAACAAATACTATCCGCTTTGATCCATTACATATTATTGTCAGTCTCACGGTTTTAAAACATGTCTATTAGAGAGAAATGTCCACATACTTTGTTTTTCTCTCCGTTCGATGTGAGATCTCACACTTTTAATAGTGTCGAATAAATTTCTAAATATTTATACACACGAACAACTTAAATTGATGCAGACCTCAAACTAGATCCATGAATGTGATAGATGGATAAACTGGTACAAGTCAGAAAGAAAGAAAGAAAAAGAAGATAAAAGTAGGGGCAAAAAGAAACACAGTTGTTGTAATATGAAACCAAAACAAATTCCCACAAAACATGTTCCCTCACTTCCTATAAGATCCTCTAATAATGTTTGTGAAAAGCCCTCGGAATTAACTAAACCTCGGATTTGGGGAAAGAAATAAGGAAGAAGAAATTGTTTGTCTTCTCCCTCTTTACCTCTGGTTATGGTGAAGATTGGTTATTCGCGACCAAAATCGGGAACTAATATGAGTTCTTTTAACATGTTTAGACACCGGAGCTCAATTCATCACCAAAATCAAAATTAGGCATCATATTTTTCCTCCCAAAGTTATTTAAACAAAGTCTGTATTATTTGTACAAATCTAACACCATCAAAACAGGTTTCTTTTTCCATGTTTTTTCCCTCAATCACATCGAAATTCTTAACACAAAAAACAAAAAAAGAAACAGGGGAAGAATAATCAACAGATTTGACCGTCTTGGTAACCCCTCCGTCGCTTTACCGGTAAAATTTGCCGGAACCCATCCTGTGCAGCTGCAGCGACGACATGCCACTCCTCAACCATCCCTTCCAACTCAAACGGCTGCACCGCCACGATCCCTGAAGAATCAAAGACGCAATTTTCCGGCAACCCACCAAAAGTCTGGCAAGGGGGTTTGGTTTTTCGGCGGCCGGCTCCAACAGGGACATTACGGAGGGCCCCACCGGCGGTCCAGTACCTCTGGCAGCCCTTACAGAAATGGCGTGGTTGATTAACATTGTAATTATTGAAGTAACAAAATTTGGTGTCCATGCTTTTGCATCTCGGACAGGGGATGATCTTGTCAGGCCTTTTTTCTGGCGATTGTTGATCTGAAACGTTGGGCTCTTCTTTAAGTATCCGGTTGTCGTGCAACATAATAGTGGCCCCAAACAGCTTAATTCCTCCCTCATGATCTTCATCGTTCTTCTTTCTCTCTGCCATCATCATATGGAGAAGAACACACACAACAGAATCGTTGATTTTGGGATTCAGCTTTTTTTCGAAGAAGGAATTGGAAATATGGGGATTTATATACACAAAGTCAAAACCCAAAAGTGCTTTTTAAGAAAGGCAAAAAAAAAAAAAAAAAAAAAAAAAAAAAAAAAAAAAAAAAAAAAAAAAAAAAAAAAAAAAAAA
>NW_019268560.1:2745584-2756394 GCF_002738365.1 Cucurbita moschata | reverse complement strand
GAAAAAAAAAAAAAAAAAAAAAAAAATGGAAACTGGAAATTGAAAGAACAAAAGCCGCCAATAAGAGAGGTTGGTGGGATGGAAAAGAAAAGCTGAAGATGAGCTTTTTGTACACATCATTACTTCACTTCATCATTATTATCATCTATTTCATTTTTTTATATAATAATTATATAAAAAAAAGTAGTATGCTTTTATTGATTTCTTTTATTTTTTTAATTTTATAGTTTCATCGAGTTAAATAAACCATCACGAGTAATATCCTAATAATAATTTACTTATATTTATTATCTCGAGATCAAAAATTGATTTTTTTTTTTCTTTTCAATCTTTTATCTTCTAATATTTTTAGATGATTATCAAATTTGTTCCGTAACCCGGTTGAAAGTTATATTTACAAATGGGTTACATGTAATAATATTTTACAAATACCCAAATAAAAATTAAAAAAGAAAATTAAGGGATTATTTGATGGTAGTCAAATGAGAGAGAGAGAGAGAGCGGATTGAAGTGAATATAAAATTCCACCTCTCTCCCTCAACTCTCCAACACAAAAGAAAAATTTTAAATAAAAAAAAAAAGAAAAAGAAATTAATTAATGAATGAATGAAGAAAGTTGAAATAAAATGATTTTGTCGTGTAATATGTGAACTGGATCTCGTGGAAATTGGGATTAAGATTTCCAGAGATTATTAATTATTTATCTTTCTTATAATAATTAATAACATTTTATTTTATTAATAAAATCAACTTGTTTGAAAAGACAATATGAAAGAATAAATAATTATAAAACGAGGGACAGATGCCTTCAAAAGTTTATACATCACTGTTGGTAGCCTTATAGATAGGGTACTTATATTTTCCATTATTCCATACTTTTATTTTTTCAAAACATAAAGCTTAATTAACCCAAAACCTTATTATAAATTTAATATATTCTTTTATATATATATATATATATATATATATATATATATATATATATATATATATATGTATAAGCATTGTAGAATCAGAAATTACGTATGATTTAGTTATAAAGTTCATTACTTTTTAATAAAGGGAAATACTTTAATGGTGGGTCTGTATCCAAATTTTCAATATATATTATAGATTCCAAAATTATATTGGATCTTAAAGAGTTTATTGAATAAACTTAAATTGGATATTGGGTTTCCTTTTTTGCATTAAAAGTCATATCTTTTGCCTTACTTTTTAATGCATGCATTTGGTGGCTAAACTTTGAAGTTTATTATAATTATTATTATTTATTTAAAAAAGTGTTCAAAACAGCTTTTGATAAATGGATTAGAAAAGGATAAAACGAAAATTGAAAATTGGGGATTTTCTTTAATAAAGTAATCTTTTATATATAATATATATACTTAATATGAAAGTAACCCTCTTTTCTCAAACACCTTTTTCCCACTAATATAATGTATGGACAAAACCCTTTTTTTTTCGTTTTAAAATTTTAAAATTAGAGATTTAATCATATTGTATGATACGATATCGTTTGTGGGTGTCAATTTTATTTTGGTATATGATCGTCTTTTTCAATTATTTGAACGAGAAAAAATGAAATGGAATAGGAAACTTGAATAATAAAATGATCCCATGTTGGGTGATGCTTAGGTTTTTCATTGACCCCAACTTTGCTTATTTTAAGCAACAAAACTAAGTCTTTCTTTCCCTTTATTTATTTATTTATTTGATTAAATATTCTTTAATTCATAGCTTATTCCAATCAGTGCTGCAAGTTGGGAGGTTTGGCTCTCACTCTAAATATAAAACTCCATAATAATTAAATAAGTAATGAATTAATTAAGTAATTACCTTTTAATTGTGCAACGAAAGTTTATAATAAAACCTATATTTTGATAGAGTTAGCTGTTGGTTTAAGTTCCATGTGGATAATAGCTGGCCTTTCATTACTAAAAAAAACAATACCCTTTTATTTTATTTTATTTTCTTCAAGAAATTATTGAAAAAGAATTTTTGTAAAGTAAATTTAAGGATCTACAAAATTGAAGATTGTGTGTTATCACATGGATTAGAATGGCAGAGATATAAGTAATAGATCATATCTATGAATGGGATACAGAGTATAATCCAGACTGGCTTCGCTTACACATATGTTGCTCTTTCTTGGTCAATCAATTGGCCAATCCACGCAATCAAATTCTGTATATTTTTTGTTCCTTTTCTGCAGAATTGACCCAAATATTTGTTTGAATGATTCTTTGAAGACTTTGAAGGAACTTTATATTCTTGAATAGATCACTGGGGAAATTAGCAACCTACATGGAAGGCAACTCTTTGTTTATTTGTTTATTTTCGTGTAGATTGATAGAAACGTTTTTGTTTCAGGATCATGAACAGATGAAATCTTGACTGGGAAGATGAAGGGGCAGGCAATCCAATTTACAAGCATTTTCAGGCTTTTTGTGTGCGCTGGCTGTATTGCTTGTTGCGAGTATGTTAAAACATAGCTTTTCCAACGCCTAAAATTTGGTTTCATATCTACAATTAGGCATCGCTCCATGAGTCACCATTGTCGCTTCCAACAGCCTGAGAAATTTCTCAATGGTTACCACGAGTCCTTTATGTATAATGATATTATAGTGCAGAGTAGGAAAACAAAGACAATGAAGAACCTGGCGGATTGAGTTGGCTTTCTCCAAAATTGCTGTGACTTTGATGTGGGTAGCAGGTCCAGTTTGAGTACTGGGCTTCTCAGTCACTGTGCGCCGTAGGTTGAATGACTGGGGATAACATGGTTGGTTAATAACAAGAACTATGTTAGTTCTAACTCATTTCATCAAAGGAAACCATGATATGTACTTTAAAAATTTATGGTGTTTAAACATGAACATGATAGCCTACATTGCATCAGTGTAATTCAATATCCAGCCAAACCAAATCAACAAGGGGAAACTAATTTTCAACAAAAACGCAAGGAAGGTGCTTACTTTTGCTCTAATTTGTTGCAGGAAATCTTCCCTAGAATCCATCACTTTGTCATTTCCAATGTGGTTTAGTTCTTTCTGACCATCCACTATCACTTGTTTTGGCTTCTACATTCAATAATCAATGCATAAGCAATTATGGTTTCCCACATCTTAATCATTCTGGCTGGCTTTTTGTTTGTTGTAAAAAACAACCAATGTAAAGTACTATTTACCTTGCCATTTGACTTGTTTGCATTGGGCGCTTGCTGCGAGCAGACTGGTTCCACTTGTTTTGAATGAGCAGATAGATCCTTCTGGCCATCGGACACATCTAAGGATGTTTTTGAAACGCACCATTGTGCAGGAGGAAGAGGTGGCGGAGCTGGAGTAGGGCTATCTGAACATTGCGACTTAATTCTTCCACTTGGTACAGGGTTCACAGTGACAAAACATGGAAGATCAAGAGATGGACCAGAAAGAGATTCATCCATGCCCTTCTTAACGTTCAAATTTCCACTTTCATCAGCCATAGTGATGCCGCTTTTTGTGATTCCCTGAAGCTCAAATGATGTAGACAAAGACTCCGTCTGTGACATGTGGTGCAAATCATACAAGTTCTTGCCTGTGGTTTCTGGAGTGTCATCAGACTCCCACAGCTCAGAATTTGACTTAGAGTGATTACTAAGACAATCATCAGACATACATGGAGATGATCTGCAGAATGTGTCATCATCAGACTCAGAGCCAATCTCATGCACAGAAATAGACTCCTCTGGGGCCAACTGAAAGGATGGAAATATGTCCTTATTGCTTCCGCGACCATCACTGCCATCAGGAAATCTCAGTTTCAATTTTGAAGTTTCAAAACCACAGACAGGATGGAAAGAGATCTTCATGTGATCAAGTGGGGGCGAAGGACATGAATCCGACGAAGAATCACTGGCTAATTGCTCTGTGGAAGTCCTTTCATACATTGTTTCAAAAACAGTATCTTGGTAGCCATTTCTCTTCCCTGCACCATCTGTATTCATAGATGTAGCCTCAAATCTTTCATCATGTAGTAGCGTCAGTTTTCTATGAAAGCCATTTACAAGCAATTGATGGCTAAGTCCAGAATTTTGATTGGAGTTTTCATCTTTCTCCATAATGGTTTGAGTAGGCATGCCATTGACATTAGGTACAGCTGGAAGCGCAATTCCAGCTGCTGCTATCACATTTCTTTTTACCACATTATTCATATGAGCATAACTAGGTCCATCACTTGAACGATCATCACCGTGCAATGAGGACTTATTAGAAGTTGAATCCTTTTCAATATTAATAGCAACCTCTGGAAAATTATCCATTTTTATTTCCTGTGCATGATCAGAAGGGCCACGTTTTTCACCTTTACTTGAGTTCTCACAAGCAGCATTTGGTACGGCCCAAGAAGGAGGCTTTGATGGCTGAAGTCCTAGTAAGCCACCATTAGTCCAGAACTTATCTGAAAGATGGCTGGAGAAAGAAACCTTTTCGGTTTCATGTATTCTGTTCAATAATTTAATTCCAGAATGATCCTCTAAACTAGAATTGGAGTCTGGAGGGAAGGAATCAGTGATATCAGATTCCAATGTGGAACTTTCTTTGCCATGTAGGTCGGTTACTAGGGGACGGTCAGGACTAGAAACCTTCATTGTGTTTTCAAGCCTTTGATCATGGTAAAAACCATCTGAAGAAACAAAATTTGGTAGGCTAGAAATAATACCTTTGTCAAAGGACTTTTGAGGCTCACTAGATTCAAGGAGGTCATACATTGGATCTACTACTTCACACTTTATATTGGATGAGCATGGCTCTACTTCTCGTTTAGTCTGGCAATCAATGTCAGTTTCAGATTCTGACTCAATTGTGTTGAGTGCATCCATATAATTGTCCGTTTCACTTCCAATTTCATCAAACACACTCCTGTCGTAAATTGATTCTAAAGGGTGACCAATATTAGCTAGCGTGCTCGTTTGTTCATCATTTATAAGGTAAAGGCCTTCCGTTTCACATGGATCCAGGGAAGATTGAGGTACAGGAACTTTATATTCTTGATTTTTAACTTTATCATGCTGTTGATTCGTCGACTCCACCATCTCCACTTTTTCTCTACCACCCTGTTGACTGCCCGGCTCCACCATTTCTGCCTTTTCTGTGCCACCCTGTTGAGTCCTTGGCTGCACAGTTTCTGCCATCTCTCTAATATCCTGTTGGGATCTTGGCTGCGCAATTTCTTCAATTTCTCTAACGTCCTTTTGAGTCTCTGGCTGCACAATTTCCGATGTTTCACTAACATCCTGCTGAGTCCTTGGTTGCTCTATTTTTGCCATTTCTCTAACATCCTGTTGAGTCCTTGGCTGCACTATTTCTTCCATATCTCTGACATCCTTTTGAGTACTTGGCTGCACTATTTCAGCCATTTCTCTAACATCCTGCTTTGTCCTTGGCTGCACTATTTCTTCCATTTCTCTAACATCCTGTTGGGACCTTGGGTGCACAAATTCTGTCATGTCTCTAACATCCAGTTGAGTCCTTAGCTGCACTGTTTCTACCATTTCTCTAACATCCTCTAGACCTCTTGACTGCACTATTTCTGTCATTTCTCTAACATCCTGCTGATTCTTGGGCTTCAATATTTCTGCCTTTTCGTCCCATGTGACATGAGAAGAGAAACTCGAATCGATTTGATCCTCTGGTGCATATTGAAATTTATCGTCCATAATCCTACTTTGTTCATCAGGGAGAACTGAATCAGCAGCATCACTATACTGCATCAAACTTGGACTTGAAAATTCCCTAAACTCCTGTTCTTTAGTTTGCAAGGAAGAACCTAATTTCAAAACATTTCCAGCATATCCTGACCCCGTTCCAGAATCAAAAGAATTCAAAGAGTCCCCAGCATCTGATTTCATCATCCGATCAGCTGTAGCGGTTTGAGAAAGAGACGCCCCTTCATTTGAAAAGGAGGTCAACTGCAAGCTGCATAAAAAGTTGTCAGTGATCCATTCAACTAAAGAAGAAACGTTCAAAGCTAATCGTTAGTTAGTAATACCTGCTATTAGGATTGGAAATTGATGCACCATGTATCATTTCTCCACTGTGTACCAATGATCTTTTTCTCTGCATTGTTAATTTATTGGTCATAATGACTACTTTAAATAACAAAACTGATGTATTCCACTAACAAACGAAAAAAAAAAACCAAGAAAAGAATGGGCCAAGCTTTGATTTCAAGAATATTAATTAACACAATGACTCCATATTCTTGTTGTTCCTGGTGCTTACGGTAAGTGTAACAACCCAAGCCCACCACTAGTAGATATTCTCCGCTTTGACCCGTTACGTATCATCGTCAGCCACACACGTTTTAAAACCGTTAGGCTGATGACGATACGTAGAACCAAAGCGACCAATATCTGCTAGCAGTTGGCTTGGGCTGTTACAGCTTACTCTAGGGTGTTAAATTCAATCATGAATCTAGGCAGTTGAACCTTAAAAACTAATCATTTATTTCAAAGGTGCACGTAACACATATAACTCCTAGACATTCACTGCAAACCTTGATCTTGTGAGCCTTTTTTTCACTCCGAACCTTCTCCAAGCTTATTTTTCCTGAGGTTGATGTTTTCTTGAAGAACGTTGGATCTGAATAACGCTTTAAACAAGATCCAGGACCCCTCGTATCAAATCTGGATGGAGAGAAGAACAGAACTGTAAGGCTTGCCTTTCATTTTCAGCAAGGAGATGCACCTTAAACAAAGTTAAAACACTGATCATACTTATCAAGCAAATGAAGTTGTGGAGGATCACGACATTCTTCATAGGCATCCATCATAAATCGTGGCAAATCATGATAGATGAAGTGATTTTGTTCAGTTCGAATACGAGGATGCCACTCAGAACCTGCAAAGTAACTGCATAACATTATACAAATATGCAAATGTTGCAAAAAATGTTATAGAAAACTATAATTATGTCACTCTAAAGCACATCTACTCAAACCCAGTTTACAATCAGGATGTTGGACGTTTAACTTTGGATAAAATTTAGGTTGTTAATCAGTAACTACATGATGTCATGATTTGGACAAGGCACCAATTTTGATGGATTTAAGCTTAACAAGATAAAGCAAACTTCTTGTTTATCATTTTAAACAAATGTGATAACATGATCCTGATAGAACCTAAGTTTTGGCTAAAGCGGCATGCTTGAATATAGGTGCTATAGCAAAACAAAACTGACGATTAACTAAAGCTAAGCTCACTATTGTTCTGAAGTTAAATTTGATCAGTACTGAGTTATTAATAGGACCTCCCGCCCTGTTAGTGTATCAAAAAATTGCCTCCTTCAGGTATTCTCTTTCCAGTAATATGGACAACAAATCTTCAGATATAGACACTCATGTATATGCGTGTTTAGACCATATAATAATATAAATAAAACTGTAACAGTCCAAGTGGTGCCCACCGCCAGTAGATATTGTCCTCTTTAGATATTGTCCTCTTTGGACTTTCCCTCAAGGTTTTTAAAACGCGTATGCTAGGAGAGGTTTCCACACCCTTACAAAGAATGCTTCGTTTCCCTCTCCAACCGATGTGGGATCTCACAATCCACCCCCCTTCGGGGCCCAGTGTCCTCGCTGGCACTCGTTCTCTTCTCCAATCAATGTGGGACCCCCAATCCACCCCCTTCGGAGTCCAACGTCCTTGCTGGCACACCGCCTCATGTCCACCTCCTTCGAGACTTAGCCTCCTCACTGGCACATCGCTCAGTGTCTAGCTCTGATACCATTTGTAACAGCCCAAGCCCACCGCTAGCAAATATTATCCTCTTTGAGCTTTTCTTTCGGGCTTCCCCTCAAGGCTTTCAAAACGCGTCTACTAGGAGAGGTTTACACACCTTTATAAAAAATGTTTCGTTCTCATTTCCAACCGATGTGGGATCTCACAAGAACATAGAAGAAAAGTTAGAAATTAGGTAAGATAAATGGCTGTATGGCTGGACGCTGCCTATAAAAGGTAGTCGGTATCTGTGTTGTGGGGGGAATCTAGAACGCTTCCTCTTTTCACTTTTACGAACAAGAAAATAACAAAAGTTGCACACTGTACTGTTCGGACACAATTACAAAGGAAAAGAACAAACAATTGTCTACATAAACAGACAAGGTTATCTCTAATCAAGACCAGAGTAATCACAAATAACAAGTTGATAGCTCCTTATAAACTGAAACAAATTAAGTTTAAGTCAAGTTATATATAATTTAGGTGGCAATTGAGTCATACCAGCTGTGTAAGCAAAATGAATGTGACTTGTTTGAGTTAGTATTGCCTTTTCAAATGAAGGAAGAGCAGCTTCAATCTGTTTGAGGCGAACCATGACTTTGTGACTTCTGGAAGCTGTTGTCATAACCTGTTCTTGCAACCCATGAAAAACCTCCCCCGCAAATCTACAATATACGATGATACCATCCCAGTCAGCTTAAATGTTGTATAAAGTACCCTCTATAATCCGATTAATATAAGACCGCATAACTAACCCATTATACAGTACGAGACGTAAGAGCTACCTAAAAACAAGAACATCTGAAGGGAAATACCTAATTCGCAACCACCGAGGCAGCAAATATAGTAGATAAACAAGTTAGCAAAGCAAAGAAAAAAAACCGTACTCGACAAGGTCACCCAACTGCTTCAAGATCCCGACGAGACCAGCAACGGCTACACCGTCGAGGACGGCTTTCGGATCTTCATTGTTGGCCTCCATGTAGAGATGGGGCTTTCCGAGCCCGAACTCGCTCTTGACCTGCACCCTGACCAGTGGCATCTTGCTCTAATTTCACTTGGTTCCTGTGCGCATTTGAGGAAAGCAAGGCGAAATTGTAGCTGAATGAAGTGAAGGGAGCTGAAAGAAAATGGAGAGAAAAGAAAGAGAGAGAGGAGAGAAGGTTCGTCGGAGATGTTAGAGAGAGAGTTGGTGGTGGGGATGGGAGCAGCTCAACTGCTGCAACGAGGGAGCTTTTCTGAGTTTTGTAGGACATTTCATTCTTTTCCATATAATAAAATACAAATTGTTTATTATTTCATAATAAAACCCACAAAAAATCTATTCAGTTTATAAAACTTTAATTTTTAAGAGCCGTTGAAACCCACCGGAGACCGTAAAAACGTGGCTCCCACAACTGTTTTCCACCTTACGGTGTGGACCCCACTTAGGGATAAATAAGGAAATTTCCTTTCTAATTTTGTTTTTCATATTCTAAATACTGACATTTACTGTTTTTGTTGATTTATATCATATTTAATAGTCCAAATAAATTAAATAGAAGTATAAAAAAAAAAATAAAAAATAAAAAAAAACATTGGACTATATTTTTATATTTATACTTCTTATCGTACTCAACACCTCTCGTCATTAGGGAGAGAAAATAGTTTTTGAGAACTGCCAGCCCTCAACGGTACCCTACAGAAAAACAACAAAAAAAACATGTCGAAAGATATTGACCGTAACTCGGTTGTGTTACTGTCCAATTAGGTTTCCAACTGATATGTATATATCAATTATGTGACCAAGACAATTATGCAAATAGTGACGAAAAGAAAGGGCCTCTCTTTTGCAGAAGCTAAAAGCCCAACCATAGTCCTACCGGCCCAATAATTTCTGAAATTGGGCCCAAATGTACAAGGGAACAACTCCAATTGACACACCGACTTTACGAGTGCAAAATAACAAAAAAATAATCCACAAATAAGAATTTTAGAAGTGGGGCCTACCGAGGAAGATGCTCTCTTGTACAAAACTATGGGGTGCGAGGGGCCCAATCACCTGCCTTACTACCCATATTTAACAGAGTACTTCAAACAATAATATTGCATCAAAAAAGTGAGGCCATTGTTGCAACAATTTTGATTCATGATCTCTTGGCTCAAATTTCCATTTTTCCCGATAACCGGATCGATTCTATCATACCCAAATTGTCAAAATTTTAAATTTACGAGAATTGAACTAAATTTAAGTTTATGAATGGCACTGAAACAACGAAACGACGATGAATATGACCATCAAAATGTTAACAACACATAGTCGTACCGTAAAAAAGTGTGTTCAAGAGTATTAGAGGGATGGAAAGAGAGGAGCATAGGGAGATGGGGAAGTGAGAGTGTCTGCAATTTGATTCTGTTGGCTGTGTAAAAGTGTTGCATCCGACAAGGAGATTTAATGAGAAGGGATTTGGCATTCGGTTTTAGGACACATACTGTCCTGTTTCTTACAATTACTACATGTCATTCTCAATGAAAGGTCAATTTTCCCATCTCCCCTTTTTAAAAAAAACTCATCCTATTCAGAATCAGGCGTTGAATACTAACAGTACAAAAAGCTTGGAAAGCACCAAATAATGTGGGGTTGCCCTTCGCCTTTCTACTCATATACATTCATATCTAATGGGCATCATCCTCATACCCATTCATTCATCAGCTTTAGTACCAAACCAACCCAATTCAGTGTCTCCCACAGACAACCTGAGCTTGTCTTCTCCTTTGCATTGCATTTCATTCAAAAGATGCAAGAAAATAAAAATATAAAGCTGCACCAAAAACTCTCCAAATTATTATTGCACATATTCCTTTTGTGGGTTCGATCCATCTATTCTCGTTCTTTGCAAAAAATTCGTTTTCTGTTCAACTTGAACGAAGGAACTGGTGTCTTATGATCAGTGGAGTTATGTTCATGTGTAGATACCCATATCCCAAATCACGAACAAGCTACCTCTTGATTCCTCATGAACACATTAAAAAAAAAAAAAAAAAAAAAAAAAAAAAAAAAAAAAAAAAAAAAAAAAA
>NW_019268560.1:2580656-2745170 GCF_002738365.1 Cucurbita moschata | reverse complement strand
AAAAAAAAAAAAAAAAAAAAAAAAAAAAAAAAAAAAAAAAAAAAAAAAAGCAACGTATCTTGAATTCAATCTTTCCAAGTTCTCATTAATAACGTAAAAGAGAAAGTTATGGCGACCGAAACATGAAGGTAATCAATAGAACTTTTGACAAATATTTGACAATAATTGATTGTTTATAAAGAAATGGAAATGGAAATGGAAATGGGAGAGAAAAGTATGAGATGAAAGAGATATGGTGAAAGAAACAGTGAAGATTCTTCACATTCTTTTCCATAATTCATAAGCAACATATGGCCCCATTCCTCACGTGCATCCCACATTATTAATTACATCATTAACTTATATCACCAACCTTGCCTCATTTAACATCCTAACATTTTTCAAACTCCCAAACTATACCCTTAAATTTTAGAGTAAAGTAAATTTATAGATATAGGGATCTTTTATCTCTTAAAAGAATAAGCAAGGGAGACAAAATTCAACTTAAAAATGAAGTGGTCTTATAACATTATGTTCCAATTCTGTCATTTTCATTTACTTTTAGGAATAATTTTGTAAAGAGGCAGCTTTAAGAACAGTATAGTTTATTGGATTAACAGTTAGAACATAAAGCTGTCTTGTATTTCACGACTTCACTAAACCCTAATTCTCACTGCTAAACATGGGATTGTGTTTTTTTAACTTTTTGTTTGGTTTTAAACATAAAAAAGCAATATCATCATTCATTACCTAATCATCATAACCTAACCCTAAAACCTCCTAATATTCTCTCCCTCTTTCTTTCAATCATAACCTAACACTAATTATTTTAAGTTATTACCAAGGTTTAAATTTGTTTTTAAAACACTATGATCCATCGATGACTATCGTTGATGATCGATGTGGCGGTGGTGGTGGCGTGAGGTTGGCGGTCACCGACAATGGGTGGTGGTGATCGGTTGTTACGACGGCGATTGCTGGCTGCTAATGGTGGGTAATAGTTGATGATGGACATGGGTGGTTGACTGTGGGTGATAGTTGCCGGTGGCAACCACAGTGAAAGCGTAGATGAATATTATGTTTTTGATAATAAATCATAATTTTACTCGGATATAAAATTTAAAAAAAAAATCATAAACCTATTAGATATTTTTAATTATGTGTAGTTGAATCCGGTTGAAAGCAATTAAAAATGATTCTTAAATAAAATTAAAAAAAAAAATTAAAAATGAAGAAGATTTTGTTTAAAAAAAAAAAAAAAAAAAATTTAGAGAGATAATGAGAGATTCTCGTGTAATAATTAATAATTAATAGCGTGTACGCACAGCATAAACTTGGGCCATCACAAAATATTCTTCCAAGGTGTGTTCTTCTCATACTAACTTTCCTAATTATAATCAATTTGCTCTTTTTGTCGCCTTTCAAGAAGATTTTAAATTACATGAAGCCTCAAAATTAGTCTCAAATATAGTTCTTCGGACTAATATATATATATATATATAAAAGAGTGTACATGGGTTGAGTTGGAATAATCTTTTACACCAATACAAATTTTTGGGTTGGTTAGGTTGATAATTCGAGCAACTTAAACACATCCCAACCCAAACTTTTTTTTTTTTCCTTTTTTGTTGGTCTAGGTTAGATTTTCGAGTTTTTATTTAATTATTTTTAAAAACTACTTATCTACTAGACATGTTACATTGATGACTAAAATCTCATTAAACTCAAGTATCATTAACATCAGTTACAATTACCAAATCTCCTTAATCCTCGTAATAATCTTAAAACTAAAGTAGGATGAGTTGAGTTGTAATCTTATTTCAAGTTAATTGAATTGGTTGGATTGATTGACGAAAAATCTTTTAAAAAATTCAACCTAATCTTAATTGAAAAAGAATTGAATCCAACTTAATTTATATAATTTGAATTGATCGGATTCTCGAGATATATGAACATTCAGACATATATTATTGACGTAAACGTTACTAACTAATTTGGTTTAATACATTCATGGAGAGGGCCCTAAGTCAATTACCTCCTCTCTAATAAAACTTTGAACATTCTAGTTGATTAAAAAATGAAATGATATATTTATTTATTGGATAGAGTGAAGGGAAAAACTCGATGCCAACCAATTAAAGGTATAGATTTGATAAATTAATATTTAAAAAAATGATTGTAAATTTAGGTAATGATGATGCATACATGTAAAGTAGTATGGGATCCCCTTATAATGGGTTTGAATTCTCTCAACAACTAAAACTAAAAGAGAGACAAAAAGAAAGGCCGCTTACCACCCTAGATTCTCTAGCCCACATCCCACCAATTAATGCTTAATCATCATACAACATCTTAATCTATAACGGTTTAAATATGATCGTAAATCAATTCAACCATAAATGAGTAGGAGATTCCAACCATTTTGACTTCTTTTATTAGAATATATGTCTAAAATGAATTGAAATAAGCTCAAATTTATAATTATTAAATAAATGAAGTCAGAAAAGTAGCCCATAGTTATTTATTATTTTTATGAATTAATTTATTTAACGGTATATAAAAAATATTAAACTAATAAATATATATTTTCAATCAGGATGTTTATTAAAAATTTAAATTTATATGGATTAGAATAATTGTAATAATTTTATTAGAAAAAGAAAAAGGAAAAAGAGAAGGTTTTTGAGTGCCCTGAAAATTGAGACATTGCAGACAAATTTAGGTGTCAGAAATAAACTTTTGGTGGAAAACAAAAGGCAAAGGAAATGTTACAGATTGACGCAGTAAGGACACAGTTTTATCCAAATTATGAAAACTTGCCAACCTTAATTTTCCTGCGCTTCACATTTTGCCCCTCAACTTTTGCTAATTCAAAACCCACCCCAGCTCTGCCGCACCGGGGCCTTACCGGGGATGGGATGGCAAAATGGATTATTATTATTGTTGTTGTTTTATATTTTTTTTTAATTTTTCTCAATCATTAATTTGAGGAAAATGACATCCATATCCACTTAAGTACCCAATTCATTATTCACACTTTCGAATCTTTAATAGAGACACAGATGTCGGATCTCACTGTAAATTTGGTTCAACTTTATTGCCTAATTATCTAATTTCAGGTTTAATGTATAATTTACGTTATTTAAAAAAGAGAGAGAGTAATTGTCAAAAAATAAAAAGCATCATCTAAACTAATAAATGTGAATTAAGAAAATGGTGTATCTTAATAATCCTCATTAACATCTAATTGCGTAAATAAGAATTAATGTTTCCATCATTAAACCAGGCAAGGAGATGGAGAGAGAAAAATGTATAATAACAAAACACTAGATACTCATAATCACACCCATTATATTTATGATATTAAATCTAGTGGTAGACCATATGATCCGAATAATCAAAGGTGGTGAATATTATTCTTTTACTCATCGTGAAACTATAGGTTAAAATTCGTATATTTCTTTGGGTCAACCGTATATTAAGAAAAAAAAATTATCCGTATATGTTACTTACTAAAGAAGAAAGATTTTGAGTAGGGATTATTATGAAGTTAATGTCAATGAACGGTATAATTCCCCTTTTGATTTGCAGCAAAAAGAAAATTAAAAAAAAAATAAAAACTTGTAAAATAAGATTAATTACATACACCAAATCTAACAGCTAGCCACCACCGACAGGTTTCCACTTACTTCAGAATTATTAACAAAAAAAAAAAAACATTTGATAATTAAAATGATAATAACAATTATAAATAAATGTTGTACGTATAGATATGTATATACAATCATAAAAATACATAATTATATTGGAATTTTGAGAATTAAAAATAATAATAAATTATAATTTTGTGGTAGCAAGCAAGTTGATGGAAATAAATAAATGGGGAAGTGGGAAAAATAATACAAAAGAATATAAAAATAAATTGGGCATGAAAAAAAGAAAAAAAAAAAAAGAAACAAAAAGCACCTTCATAGGCCCCATGTAATGTCCTCTCTCGAGATGTGATTTTCATCTTTCTTCTCCACTGCAATAAAACCCTTTTTTTTTTTTTTTCTTTTTTAACCCTCAAATTTTGCATATATTATTTATTTATTTTCTTTTTTAGCCAAATTTGCTTAAGAATTTGTAGCCTTCTCCTATTTCTCTTTCTCTCTCCCCCCTCTAATTTCTTGATCTCAAATTGATGATGTCAACAGAAGGCAGAAAAGATTCGACGGAAGGTGGGTCATCGTCGAGGACGGCGGCGGGGAGCTCTGCAGCGGCGGATCAGCAGCAGCAGCAAACGTCGGCGGCACTAAGCCGGTACGAGTCGCAGAAAAAGCGGGACTGGAACACGTTCGGACAGTATCTGAAGAATCAAACGCCGCCGGTTGCGCTGTCACAGTGCAACTGCAACCACGTGGTGGAATTCATGAGGTACCTGGACCAGTTCGGAAAAACTAAGGTTCACTTACACGGGTGTGTTTTCTTCGGACAGCCTGACCCACCTGCCCCTTGCACTTGCCCACTCCGGCAAGCATGGGGCAGTCTAGATGCCCTGATCGGACGGCTGAGAGCGGCGTACGAGGAGCACGGAGGATCGCCGGAGACAAACCCTTTTGGAAATGGAGCAATTCGAGTGTATTTGAGGGAAGTGAAGGAGTGTCAAGCGAAAGCAAGAGGGATTCCGTACAAGAAAAAGAAGAGAAAAAGAAGCCAATTGAAGGGCAACGAGGAGGACAACCAACCCAAGCTGCTTCCTTGATTCAAATCAAAATCAAAATCAAAATCAAATCACTTCTCATTTCCTGGTAATTTCCCTTTCAATTTCAATTTTAATTTCAATTTTAATTTCAATTTTAATTTCAATTTCTGGAATCTGGGTCCTTTTAATTCTGGTTGGATTTATTTAATTATTAAAATACCCCAATAATTAACCCTCAAACACTTCATTTTCAAACCAATAATTGATTCCCATCCTCCCTCAATTAATTTAAATTCCAGAAATACTCACTTCAATTCTCTCACAAAACTTGTTCCTCTAATTTGTAAACCAAAAACCCTAGAACCCACTTCCAAAAAAAGAACCCTAATTTTAATTTTGTTTGATCAATCAGCTATAACTTATAACAACATCAATTTTCCCGAACACACAAACAACCATGGACTCTACTCTCTCTCTCTCTCTCTCTCTCTCTCAAATCAAACAAAGCACTGTTTTTTATTTATTTATTTATTATTATTGATTTAATTAAATAGATCATTTAAATTCTCAACTTTTAGGTGTTTTTGGGGCTTTTTTTTGTGATTCTGTGCGATTTTGTGCTCCCCATAAATGGATGTATGGATGGAATGGAATGATGATTATACATTGATATGAATTTTCCTGTCTTCTTCTTCTTCTTCTTCTTCTTCTTCTTCTTCTTCTTCTTCTTCTTCTTCTTCTTCTTTCACTTACTTCAAAACTCTGCATTTTGTTCTAAATTTTCCAAACAAAACCCACATTGATTTATGTACGGAATCAATGGAACATCATATATAGGAACTTTGTTCCTTAAACACTGTTCTTTTTTTTTTTTTTTTTTTTTGTCTGAATGTTTGATGGTCATATGAAATTGCTGTGGATAATTTTGTCGTATAAATTATTAGTTACTAGCTTTTCTTTTCTTTTCTTTTTTTCTTTTTCCTTTTTTTAATGGATTCATATCAAAGTTCTCTTTTTTGTGGCAAATATAGATTTGGGTTCACTTTTTAAATTTGTTAAGATATTCTAGTTTTCTGGTTTAGATTGTAAAATCCTCCTTAGCCATTAACATTAGATTCTTCAATATGGATTAAGTTGATTTAAATGGAATTAATTAGTGTGGTGTTGATCAAATTAAAGAAACTATTAACATAATATGTAGAACTTTTTTTGTGTTAAGTGTTGTTGCCTCATTGCCATTGCATTACACAAACTTTCATTATTAACATTAATTGTTGGCAGGTTTGTAATAATTATTGTCTTAATCTATATATTCTAAAAATGAAACCCTTCAAACACTACAAACTTTCCTTATTATTATTATTATTATTATTTTACTTTAAGGATTTTACGTCAGCTCAGTTATGTTCTTATTGACAAAATTATAAAATTATTAGTTGATAATATGTATAAATTCTTAGGGTAGACGAAGTTACCTTCTTATTTGTGTTTGGTACTGTTTTTTTACCTTTGAAATTGAAATATTATATTTTTTTTTCTTTGTAGAATTATCTAAAAATATCTTGGATTCCAAGTGTAATGAATGTTAATTCTAATTTTTTTAGTTTAATATGTTAAAATATACACACATCTTCTTATAATTTGATAACTAACATTATTTTAATGAAATAGTTTCTTTACTCTAAAATAAATTATATTTGTTAAAGCATCATTGTTAGAATATGTTAAAAAAGATTACATTTATCCTTTCATTCCTTATAATATTTTATAGGTTGGATGTCATATTAATTAATATTCAAAAGGAGAGTGTTAGAAATAGATTAAACTACTAAATTTACCCTAAAAATCAATTAGGTGTTGTTTCATAATCTTTTAGTTTAATACTTTCTGTGTAATTATTTTTATTTTTCCTTAAATTCTCAATCAAATACAAAAAAAAAAAATGTTGTTATTTATTGCATATTTCCTGATAAAAACCTAATTAAAAAAATATTTCATTATTTTCTTAATTTCAGGACAAGAAAAGCAATGGATGAAGAGTGTATAAATGTGGAACGAGTTGAAGCATTTTCTATATGATAAAATACTTATATATTTTATACATATATATATATATATATATGTTGTAGAGATAATTATATAAAGAAAGAGAGAATTTGAATAAAAAAAAATTAGTATATAGTTTGTAGCCAAGCCTAGCTAGCAAGCAATGTGTTTTCTCCCATTCTAGTTAATTATAAAAAAAAATTAAAAAAAAAAAAAAAAAAAAAACCCAAAGTTTAGGTTCACTTTTAAATTATTCTATATTAGAGTGTGAAAACCAACTGTTTTGCCCTTCACATTTAAGATGAAAAATGTCCTTTCTATTGTCCTATTATTTTATATATATAATTAATTTGTGACATCATACGTGCTTTGGTTGCATTCTTTAATGTTGAGGTATTTTGTATTTACACTCTTTGTACTATAATATTAGGATTAAATACTTTCTAATAATAAAGTATATTTTCGTTGTATTTTATTTTATAAATAATGTCCCATTTTAACTCGAAAGTTTTTAAAGATAGCAAATCTTTGTATTAGGAATGAATCGAAGGTTCATGTCGACGACTAATAAAAAAAGGTATAAAACATCATATTTATTTAAGTGAAGGACACTCTAGACTACGGGTTGGAAATGACATACCACTAACCTTGTCCAAAGGTTTGTCATTTCATGTCAATTCTATTTGATAAATATAAGATTCCGTTGATGTTGAGAGAGAAACAACTCGCGTGTCTTATAGATATTGTGAGGTCTCTCAATCTTTCTAATTTAGATCCTCAACATGCCCATTCAAGACGATGTCTTTTTGTGTTCATCATTTTGAGTCATATCTTAATTTTTGTATTGAATATTCATATGAATCTAATCTATAATGTAGAGACAATTGAAATCTTTTAAATTTAAGAGCACTAATCATGTAAAGTTTAGAATGATCATAATGCATGTTAACAATCAAGGATTAATAAACGACGTTTTAATTATACCCTAAACTTTGAAAGTTGTTTGAAAAATATTTTGCAAGATTTAAGATTTTAGAGGTGAGAATTGTAACATGTCGTTACGATATCCAAAGGTGAGAATTGTAATATTAGAGGTGAGAATTCAATAAAATGACATGTTCGATGATAACTCCAATCATAAAGATGAATTTGAACCCACCTCCCTATCACAATCAAGGTTTTATCGAACAAATCAACGATGTCAAGCCTACGAATATGTAAAAATATCGATAAAAATGTTAACATGTCAACAAAAACGCTCACGCTCGATAGCATCTTCTGCAGACATTTTACCTCACTGTTCTCTACACCAAATTCTCCTCTTGGTACAAAGAATAAAGGGCTTGCCCCGCTGATGTCTTTCTGCATTCCTTTTTTTCCTTCAATCTACGCATTCATCACTGAATAAATGAAATGGTCTGGAAAACATCTACACTAAAGAATATAATGAACAAAGACCACATTTTTTGTATTTCCAGGTAACATAAGGCATGAAAATACGTATAAAAGAAACACCCACCTTGTAATAATAGATAGACTATCACATTTCTCAATTTGTTCAGTGAAACAAGAGCACTTACCATTACACCACATGAGAAGATGAGGGAAAGCTGTATACAACATTCATATCAGATTAGCTTTCCCAACAACATCTTTAAAAACGAGGCATAGGATATTTTAAGAAGCTCAATGTATCCACCACGCTAATTCTGAAACTAGAAGATAAAAGGTTGTCACAAATTAGCTTCACATCTAAAAGTCGATTACAGCAGTTTGCCTAACTTCCCCCACAAGGAGAGGAGGGGAAGGGGGTTGGCCTTAGCTAGCTTCACAAAATAATTTTCCATATTGTGAAGTTAAAATTAGAAGTTTTTATCATCTCCTGAGAATACCAGCTTCCGTGTGTATGTACCTTACGAAGTTTCTCTGTTATTCCCTCTCACACGGCTACCTCCTCTAGATGTCTGCATCAGAAAAAGAAATGCTTTTTAGTTTCATAAACCACACGAAGTAAAATGAACGACGTTTGTGCGTAGCAAAGCACAGGAATCAGTTATTTCAAACTCGAACAAATGCAACAAGTAAACAATCAAGGCAATACTGTAACTTGAAATGTACAAGTAAATGTCATGCATGTTTTATCCCATAATTCTGGTCACCTTGTCCCTTTGACAGTTGATTATGAATATGCATGTCTTGACATTATCAAATGACTGTCCCCAGTAATATAAGGGTAGCTACCGCAAACTTGACAGTAGAAGAAGTTTTCAAGAAACAGGGTTCCTATACACTTGCGATTCTCGCAGATAACAATCTTATATCATTTTATGAACCTGAATCCCATAAGTAAAACCCAAGAAGACCAAAGAACAGATTAAGAGAGGACGCATGACATGTTACATCAGAAATGAAGAAGAGAGCTGGTTTCATAATCTTCAGAGGAAACTGACATTGGACTATATGATCCAATAGTATAATTTTGAGGAAGGAATCATCCTTTTAAGTACCTAAACCCAAGTTAAAAAAATGAGTCAAAGACAAACAAATTAGCCATAGGAGATAATCCAGTAATCTAATACCACTTTGCTCATATAAAATAAAGCAGAACTTGGCTCCACTTCGCCCAGTTTCTGATGCTTAGGATCAGTCCTATATTCCAATGTTCTTAAATTCGCAAAAACGAATGAGAACATTGTTCCAAGCCACACATTATCTATTTGAAACACAGAAAAAAGACATGATGTGTATATTAAACCGTTAATAAGTGTCAGCACTCTTGAAGCTGGGCTGCAACCATCCACCCGGAGAAGTTTTTTCAGGCAATGGCTCTCTCCCTTTCAAATTGGATCCCTCCCCCACACCATACTCTGGCAAAGAGGTATCTAGAAATGTATAATTTGATTTACAAGAAGATTTCTTTTTTTTTTTTTTTTTTTTTTTTTCTTATCAGTAACAGTAGGGGGTTCAAACGGAATTGGATTTCATTATTTCTATTTCCAGTCATGTACAGATCTTCTTCTGGTGGTTGTTTCTTCATGCTATTAAACTATACCACAATTATACTCGTTTTACCTCACTTCTTCTCCCTTTCTTATGCTCTGATTCTTTCTGCAATTCAAATTTTCAACATTCAAAGATGATAAATATACCAAAACATGATCACCTCAAACCTGAATAACTGCATTTACTTTTTTCTTTGTAGTATGCTGAAAAGCCTTGCAAGTCAGGACCTATTCTCTCCAAGAAAAGTTCAGAGTGATCACTAATTGCATGTAAATGTGACCATAGTGAACAATTAGGCGTCCACTCAGACAAAGCTAGAAAAAAAATTTGTGCCCAAGTGATCTTTATGCAGTATTGAATTGTTCAAGCACACTTCTAAATGTTCAAAATCTCTAAAGCCCTCACATACTTCTCTTAATCATTAAGAGTTGGTCATGTAGCTATGCGATATAAGCAAGGCCATACTACTTCATCACAACCCATATCCAGATATAAGCTCTATATTATAATTACATGGCACCAGCACCAGTAAAATTAAAGAATCATCTCGTGGGTCCATGGAAGGAAAAGAAAATAAAAAAGTTTACAAACATTTCTGAAAGAAGATTGAAATGTGACCATGCCAGGTTAAATTAGTAGTTTATTTTAAAGTTGTAGAATTTCTTGGGAAACCATTCTATTCCAGAGATATCAAAAACCAAGATATTCTAGAAAACAATCAGATCAACTAAATCTACCACGACAGTCAGCACAGAATACGCTGAAAGAAATGTTGAATCTGTAACAGAGCAAACTTCAGCTTCGTGCTAAAAGAAAAAACGATTTCAATGGGAAAACAGAGCAGAAAGTTCCCTTAGCCTTACCACTGGGATTTGATTTCTTCCCTCGCTTAATCCTCTCAAGCTGAACTTGGGTCTCCATAAACATATGCATCCGCTGTACCTCCAAATCCTTGGCAAATTGCATCCTCTGCTTCTCCAATTCCACCATCAGCCGGACCTTCTCGGCTTCCACTCTTTCATACACCTCCCCGAACCTTTTAATTGCTCTTGCCAACCTACTCATGCCCTCCCCTTCCGCCTCCTCGTCGTCGCTCACTCGCTCCTCCTCCTCCTCTTCGTCGTCCTCCTCTTCCTCCGTCAATGCAGCCGCCGCAGCAGCAGCCGCTATAGCCGAGTAATTTCTCCGAAAATACCCGTCGTCCATCGCTGCGGCAGTCCGCTTCTGAGACACGGCGACGACGGCAGGAGTAGCAGCAACGGCAGGGGGTGGCGTCTTCCGAAAGGGCAAAGGAAGAGCCATAGGAGGAGAGGAGGGTTTCTTCATGGAGACAGTAGGGCCAATAAGTTCATCAAGACGAGCGTAAAAGGGCCAAGAGGAGACAAAACTGCCATGGGAGGCAGCAACCCGAGCCCTCTCGGTCTTGTACTTCTTCTTAACGGTGTCGATCCGGTTCTTACACTGAACATCGGTGCGATGGGTCTTCTTGGTAAGGCCATGGAGGGAGTTGACAGAATCGGCAACATCCTGCCAGTCCTTCTGGCGTAGATTTCCACGATTGAGGTCGAGAAAACGACGACCCCAAGCGTCGATGAGAGTAGAGGTAGCATCCTCGCTCCAACAGTCTTCGCGAATGGGAACCTGGCGGGAGTTAGCAGAGGAAGGGGTGAGAGAATCGGTGAGATCCCCCATCAGAACTCAGAAGAGAGACAAGGGAGAGAAGAAGGAGAAGGAGAAGGAGAAGGAGAAGGGGAAGAAGATGACGAAGGGAATGGGTAAAAGAGGTATAAAAGAGGGAGCGTCGGCGATGATATCGCCGGGGATGAAATGGGAAGCGGATAGGGATAGGGAACCGAAAAGGAAGCGGGCCGGGACCGGGAGGGGGGTTGGGTCATGGTTTGGTTAGTGTGTCGGAAGGGCTCGGATTCGGCTTCGGCTTCGGCTTCGGCCCAAAAGAAAGCGGACGGTGAGGAGGGAAGGTGGGGTCGCTGACAAGCGGGAAGACTGCGGCCTGGCCAGCGGGCACGGGAGAAGGAATTTCCGAAACGGAGAGGGTTCACGTGGGAGTGCCTTTGGCCGGGCATTCATTGACTACGATGCACGTGGAATTTCACGCGGCAAGCGCGTGGCCGGCCGTCGACGCCTTTTTTTTTTTTTTTTTTTTTTTTTTTTTTTTTTTTCTTTTTTTTCTTTTTCCCCATTATCGTTTTTTTCCCCCTTCCACCTGCCTGTACTTTTATTTTTTATTTTTTCTCTTCTTTTCGGTCGTCGTTTCTCGTCCGGTGGATCCCCCCGCCCCAACTAACTCTACGCCTGCTTTTTATTTATTTTTTATTTTTATTTCATTAAATGCAGGATTTGCAGCCACCGGAAAACTACTTTCTTTTATTTTTCTTTATTTTACGGATATTTTTGTTCATTATTAAATAACACTACTTATTATTTGGAAAAGAAAAATTTAATTCTAAATTTTGTTATTTGTATCCACTTCCATTTCATTAAATTTCATCCTAAATTTAATTAAGTTTTACCTCGCTTCATTTTCTACTTTGTTCACTACTAATTTTAACCCAAAAAATAATGTAAAATTGTTCGTACTTTAACTATTAAATAATTTTACCAAAATTTCAACAAAGAGAAAAAAAAAATCAATTTTCTTTACGTGTGTGTGTGTGTTTTTTTTTTTTTTTTTTTTTCCGATTAGTTATTTGTGTAACTACAAATAAATAATGGAACCTGATACGGGATTGGGCCAGGACCCTGGGCTCCTAGAAGGCCAATACTGGTCCACGGCCCAAACAGAGAAAAATTCTCTGCACAAAATATTAGTTACAAAATTCGATTAATCATTACATAATATTAATTTTGGCGTAATTATAGATTAAATAAGTGTCTTTAAATCAGAATTTAAACACAAAATATATATATATATATATATATATATATTACTCGTTCACCAAAAATGACACGTGTTTTTTTTCTAGTACTGAATATTTAAAACTACAAAACTTTAAGACTTATATCAACTTTTAGAAAAGCACAATAAACTAAGGATTCACAAGATCAATAAATCAAAGACTAACTCGAGAATATCTCTCGATAAAAGCGTGTAGATAAAAGATTCAACCTTTAAACACAAACATTGGAGCCTTCGAGTCAAGTGCACGAAGAAAAGAATATGAGAACCATAATTTTACAAAAAAAATAAATAAATAATGGAAATTCAAATTTATTTTCACCTACCAAATTCCTCCCACTTGTAATTTAAACACTTGACAAATCTAATAAAAAAAAACCATAGTCTAATTAATATAATTAAATTATGGAGTGTTATAGTTAATCTATAATGGCATAATCATAAAATAATTATGATGACAACCTTTTTTTATGTTTGATGTGGGGCTCAAAAGAGTGTGACTATATATCATTTCCTCTTATTGTCTCAAAAAAAATCATTCACTTATTTTTAACATATCTTATCTTTTTTTTTACGTTCAAAAGTAATGAAATTTTTTAATAAAATATATACAAATATTAATATAAAAATAAATTTAAAAAAAAAAAAAAAAAAAACTGGCATAAAGGCATATGACTTTTTTTAAATAAAGAAATGCGATTTTTATAATCCTAAAATTTGGCATAACAATTAGAATTAAATATTATGGTGGAGAGGCCCACGTATAAAGTGATAGGATAGTTAATGGCATTTAAATGACCAAGGCTTGTGGGGTTCGATAAAAACCATAATGCTGATTAATTAAAATATTTAATTTAATTCATACGAAATGCAGAAAATCAGGAAAAAAGAAAATTCCTGATTTAATTCTAATATTGGTTGCCTCTTTGAAATTTACCAAAAAAAAAAATCCAATGGGGCCGAGAGATTGATACGATCCATACATATTATTTTATTCTATAGTAAAAAATATTATAAAAATGTATAAATATATTTGAAATATAGAGGTTAGATTATTATTAAGTGTAAAATAGGAAAGAAAAAATGATGGCATATGGTCCATAAAAATGGGCAGAGAAAGTATATTATTGCAGCTGTACAATCATCATCATATCACAATCACTCAAAATTATGTTCATGCACAGAAATAATATACATTTTATATCAATTAAACTATGCTTAAAATAAAATAAATTCTGCACTACTGCATTAAAAAATCCACAAATTTCCAGAAAAATAGATTAGTAAAAAATTAAATTTACCACATTCTTAATTTCAGATCCTTCTCTCTGCAATCAATCTGGTGAAATTGGATATGAAGAAATGATCATGATATTGAAGAAATGGAATTTAATTATGATGATATATATATTTATATATGGTTTTATGTTTAAAAAAAAAAAAAAGAAAAGAAAAAGACCCACAACCTGAGTAGCCGGTTATTAGACATCGCTGGGTGACTCACAAATGCTTTCTAAATGAGGTCTCCAGACGCCGACACGGCCTCGCCGCCGTTCGCGGTGGGTGGAGGCTTTCTCGGAGAGTATTTCGGAGAGGTACTGGTCGGAAACGAGGAGGTTGGACATGGAAATGGAGTTGTTGTTGTTGTTGTTGTCGTCGTCGGAATCGGCGGTGGCCGATGCGGCGGCGGAGGCGGCGGCGGGGGGTGTTCGGTCGGAGTGATGATTGTTTTTATTGTTGTTATTGGTAACTCTCTTCTTTCTTCGGGAGGAGGATCGGGAGCGAGGCTTGTCAGGGTTGGGAGGGAGTGGCATGAGGAAATAAATCTTACCGCGTTGGAGGTCAGCTTCCGGTGGGACGATGACGATCTTGGGGAGGGCGGAGGCGTCATCGGAGCAAGCGGCGGAGGATGAGGGGGAGGAGGGCTTCTTAAGGACATGTTTGGGATGGGCTTTCATGACGTCGGAGGCTTTGATTGAGCCGCTGATTTCTTCGACGTAGCCATTGGAGTGTACTATGCGGATCACATCCAAAGCTCCACATGGTAGAATGCAAGATATGCAGCATCTTATGCTATTCCTCATCTCCTTTTCTTTTTTTTTTTTCTTTTTTTTTTCCTTTTAATAAATTCAGTTTCTTTGTTTCGTCAACCTCTCAGAGGAGAGAGAGTCGAAGGAAAGAGAAAATCTGGGAGAGAGATTAATAAAACGGAATATGGGAGAGGATAGGAGAGAGATCGAGGGAGAAAACTTCATTTTTTTTTTTCTTTTTTCCTTTTCCTTTTTCATTTCTCTTTATTAATTAATGTTTTATATTATGTACACATCATCCATCCTTCCACTTTATTATGTCTTAAACCTTTATAGCTTCAATACATTAATTTATATTAATCACATTAATATATGAATGAAAAAAAAAAAGGAATTACGCTCAACAAATTAAAATCACAATTTCGAGTTTCGAAAATTCATTCTTTTCAGCAAGTGTTGTCTCTTCCCTCAAAATCAACATGAAACTTCTCATATCAAATTATGGCAATCTCCCTCGACCTCGACAGTACACAAAATCTTTAAATATATAAACAATTAAATAAAATATAATTTACCATATTCCATAATTTTCTTTCTCAACCTTATAGATTTAAACGTTTGATCTATGGATCGAGATAATATTTATATTAGTTTAATTATGTTCATACGAGTCTCCTCTTGCTTCTTGAATATAATACTACTAATTAAAAATATCCCTTCCACTAACTAGCCACTCGACGGAAGTAAAGAAATCAAATCATAGTTGATTGGTTTGGTTTAATTTTCATATATTCACATTAAAAAATGAAGTCAAAAACCATCATATCAATACTCGATAAACTTTCACAAAAGTCAATAAATGAATAATTAAACTTGACCAAGATATCATATGAATATAAAAGATGAGATCTTGAAATGAATTGTAAGTACAGAAGAATTGAAGCACAAAGGTAAGTGAAAAGGGTAAAATTAAATCATCCCATAAAGTTAAAATAAATAAAAAAGGATGGAAAATTGTGCATTAATAATTGAGCATAAAGATGGGGAGTTTTGAGGGTTTGGGAGATGTGTGAAATTAGGGCCCTCTCTTTGTCTCACCAAGTTCAATAATTAATTTAGGGTTTTGGGGGCTGACAAGTGTCAACTTCTGATTGGTTCCCCAATTGAAGATTGAGAAAACTAAGACTTCGACACTTTTGTTTTGGAAGCTTATTGAAATATATTTGTAGAGAAGAGAGCAAATCTTGTGTGTATCATATTTCAATATCCCCAAGCATCACCATGTGAGACTTTCGCCATATTCCTTCCAAAGTCATTGCTCTTTTTTTTCGCTTTCGGTTCGCCTTTTAAATCTTATCATTGTTAAGAACCACGACCCTTCACAATAGTATGTTTTTGATATCATATTAAGAACCACCATCGTTCACAATAGCATGATATTATCCACGTTGAGTATAAGCGCTCGTGACTTTACTTTTAGCTTTCTCAAAAGATCTCATATCGATGTTCAATTCAATACAACGTTGATTTGAATGGTATTGTTAGATACATGACGGGAAGAAAATGGAAGCATGTTGATCACCTTCAAACAAATAAAGTTCAAACCGATTGATTTGATACCTTACAATTGTATCATCATATTGACCATATAGATGCCTCCATTAGCCCCATCCCCATCTTTCACCGAGTGTCCCTTCCCACAAATTTTTTTAAAAAATAAAAAAGTAATTATTCATGAACTAAATATAGAATTATATAGAATATAAGATAACCAAATAACGTACCATATTTATACATAAATAAAGTCGGGGCTCGATTGAGTAATGTCCCATCCAAATTGAGCCCCCACAACTCATTTAATAGGTTAAGATGGAGATGGAGATGTTAGGGTCCATCTAACGCCCTTCCCACATGGATTACCATTCTTATCCCTTCATTACACCTTCCCCTTTCGACTCTATTTATTTTTGAATTCTTCTCTAAACTTTATCAGTATTAAAAATTAAGACGAAACTTACTTAAATTTTGCGTAGAACTTATAAATTAAAATAAAATGCATACAAATATAAAGATGAATATAAAAATAAATGTAGATCTGAATGATCATATGCTATCATTAATTGCTCGGAATTATTTTTCAATTTAATTTAATTATATATATTTTTTAAAAATGGAAAATTGGTATGAAATATATGTGGAGAGAAATTAGATTTAATGATTTGAGTCCAAAGAAATATAGACAGCGGAAATGAGATTGTTTGGGAAAACTCCAAACGGTGGCCACCCCAAATCGACCGTATTCTAAATTTACGGAACCATGCTGGGTAATTATGTCCCCACAAATAAATAAACTTTCAACTTTATCAAAATAATAATAATAATCTAAGTTTTTCATTACAAATTTGTTTAATTTTTTTTTTTTTTTTTTTTAAGAATAGTGTTTTTTAATTAAGTTATTCTGTTTTTTAAAAATAAAAAACAGACGAAAAAACATTGTGCATGTTGTTTGTTTTTTTGTATTTGGTTTTGTTGTGAGGAAAAAAGTGAATGTATGTATGATGATCATTCATTATTTTTTATTCTGTTTTTTGGTACTAAAAAACATAAATGGGTTGGTGACTGTCTCTGATCATATTCAACGTGAATTTTTTAAAAAAAATAATTTAAAGAAAAAATAGGATGTTAAATATTATTATGTGGGGGTAAAATAGATAGAAAGTTAATTAAATTAAAATTTGGTGAAAAGGAATATAAGGGGGGGTTTTAATTTAGTGTTGGGAGTGATGTGAGTGAAATTTGTCCAACATGGTTGGAGTCCACATAGAAGCATGAAATGAGGGGGCGATGTTGGGTGGGCCTTCCCACACTTCGTTGTCACAAAGCAACCCTCTCGCCCTTTGCACCTACCGCAACCAAACAAACATCAATCTACATAAATAACCTATATATATATATATCTATACATATACTGGGCTAAGCACATTTATCGGCCCAATTTGTATGGATCCGGCCCACTTTTTGAAACGTCACCGTCACCGTCACCGTCATCTTCGAATTATGTACTGCAACCGAACCCTCTTTCAAGTGGTTCACGCGCCGCTGGCTCTTGTGTGGTCCATGGTCCAGGCTTACAAGCAGTTCCTTAAGAGCTGCACCATCCGTTAGGGAGCTCGCGGTTGTCGTCGCTGACGTGCCGTCCAAGTCCTGCGTCAAGCGGCTCGATGACGAGACCCATGTGCTGGTCTTTACCATCAAATGGGCCAAATTTAGCATGAAATGGGGGCCCAGTTTTAAATCTATTATCAATCTCATTTATTGGGCCTGCTGATCCATGAAACGTAATTAATTACAAAGAGCGTGGAAAATGAGATGTTTTAAATATAAATTTTGGGAAGAGACAAAAATTGAAACACAATTTATGTTGAGGATAAATAGGAATATATATTAATTATTGGTGATATCATTAATATTGGTATTTTAATAAAATTACTATATTAAATCATTTAATGCCCACTTAACAATTTTCACATAATATTATTTAGAATATAAAGACAATAACTTTATTGGGTATCTGATTTAAAACATTATGAAACAAAAACAAAACATCATAATAATAATATAACTAAGACAATAAAAAATTATTGAGTATATGATTTGACATCCCTTATCTATTAATTAAAGACAAAACCATGTTAAAAACCAAAATATCGATTTTTTTTTTATTTTTTTATTTTTAGTTTAAGGTTATAGTATGCCAAGATAATGTTTTGTTGAGCGTGTTATAACCAGCTACAAAAAAACTTATTTTTTAAAAAGAAAATCAACGATTCAGACACAAATATTTAGTTCGATGGGTTAAGAAAAAAAAAAGTTAATATTTAATTTGTAACTTTGAAAATTTAAAAAAAGAAAATTAATAAGAATCTTAAAAGTGGCAATAATTTAGAAAACATAGTATTTGGAGGAGATGGAATGTTTGGGGGGTAATGCCAAGGACTTATGGGATGCATGTGATTGGCCCAACCAGATTTCCGCAATCAGAGGAGGAATATTAAGACAACCTTTGGAGCTCTTCACTAAACTAATCCAACCACCCACCATTTTTAAACACAAATTTCTAAAATCAATGTTTATTCTATATTTTATTGGATTTTGTATTTTTGTACGTAATTAAATCTTTCATGATCAACCCATAGAATAAAATAAATATTATATATTTTATATAGGAATGTTGAGCAGCTAAATCTATGTTGGGTAAGTAATCATACAATCTTTATCTTTACGAGACAACTTTTTGGATTAAATTTAAAATAAACGTACATAAAGTTATAAAAAAAAATTACATTTGTGGATATCAAATATTTATTGTGGAAGTATTGGGAAGAATTTGACCAAAAGTAATTTAAAAAACCAGTAATGAAATGAATTATTTGGTGTATGGTTTGAAGGAATAAATTGGGAGACAGTGAGAGAAGAAAGGTAGGTGGACCAAGCGGGGCAAGAAAGGAAGTGCACAATCAATTCTTGTTCCGCCCTTTTATCAGTCGTTACTCAACTGTATTCCTCGTGACCACAATCAAAGAGAGAGGTCGGAGCGAAGAAAAGTCGAAAACGGAGAGCGCGTGAAAAATTGAATTGAAACCCCCATCATCGCCCTAAAGCAACAACGGACCAAACACACTACACACTCACAGTTTGGCGCTAAAAAAGTCACTGATTTCACTTTCTCATCTCTCATTTTCCCTAACTACACGCCATCATATATGGATGGACTCCTTCTAACAGGGGCGATCATTCTCTCTCTTGCCCATCTCTCCCTGTTACTGGTAATACTATCTTCTCTCTGCTGCTCTGTCTGTTTTGTTCTCTGTGAAATGCGTTAATGCTCTGTCTTCTCTTCTGTTTGTTTTCATTGGGGTCTCATAATCTCTGAAATCGGTTCAATTCGTTCTCTCTTTTGTGTTTGTTTTCGCATTTGGACATACTTTCAGGGGGTGGGGCTCAGAATTCTCATCTGGGGTTCGCTTAATTTTACGGATTTAGATGTTTAATTTCCATCCTTCCATTTTGTAAATAGCCCCACATGTTTGTTATCTTCCTACTATGGGAATTTGGGGAAACTGGAAACTGGGTTGCTGTTGAATCTTCTTCTCTATGAAATCTGATCCCCCCAGAATTTCTGAATGAATTTTCTTGCTAATTTGATCTTTGATTTGTGCGTGTCTGATCGGACATGAGTTAAAACCAGCTTAGAATGTAGGCTAGTAAAAGGGTGCATCAGATGAGCTTTATTTTTCCAGTCAAAATTGGCGGTGTTGGTGACTTTTGCTCTCATCTTTCTTGCAGACTTACTTCGGTAGTTTAATTTTCTTCCCATAGTTTTTGTTGGTTGGGTACGCAATGGAGGAAAGAAAACTCAATTTTAATGCACCGCTCATGTCTGTGAGGCGATTTGCCAAGGCATCTAGTTCTTTAGCTAAAGGGAATGAAAAGAAATCTGAGAATTCCCAACTTAGTAGACGGAGTACCTTTCCGGTTTCTAGACCACAATTCAATTTAGAGCAAGTTACAGAACCAGTTGCAGTTCCCTTCCACTGGGAGCACATTCCAGGAAGAGCTAAGAATGATAGTGGCTCCGCCTCACCTGAGGTTCAGCTGCCTCAGCCTCCTGAAAGGACTTGTTCTACTCCAAGGCTTTCCTTTCGGAGGGCTGTGGATGTTAAAAATCATAGTACGGAAATGGAAGCTTGTCTTCAAGATGGGCTTGAGGCAACTTCTTCGAATGCCATTGTCGTGAGATTAGAGTCGAGCAAAGCTAGTGATGCGAGGAACTTGGCATCTGAGACTGAGAATGATGATGACGACGACGACGACGATGATTTTTCTGATGCACGTGAGACACTGTCCCTCACTGGTTCATTCTCTATTAACAACTGTAGTGTTAGTGGTCTAAGTGGATACAATGCTCCCATGGTGAGACCATCAGGAACATTCCGAACAGATCCTCAAACTCGAGATTTCATGATGAACCGCTTCTTGCCTGCAGCCAAGGCAATGGTTTTGGAGCCTGCGAGGTATTCCTTAAAGAAGCAACTTGTAGCAGTTGAACAATCTAGACAAGTTAAGAAGGTGACATCTGAGAATAGGAGGATGTCTCCGCTTAAACGACTCGACTCTACCCTGTTACTTCAGTATCGAAAAGATGAAGTACATTTAGTAGATGAAGTAGATGAAGAGAGTGACTCTGTCTCTGTGGATGATGAATACGACAATTCAGTTAATATATCAGCTAGAGGTTGTGGTCTAATACCCAATATATGCTTAAAAAACTCTTTGGGCCTTCTTAATCCTGTGCACGGAATGAGAAGCAGAACAATGCACCACCTTTCACACAGCCAAAAAATCAACAAGGTTAGTGTTTATTTACTTTCCTTTTGTTCCCATTCATGCATTCAAGTATACTTGCCGGTAAACTTTACATCTTACAGCATGCTTGGGAGGCTACTTACAAACAAAAACCAGAAGCTGCTGGTGGATCACCTAAGCTGCCGGAGGTTAAAGAAAAGTGGGCTGGTGAATCAAAACATTTTCCTTCCTCCACCGACCGGCAAATGAGAGGTAGGTCTTCTCCCTTCAGGTATTCAAGGGCTGCTTCTCCTTTCCGGAATGAAGCGCCACAGTCTCCTTGTAGGAAGCATTCACTTGTAGTTCCTAAAGAAGTTGAGATGATCTCCAAATCTAAAGCTGATACTGAATTTCATGATACACCATCCATTCGAGCAACTAGACATGGGGTTGACATGGAAAGTCCCCTAATAGAGAAGACACTCTATATAGATATTGCAAGTGTTGCTGAAACAAATCCTCCATTTAATTCAACCCATTTGGATAAGGAGAAGAAATTTGAGTGTCATAGTGGGAAGAATGAGATAGCATTTGAGAGCAGAGCAATGGAAGACAGTACGACTGTGGAGCCTTCTTTCCTAGAAGTAAAATGCTTAACTCTGGTTGAAGAAGGGAGGCTGGAGCGTGAAGCTGCAGAATCTAAAAGCAAAGATGCTATTGATGAGGGCTCCAAAGTGGGATATGCTAATGTGGGTACTGCTGATGAAGAACATTACTCCAAGGCCAATTATCAGCTAGTCAAAGTAGAAGATCCAACAAGTGTCAAAGTGATATCTTCTCAACCTCCACCATTACCAAAGTCTCCTTCCGAGTCTTGGCTGTGGCGTACACTGCCTTCAGTTTCCTCAAAAAGATCAAATCTTGGAAACAAGTTGTATCAAAAGCCGCAGAGCCCAAGAACATCAGCCAGTACCAAGTGGGAAACCATCGTAAAATCTTCGAATTTGCGTCACGATCATGTTCGCTACTCTGAGGTAATGTCATGAACTTGCAAACATACATGGAACAACCTGGTGGGCTTGGGAGAAGAGAACTAACCCTTTTCTTTTATGGTTTGTTTTCAGGAATTAATATCTCGTGTTTCTCAGCATTCAACAACAGAAAATTTGAAATAGTTGTCTGCAACACTCAGGTGGATTATAGATTGATTGATTGGGTTTGTGTGAAAGTTTATTATAGATCAGCATGGTTTTGTACCTTTTCCTCTAAAAATTTTGAATAAGTTGGTGGGAGGATCTGAGCTCTGCCCTTTTCCTTTTATGTCTTCTGATATTTATGTGAAGGCATGTGTATGGGCGTGGCCGATGAAATACTCATATATATTCATATTCATAGAATGAATTCTGTATAATGCAGCCTAGGAATCAATAGAGCTGTTGTGACTGTGAGCTTATTGCATTGTATATTTGAAGTAATGGGTGTATTAAGTAATTTACGTGAATGAAAGTTTGTCAATAAATTGTCGCTTGAGCCCTCTTTAAATTTGAGGGTTTCAAAAACTTGACCTCTCATCTGTTCTTTTTATCAAATTATTTCAATCATCTTGTATTAAGGATTTGAGGGGAAATAACTTAAGTGGGACAATTAATTCCTGCAGAAACAACCTAATTTACAAACGGCCCATATTACAAGGTTGCCCAAAGTCATGAATGTCCCACATTGGAAAGCTTCAAACAAAAGAAACACTACTTAAATAGATAGATGAAGGACATCAGTATGATGAACGGGGGATCGCATTGGCGGGCATTTATGTTATTCCCGTAAGGTGTTTGATGATATGTCTCTGAATGTTGCAAGTAGAATATGTATCTAAAAACAAAGGTAGCCTCTTTGATTGAGAGGTGTGGGTGTCAGGAGAAAATTGTTGTTGGCACCATTAATTGCGGCCTTCTTGCTTTGGAAAAATAAACGGTGAATCTACAACATGGTCTACATTCATTTGTTTGTTTGTTTAAAGAAAAGGGAATAAATTTAAGGAAAAAAAAGGCAAGCGGCTGTAAAAAAAGAAGACCAAAAAGCTAAGGGAAGTCCACGTAGAAAAGGAAATGGATCGAGGTGGGAGCACGTCGCAAGCAAGCAGCCCCAGATTTTGGGTTACCTGTGGGCGGTTTCACTCTTCGTCTCTTCCACATTGCCCCCAAATGCTACGCTTATTATATATAGTAGTAATTGATTAATTAAGTTATATTTACGTGGATTTAAAAGTTTTCTTAATAATAATATCTTCCATTTAAAACACACAAAATAACAAAAAGTTTAAAACATGAAAAAATATATAATTTAGACTTATTATCAAATCAAGACACGACTTTGACTATTAAACTGTCTATTCCTTACAAAAAAAATAAAATCAGGGTCAGAGGAATTCTGGATTCATATAATTATTGAGAAATAATATTAGTCAAAGCATTGGTTTTGTCGTGTGTTTTAATTAGTCTCCACTTTCAGTCATTTAATTTTTATTTTTATTTTTTTGAATAAAAAAATAAATAAATGAAGAAATTTAACTTATAAATTTAGTCATAAAACATGTTTATTTATTTTATTCCTGAACTTTATAAGTTACTAAGCAAATCTTTAAATTTTTAATGAAAGTTAAATCAATTATAAATTGATTTTTAAAAAGTATTAAATAGTTAAGAAAGGAATGGTAATTTAAGGATAAAGAAATTAAGAATGTTTCCCTTGGTGAATGCGAAGCGTCAACTTGGCTCCTTGAATTCCACTTCTGCGTTTGTAGGCCATGCGTGGATTCCCAGCGCAGCACCTACGTGGGCTGCTGAATGGCTTCCACGCGGGCCGAGAGGCACTATTTATCGTATATGTAATAGTAGAGGGGGCCAGCCGGTTCCATTTTGGAAGAAATAATAATTGAATTTGGTTTTGGTTTGGATCCCAAATGGGAACCCAAGTGGAAGAGAAATTCTCTGATTTCTTCGAGAGCTGGGTGTCGGAACTGGAGGACTTGGTAAAGCACCTCCTCTACGCCTCCACAGGCGGCGGCGGCGGCGGCAGCGGTAGCGGTGGCATGATGGAAGTACAACAAGAGCCGCACCTCCGCAGCCTGGTCTCAAAGCTCACCGCCCATATCAAGCTTTACTACACCGTCAAATGGGCCCACGCCCACCAGGACGTCCTCGCTTTCTTTTCCCCTTCTTGGGTCACCCCCTTGGAGGCCGCCTACAGCTGGGTCACTGGGTGGAAGCCCTCGATGGCCTTCCGCCTCATCCTCCCCTCCGCACTCTCCCCGGATCAGCTCCTTAAGCTGGAGCAGCTCCGCGTGAAGATCAAAGCCCAGGAGGACAGGGTGGACAGGGACATGGAGAGGCAGCAGATGGCGCTTGCGGATCACCACATGGTCCAGCTCTCCAGGCTGGAGACCCGACGCAGGAATGGGGATCCGATGCCAGCAGTGGTGGGGAAGGTGGAGGGCTTAGTCGATGCGGCCATCAAGGGCATGCTGCTTGGCCTCGAAAGGACCATGAAGGCTGCAGACTGCGTAAGGCTGAAGACCATGAAGGGCATTTTGGAGGTGCTTACGCCATTGCAATGCGTTCGTTTCTTGGCCTCCATTTCTCTCATCCAGATTCGCCTCAGGCAATGGGGGCAACCCAAACGTCTCCCAAAAATACCACCAACAAAACAATAACCATAATTATAATAATAATGATCTTTCCTTAATTTCCTTCATTTTTTCCTCTCTGTTTTCTGCTCCTCTTAATTTGGCTCTGTCACTCTGTTTTCTAGTAGTGTTCTATAAATACGAGAAACAGTGCGATTCGATTCCATTTAAAGATTTGCTCATTAAATTCTCATACCAATTCCATCATTTATGCAAATATGATGGGTTATTTTCTTTTGCTTAGTTTCAATTGAAGCTCCAATGTTCATAATCTGGGTGGATTATGGTTGCTCTGCTTTTAGCAGCAGGATAATTTAGTGAATGAATTTGATGCAACAACAAACAGACTACATAATCAATCATAAACAATACTGGATTTGTAATGTCTTTTGATTATATAAGCATTCATTATAGCTCAACTGAAGCTGCTAAAATATTATTATTAATCAACTCTGCTAAAACTCAACATATTAATAAAACAGGAACAAACATTGTCTTTTTTTTTCCCAAATGAAAAAAGTAGTTAGCTTCCTCTATACTAATATAATTTTATTATATATATTAATGGATGGATTTAGTCACAATATGATCTTCTTCCATGCTTCTCATCTCTCCATTTGCCCCATTGATGTAGGCAGAGATGAAGCTTCTTACTGGCAGCCAGAAACTGGAGGGCCTGAGGTGGCTTCAGAATCTCCAAAGCTAACTCCTTAAGAGTGTTGAGCCTCAACTCATCTGCCTTCTCCATAATCCCTCTCATTGCCGTCTCATGCTCCTTCAGAGCCATCTCCGCCTCCTCGTTCATCACCCCAATCCCCTCCATCTCATTCGCGATCACCGCAATCGGCTGGTCCGCTAACTCCTCCTGTAAGCTCGCCATCTCGCTCGTCAGTTTCTCCTCTGCTCTTAGGGTCCTCATGTGCAGCTCATCCACCCGCTTCATCTGGGTCGGGGACAGCTCCCCCACACTATCACTACCACTGCTAATGCTATTAAAATTATTACTGTTATCATCATTACTATTCCTCATGCCTTCCATCCACTTCCGTAGGCGCGCCTCCACCTCGCACCCACTCAGCGCGTACACCAGGCGTACGAAAATGGTGGGGCGACACCCTGCGATCCACAACAGGGAATTCTCCAAGGACGTGCACCATGTGGGCGCGAAGAAGGTGGATGGGTCTTCCTGAGCCAAGCGGCTGCGGGTGGAGATGTAGTCCTCGAAATGAGCGATGCAACTGCAGATGAGGGTTTTGATTTCCTCGTGGTCGTTGTGGGTTGGTTTTTTGTGAAGCGATTGGAGGAGGGTCAGGTCTTGGCGCTGAAGTTGCATCCATTCCTGGAAACAGCACCGGGAACGTTCTTGGTGTGTGGTACCACTACTGGTATCCATTGCCATGGATTGGAGCCCTCTCAGCTGGTTGCCTGTTCTGCCTTTTCTTGTTTCCCCTAATACTCTGCTAATTTATATAGTGTCTCCATATTGGTGTCATTCATTTGTTTATTTGAATATAACCCAATATCTATCCATCCCCATACTCAAGTGGAGGATATTATGATGCAAGGCAAGGCATCCCCCCTTTGTGGCTATCTATGTTTTGAATGGATTACCAATAAAATAATTAACCGAAGAGGAAAAAGACAGAAGAGTTCATTTCTCGATCTCTGGTTCTCTGAGTTTGGGAGGACACCCAGGAAAAGTCAGACCTCCCTTCTTCGGTATTTGGATTTTGGACTCTACCCCCTTATTCTTTTATCTTCTCCTTGTTTTTCTTTCATATATCCAACACTTAACTCGTTCCAGACGAGTTCATTAGTACCCTTTATTGGTTTGAAAGGAGCTCGTTAGTACCATTTGTTGGCTCCAGAGAAGTTCCTGTTGTTTTTAAGAGTAAAAACTAATGGTTTCAAATGGTTTAAAGGTGATTTGTTGAGTTGAATAGAAATAATGTGAAATTGAAGGGAGGGGAAGTTTGTACGGAGGAGTTTTGACGCTTATCATGTTCTGCATAATGCAACAAAGACACGCATGTGGCACGTGCGCCGCTGTTTTTTTCTCCTATCAACTTGTCATCCCGCATGTTCCATGAACGTGACTTTGAGTTTGTTCCCTATGCAACCATTTATATTTTTCACCCAAATTATTTGACGTTTCACTTTATTTCCAGACCCTAAACCTTTTAACTTATTTAAATTCCTATCTCATATGGGAGACGCATATGATATTAGGCTCTCATGGCTTTCCTTTAAGCTTCTCAAGAACCCTAATATCAATAGAGATGTATTCCTTATTATAAACTCACGATCATTTTCTAAATTAGCTAACGTTCAACTCCCTCCCAACAGTCTTTAGCGTATGAGAGTAGTCTTACATTGGCTAACAAGGGAAAGATAATGAATTTATGCATAAGACGTATATCTCCATTGGTATGAGACATGACAGAATGGGTAAGAGAGGAGTCACACGTTTATTAATTAAGAGGAAGATCATGGATTTACAAGCCAAAAATATATATCTCTATTGCTGTGAGACATGACATGATGGTTAAGAGGGAAGTGAATCTCACATTGGCTAATTAAAGAAAAGATCGTGAGTTTATATATAAAGAATAATATCTTAACTGTATCAGACTTTTTAGAAAATTCATAAAAATTTATTCACCAAATAGACAATAACATATCTGGTTCTTAACCAGATATGATGTAATTAAAGTCGTTGTTGACCTAGCGTACATTTATAAAATTCACCTCTTAAAAGACCAATCTACCGATGCCACGTGGCAAATGCTTACATCATCTCACTAATGTATGATGACGTTCAAAATATTTATATAGTTTTTGTGTTGTAATTTAAATTTTTTGGTGGAATTTAATTTTTATCCATATAGTCTCCAAGTTGTTAAATTTTGTAAATACATTCGGTGAAACTTTTGTTGTGGTTGTGTCCTCGAAATCTCAAGTCGCATGTTCTGTGTGTCAGAGGGATCATCCTTCGTGTACCTTCTAAATTTAATTCCAATTTCTATGCTTTAAATTATACTAAATAATTATATTATAAATTTTCATCCAATACTTTATATTTAAATTTATCTTTTCAGGTTGCTTATTTATATTTTCTCCAAAATCAATAAAAAGTTGAACCTAGACTACTTCTGCATAAACTTTAAAATTTAATTTTAGGAACTATTTTATAGAATATTAAATAAGAAAATTCTAGAACACTGCAGCAAATCTATTAATTTAAATTTTTTAATATAATCATTTAATTTTTTTTTTTATTTTTGAGAATATAGTTTACAAATTGTAAACAACATAAAACTGGTACATAAATCTTTTAAGTTAAACAATCTTGCAGGTCAATAAATATCTCTACCACTAAACATGATGGTTATGATTTTTCAAAACTAATCACAAGCGCATGACTTAGATGATGATGGTTAAATTCAAACTAGACGATTTTAATTCAAAACAAATCATGAGACGAGAATGATTTGGGATATCTACTCTATTCGTATATGCATATCTTACACCAACAGGTAACCATAAACTACATCCCAGAGGGAGCATATGATGATAACCCTCACATGCGTTGGCCACTTGTCCTAATTTGGCCCCCAAAGGCCATTCTTTGTATACTCCAAAGTTATAGATTTGATACCCATCGTTTGGAATGCCAATTTTAGGCCATCCTAAATTTAGTCGGTCAGCTTCCGGTATTTCTGTTACCCATCACAATTCTCAGCCACAACCAAACTCCAAAACCTTCCTCTTTCGCATTCCAAATACTTCTCGAACAATTCTTCCCTTTTTCTCACTTTCTCACCACAGATCCTTCAACCCTGCCTCCTTTAGGCAAGGTTGAGTTTCTCTCTTCAATCCCTGTCTGTCTCTCTGTCTCTCTGTCTCTCTGTCTCTCTGTCTCTCTGTTCTTCTCCCCATCCAAAGAAATGGAGAAGAAGAGTTCCATTTTAATGCAAAGGTACGAGCTTGGGAGGATGCTTGGGCAGGGCACTTTTGCCAAAGTCTACCATGCTCGTAACCTTAAGTCAGGCCAGAGCGTGGCCATCAAGGTCATTAATAAAGAGAAAGTGATGCGTGTTGGGTTGATCGACCAAATCAAGAGGGAAATCTCTGTGATGCGCCTTGTTCGCCATCCCAATGTAGTGCAGCTTTACGAGGTCATGGCTAGCCGGACCAAGATCTATTTTGCCATGGAGTATGTCAAAGGTGGGGAGCTTTTTGATAAGGTGGCTGAAGGCAAGCTCAGGGAAGACGCTGCTCGTAAGTACTTTCAGCAGCTAATTGGCGCTGTTGATTATTGCCATAGCCGTGGCGTCTACCATAGAGATATCAAGCCTGAAAATCTCCTTCTTGATGAGTTTGGGAATCTCAAGATTTCTGATTTTGGGTTGAGTGCTTTGGCTGAGTCTAGGCGGCAAGATGGGCTTCTTCATACCACTTGCGGCACCCCTGCCTATGTCGCCCCTGAAGTCATCAACAAGAAAGGTTTCATTTTTATTTCTTGATTCAATTTAAATAACAACAACTCATAATGCCCTGTATTGATTTGTGTTCTTGTTGCGTTTAATTATTGCTAAAAAGGGTACGATGGAGCTAAAGCTGACATTTGGTCATCTGGGGTTGTCCTGTTTGTTCTTCTGGCGGGTTATCTCCCTTTCCACGACCCAAATCTAATGGAAATGTACAGAAAAATCTCGAGAGGAGAATTCAAATGCCCTCACTGGTTTCCCCCAGAAGTTCGCAAGCTGCTCTCAAGAATCCTAGACCCAAATCCACAAACCAGAATAAAAATGGCCAAACTAATGGAAAATTCATGGTTCAAAAAGGGTTTCAGCGCAAATGTAGCAACTCCAAAGCCGCTTCAAATCAACGGAAACATGTCGGGTGTGAGCGACGTCCACATCGATTTCGACGACAGCAGCTCGGAGGAAGGCTCTGTTAGTACCAGCAACGAGAGTGGAACACCACCAGCAGGCAGAACCCCAAGGAGAAACCATTCCTTCAATGCATTCGACATCATATCTCTGTCGCCAGGTTTTGATCTGTCGGGTCTGTTCGAGAGCGACGTGAATGAGAGGCCGCAGTCACGTTTCACGACAACGAAGCCAGAGTCGGCGATCGTGTCGAAGTTTGAAGAGATAGCAGAAATGGAAAGGTTCAAGGTGATGAAGAAAGATGGGTTAGTGAAACTGCAGGGGAGCAAACAGGGGAGAAAAGGACAATTGGCTATAGACGCAGAGATATTTGAAGTGACGCCTTCATTTTTTGTGGTGGAGGTGACGAAAACAGCAGGGGACACATTGGAATACAGGAAATTTTACGACAAAGACATGAGGCCTTGCCTTAAGGACATTGTGTGGACTTGGGAAGGAAATGAACAACCAACCACATAATAATGTTTAGGCAGGTGCTTGAGTTCTGTCTTCTAGAAATTAATATTAGAAAGAAAAAGAAGAAGAAGGCCGCTTCTCTTCTTAATCTTATCCTATCTCTACGTTTTCTTGAATGTGTAATCCTTCTGAGCTCATTAAGCTCTTCCTTGTCTTGTTCAACTTCCTCCTACGCCTTGGAATATAAATCCAGCGACCGAGGCAGTGGCTGTTTGCAAAGCAAGGAAGGAAAGAAAGACACAAAGAATTTAGAAGTTGTTTGTTGTTCTTCTTGCGCTATCATGTCCATGTCTGTTTACACGAATAACCCATGTCCTAAATCATCTCCAAATGTCATTAATGATATCATTTGTTTAAAATGCTTAATCATTCAATTATTTGTTGGTGTTGTCAAACTTAAGGTTGGAGGACAGAGGCATGTCCGGCGTACCAATTTAAAAAACAAAAACTAATTGAATCACTTCACAAAGTGGGGAAAATGGGCCTGATTTTGAAGCCAGATCTTATTGGGCTTCATTGTGTTTCGGTCCACCAACTTGTTGGGCTTGATGGCCCATTTCTCTTGCACGTGTTTTTAGGTTTGACCACTTGCTTGGCGAGAGGGAAATCTCAAATTCAATTCGATGGGTGGGGTTGGAATTTTTTTTTTTTTTTTTTAATTTCAAATAATAGTGCTCGCATGAGTATTAAAAATATTTGATATTTTAGTTATTACAGATAAATAAACAAAATTTTAATAATAAAAAAATAAATTACCCAACAACCCAAGTCGAATCCAACCTGAACAGTAAATAAATCATATTTGTTAGACCAACACGACCCTCCACAATAGTATTGATATTGTCCACTTTGAGCATAAGCTCTCATGTGGGCTTCCTCAAGAGGCCTCATATTATTTGTTTATAAACCCATGATTCCCTAAATTAGCTGGACGTGGGACTTTCATCATCCAACAACCCAAGCCAAATCCAACCTGAACGGTAAGTAAATCATATCATGTCACCAATCCAATCTATATACACGAATGGATGGGTGAATTTGAATCCGAGAAACCTATTATAGCAAAAGATGGTTTATTACATTACAAAATAAGGATGACACCAAGAAGGAAGAGTTGCGTAGGTGTGGAGACAAGAGCAAAAGTCATAAAATTGCACACATAAAGATGTTAAAACATGATAAAAACGTAAACTTTTTATGGAGAGGGGAGGAGGGAAGGGTGTAATTGAGTTGGAACTTTGATTTGGAAGTATGTGGGAATCCCCGAAGGGCCGTAAATGGATAGAAGAAGATGGCAAATAAAGAAGCCAAATATGTCACGTGAGAGAGCAGGTGAAAATCCACCACTTTTTAATGCCTTATTACAAGAATAGGCTGCTGCTTCGCCAACTTCCAAACCCATTGGAATTTGTCCATTTGAAATAGAGTGGATTGGGATTCAGATATTAGGTTGGTCTGGGTCCCCATGTGACCCATCTATCTAATCAACTCCCTTCAATGTTAGATTATACCAATCTTGGTTTCTGTTTGGACCCTATGGATCAAATCATATTCTTCTTCTTTTCATTCATTTTATACTTACATATAACTAACACACCCTAATCAAAACGAACAAAATCAATGTTCGCTAGTTGCCATAAATACAACATAAACCCTAATTTAGTGAATTACTCCATGCTTGCATACCCCTTCAATATAACCCTAAGTCGTTATTATACAATCATCGTACCTCTCTTATGTTTTGATTTAAGTTATTTAACACATCTTGAGGACGACCATCATAATCTATTGTTGATACGTGGAAGCAAACTTTCTTTTTTTTAAATTATTAAATCTAAAACAGTGGGAAGAAGTTTGGTATTGATGGAGAATACGCGGAGCTCATTTAGCCTTCACAGCTTACGCTCTTGACTTCCCCCTTTTCTTTTTATTTTGGTCTTTTATAAATTACAATATTTTTTTTTTTTCTTTTTACAATTTTTATGATAAATTCTTGATTTCCATTCATCTGGACCCCACAAGACAAGTCGTCTATCACGACTTCGTCAACCTAAGATGCCAAATCAAATTATTATTTCAACATGTAATTATATTTTAAATTACATTTTTGAAATGTATAATTGAAAATAAAAAGTGGATTTATTTATTTGAAATTGTGGAATACAATACAATTACAAATTCTCAAAAAAATTAAAAAAATATATAAATATATATTGGAGTGGTATTTCGATGTAAATCATGGCGTACCTGTCCCGTGTTCTGCGCTGCGGTTACCGTGATACTCACCATTGAGTCAGACTTCCCTCGTTGACTGTTATGACATCATTACCATCCATTTCAATTTCATTTAAATATATATTTTTCAAATTCTTCTATATATTATTTTATTCATTTATATTCATATTATTATTAAATAACAGAAATAAACTAGTTTTCACATGTGACGTGACTTATCTTAAGGGCTATTAATGACGCGAACTGGTCCCCTATCCATTGAAGAACATAACCCAATTTTATTTTCTAAAATATATCTTTTTTATTTTTCAAAAAGATTGGTTAATATAAAACGCCCCCCCACCATTTTCCAACACCCGACATTATATTATACTATATACTTTATTTATTCCCAAATTGCTCACCTTCGCCCTCACTTCTAACGCCCACTTCACTTCCATTAAAAAATAATATGCAGCTTTCCACTTCTTCGTCTAGTTTATGAATCGCGAGAGCTTAATCGGAGAAAGAAAAATGGCTGCTTTTTGTTTTTGCAGGATTCTGATTCTCATGGCGCTTCTGTTTTCTTTTGCGGACTCTGCCTGCAACAGTACAGACAGGCTATTTGTTTCCAGGGCTTTCAACACCGTTTCCGGCTTCAATATCTCCTGGATTATGGTTCACTGCTCCGTTCAAGAAATTAGCCTCCCTTCCAAGAATCTTACCGGAATTGTTTCTTGGAGATTTCTAAGAAATTTGACGCACTTACGCTCCATCGATCTTTCCAGAAACTCGCTGGAAGGCTCTGTTCCGAATTGGCTCTGGCGGATACCCACTTTGGTTCATGTCGATCTTTCCCGTAATCGATTTGGAGGAGCTGTTGGGTTTGAAATTGTCGATTACAGACGTGTTTTTCCTTCTTCTTCGATTCGGGTTCTTAATCTTTCTTATAATAGATTCTCTAATACTGTTCGGCTCTCTGGGTTTTCGCGGCTGCAAGTTTTGGACCTCTCGCGGAATAATCTGCGGAATCTCCCATCTGGGTTGGAGAAGCTTTCTAATCTGAAACACTTGGTTGTTTCGTGGTGTAACATTTCTGGGAGTTTGAAGCCTATCTCTGTTCTTAATTCGCTCGAGTATTTAGACGTGTCGGGTAACTCCATGACGGGTAATTTTCCGTCGGATTTCCCTCCGCTTAATGGATTGAAGTTCTTGAATGTTTCAATAAACAAGTTTGAGGGAGTGATTGGGTCAGAGAATTACGAGAAATTTGGGGAATCAGCGTTTGTTCAAACTGGGATTACTTTAGTTCAAATGAAAACCAGAGGCGCCCCAAATCCTCATCATAACAATACCATCCAATCACACGTACCCAAAACAGAACCGGCGAAAAAGGCCAAACCCAAATCGAAAACGAAGCCGCTGATTCTTGCCGTGTCGTCTGGTGCAGTATGTTTGTTTTTAGCGACGGCTGTTTTAGTGATATGGAGACGAAAGAGAATGATGAGACAAAAAATCAACTGGGCAATCTCCACGCCCGCCCAAGTCCAGTTGAAGATGGACAAATCTGGACCGTTCGCCTTCGAGACCGAGTCAGGATCCTCCTGGATAGCGGACATCAAGGAACCATCTTCGGCTCCAGTGGTGATGTTTGAGAAGCCGTTGATTAACCTCACCTTCAAGGATCTGATTGCTGCCACGTCGCATTTCGGTAAAGAGTCCCTTCTGGCAGAAGGCAGGTGTGGGCCTGAGTACCGAGCTGTCCTTCCCGGAGACATCCACGTGGCGATCAAGGTTCTTGAATCCGCTAGATCCGTTGCTCGTGATGAGGCTGTAGCCATGTTCCAGGAGCTTGCCGCACTCAAGCATTCAAATTTGTTACCGCTCTTTGGTTACTGTATTGCTGGTAAATTTTTTGTTGTCTCTATCTATTGTTTTGGATTGTTTGACCTCTCTGAGCATTCAATTAATTCGGCTCTGTTTCTTTCTGTAAATTTAAGCGCCGTCGTTTTCAGATGACTGATTGACTTCCGCGTACAACGTAAAAACTGTCGAAATCTAATTAATGGCTCAGTTAATTTATGTCCTTTTCTTCCATTTTAGGTCAAGAGAAATTGGTGTTGTACGAGTTCATGTCCAACGGTGACCTCCACCGGTGGCTTCACGAACTCCCAACCGGCCAGCCCAACGTGGAAGACTGGAGCACCGACACGTGGGAGATCAGCAGTAATCCAATGAGTGGGTCCCATTTATCGTTACCGGAGAAGTTGGGTTGGTTGACGCGCCACCGTATCGCCGTGGGGATTGCGCGTGGATTGGCGTATCTCCACCACGCGGGATCGAAACCGATTGTCCACGGACATTTGGTGACGTCCAATATTTTTCTAGCGGATGACTTCGAGGCTCGAATTGGAGGGTTTGGATTGCGAGATGCCGGCGGGGAAAACAGCGAGGGCGTGGAGAAAGACGTGTACTGTTTCGGAGTGGTATTGATGGAGCTTTTGACGGGGATGCCCGGCAGTGCTAACACGGTGGTGGGAGTGAGAAGGATGGTAAGAGAGGGAAAAGGTTTAGAGGCGATTGATCCACGATTGCGACTTGGCAGTGGGGAATCGGAGATGGTGGAAAGCCTCCGTGTGGCGTATCTGTGTACGGCGGAGACGGCGTTAAAAAGGCCTACAATGCAACAGGTCCTAGGGCTGCTCAAGGACATACATCCATGAAGTGAACTTTAAAATTGACACAATTACCCCTCATCTCATCGGTAAATTACCGACTGTACCACTACACGACGAAAACGAAACGGAGTGGCCCAAAAGGAAAAGGCATTTCCGGAACAGGGGAGGCCTAGCCCCTTCCCGTCCCTTGCCTTGCCTTACCAGAGATGCCTCTTGACCAGCTTTAACAACTTTTTTATTTTTCTTTTTTTAAATTTTTTGGGTTCGTTAAAAAATGAGCGAGGAGAAGGCAGAAGAATCCCACTTATGGCTTGTCTCTTCCATCATCCAATTACTTTATTATTTAACCCTCATCTTCATATATATATTTTTTTCTTTTTCTTTTTCTTTTTCTTTTTGCTTTATTCCTGTGCTCAGACAAAGCCACATTTGCTTTATTCTCTTGCATGGGTTTCCTTAATGATGATTAATAATAATACTAATGTATAAAGTTAACTTAATCATACTCTACTTTAATCCTTCCTAATTGATTGCTTAATCAATTAATGTCACTTAATTGGATCATTAACTATGAATCATGGATTTGTGTATGCTTTATCAAACTATTCCGTTAAATGTTTCTTGTAACAAATTAATGTGCTAGTACCTTTTTTTTTTTAATTCTATATTGCTGATTATTAATGTCACTATATTGACGTGGCATAAGTATATATTAAATAGTGTGTATATAGATAGTGACGTGGAGGTAACGTGGTAAGATATTTATAAAAAAATGTTAATAGGGGGGAGATAAGGCAGTTGATATGGGATTGTTTTTGGTTCTATAAAAAAAAAAATGTTTGTTTTTGGTTCCATAGGCATAGGCATAGGCATATGCATATGCATGTGCATGTGCATGTGTGGGCTTGGTTAGAGTTACGTGCTGGGACTGCGGTTTATGCAGCTTCCTTTGGGTTCACGTATCTTTCTGGAAAGTTGACCATTTCTTCTGTTTTCTAGCTTCTGTCGTCTCTGTTTTTCTTCGTGTCACTTTCATGCCTCGTCCATTCCCATTTTCTTCTTTATATTATACTTTTCGTTATTGTTTAATTTTAATGTCGGTTGGAGGAATGATTCGATGTTAATTACGCCCCTAAGTCATCGGTTTCTTTGAATATTATTGTACGAATTTATGTCGTTAATTTCTTACCAAATTTCATAAGGCCAATATTAGTAGCCTATATAAGTTCATAGGCTTTTATTCCGTGGTCAAATCATTTGAATTAGGAAATTGTGATAGGCCTGTAGTAGTGCATGCTAGTGGATCTTGTGGTGCATTTATGTACGCGTTGGAGATGTCTGGGGATAGGAACGTTCATTGTCTCTATTCCTACCCCTATTTCATTCTCCATTTCTACGAGTTTTCTTATTTATTTTTTCAAGATGGTTCTAATGAGTAATTTTTTCCTATTTATTATTCTTTTTTAAAAATAATTATTTTATACTTTTCATTTTTCAATATAATTTCATTAATAAAAATTATAAAAAAAAAACATAATAAATCAATATATAAACTCCAGGAACATAAATTTTAAAAATTCAAATTAAAAAAACCTTTAACATTGTCTTTAGCAAAATATTAGAATTATAGTCTCACCGACCCCATTTATGTAAGAAAAAAAATTGTTTTCCACTCTCTCTTTCATTTCTCATTTAAACTGAGAAATCTCTCCATATTTGAGGCGCTTCTGCAAGGCCCTTACCCCAAGGGTAAAATAGACATCTTTAGTAGACACCCACTCACATTTGATTCACACCACATAGTTTAGTAAATTATAAAAAAATCTGAATATTGATTATATAATTATGTTAAGATCCGGTAGGATATAAGGGCGTGTTTGGAACTATTTTTGTATAAAAAATATTTTTTAATAATTACCTATGTAAAAATTAATAATTTAAAATGTGTTTAATATAGCTTAGTAAATGATTTTTGGTGGTCAAACAGTTTTTTATTTTTAAAAAAATTAATAAAATTTTGGATAATAATTATTATTTTTTTTTGAAGAAATTATCGAGAGTATCTATTTTTTTTAAGTGTTTTTTACTCATTAATATTTGAATAATAATAATTTGGAACATCTAAATCATTCAAATTGTATTAAACACATTTTAAATTATTAATTTTTTTTTTCATAAGCGCTTATAGAAAAACTAAATTTATTTAAAAACTATTATTTTCACGGATTATTTCAAACACTGTAATATACATTATATAGTCTAAATCAAAGGTGTGAATTAAAAAAAAAAAAAAAAAAAAAACTAATATCTTTGGTTAGAAAAGTTCTGAGAAAAACAGTTCAATTATTATTACTATACGTAGTTATGAAGGCATTTTTCATGAATCAAATAGTGTAAACTCTTGAAAGCTGTCACTTTTTGAGGACAAAGCAAAAAAGTTAAAAAGGAAGTTCATCAATTGGTCAAAAAGTAAGTAAGGGATCTTCCTATGTTTACCGTATCTTTTCTATTTTTACCTAATCTTTGTTCGATGATGAAAGTCCCACATTGCCTAATTTAGGAAATGATCATGGATTTATAAACAAAGAATACTCTCTCCATTGGTATAAGGTCTTTTGAGGAAGCCTAAAGTAAAACCACGAGAGCTTATGCTCGAAGTGGACAATATCATACAATTGTAGAAAGTCGTGTTCGTCTAACAATCTCCACTTTCATTTTTTACACGTTCATCAACAAATTTAACTAAATTTATTTTCTATCTTGCTTAAAAAAATTTATAAATGATATATTGATGATAGTGGCGATGTTCATTTCGTCGCTTACTACGCCCTTCCTCGTCTCTGGATGCTTAGGTATCCACCGTACCTTTCTTCGTTTGAACCTCGCCCTTTTTTTATTTCATGAACTCTTTCCATTATCACCTAAAATATTTAGAAAGGCAACATATAACCATAAATTTCCATTTGTTTTTATTTTTTTATAAATAAAAAAAATTCCATTTTATACATTTTACTTCGTCTATGAGTTTTCTTCTTGGAGAACCCGTATTTAGTGCTCGGGTGTATGAGTGATCCGGTCCAATTTAAATTGGGCCTTTTACAGTTTAAGCCCAAGAACTTAGTATCTAGGCTTTTGGCCCGTTTATGCTATATTCCCTAAACGAAATATTTCTAACCGCTGAAACCCCCAATCGATGGACAATGGACCATCTACAAGACGGCTGTTTTTTCTTCAAATTTCTTCATTTTCGTTTTCACTGGATTTGCTCACCCAGGAAACTGAAAACCTTCTCCCTAGTATCGACATTGATTCAAAATACCAAGATTTCTGCATCCGTTTGAGATCCGTCTTCCGATTTCTGAAGTCCTATTTCTTTGTTGTTGAATTAATTCCTTCCGGGTGTCGAGAATCGAAGCTCTCATGGCATCGAAGAAGAAAGAATCCGAAGGTATAGCTTTACTCTCGATGTACAATGACGAGGATGATGAGATGGAAGACGTTGAAGACCAAGAAGAAGAAGAAGACAGTGAAATGCAGCAGCAGGAGAGGCAAGAAGAGGGAGTAGAAGAAGATTATGGTAGAGTTAGGGTTGCAGAAGAAGAGTCGGTCGCGAACAGTGATGGAGTGATTATCAGTGATTCTGCTGATTACTCGATGCTGCCGGTGTCTGATGAAAATTCGACTGCAGCTAAGCTCAAATTCGGGTCATCCATACCGCAACCGACGCAGGTTGTGGTTTCATCGTCGCCAATGCTATTACAAGCTGGTCAATTCGATAATTCTGGTAGGAGAAGGGGGACACTTGTGATAGTTGATTACGGTAATGATGAAGCCGCAATGTCTCCTGAGGCTGAGGTACTTTCAACATCTCTACTTGGTTGTTGAGAAACGGAAGCCTCTACTTTTAACTTTGAAAATTTTCATTTACATTCCTCTTATTGTTGACATCGCGAAGGTTGTAACCGTCGTTGGCTAAAATTACAACGGGATATTAAATATATTAATCAAATGAACAAAGATGGACGGTTCCACGTGTTGAAGAAGATGTTTGTTTAGTTCAGCTTTAGGAGAATTAAGCTGGCATATCTGAGAGAATTCTTCTATGGAAATATGTGTTGTAACTTCCATCTTATTTGTATGGTGACTGGTGGAAAGTTGTATCTAATGTTTCGTTCCTATTGCTTGCATTCAGGATGGAGAAATTGAAGAATCTGGTCGTGTTACATTTGGCGATGAGCTTTTAGGCACTAATGGTTTGTATAGTTCTTTTAGCTATGAAATGTTACTTTGCTTCTTCTCGTTTTTAAAATCTATCAGTGCTGCAAGCTCATAGTTAGTACACATCTGCTCTAGAGAACTCTTCACTCCTATGATTCCTTACTCGTTTCGCTATTAATCCATGTTATTTAATTGCTTATCTTATGAAAATATGGATTTATTCCTCTGTTCTTAAACTTTGATTGGTGAGTGGTATCATGAAATTATCGGTTTTCTAGGTCCTTGCCTCGTGTTGGAATGCAAAATGGTTTGTTTTATAACATCTGAATTGTTTATTGGAAGTATTAGTGGCAAGGGGTGGGGTTTAAGGTTGTTGGCTATTGAGGATCTAATAATGTAACTCATGAGGTAGAGAGTAGAAGTGATTTTGTAACCGCCCAAGCCCATTGCTAGCATATATTGTCCTCTTTGGGCTTCCCCTCAAGGTTTTTAAAATGCGTCTACTACGGAAGGTTTCCACACCCTTATAAAGAGTGCTTCGTTCTCCTCCTCAACCGATGTGAGATCTCACAATCCACCCCATATAAAGAGTCCTTCCCCTCAAGGTTTTTAAAATGCGTCTGCTAGGGGAGGTTTCCACACCCTTATAAAGAATACTTCACTCTCCTCCCCAACCGATGTGGGATCTCACAACCCACCCCTTTTCGAGGTCCAGCGTCTTCACTGGCACTCGCTTCCCTCCCCGATCGATGTGGGATCTCACCATTTTTTTTGTTAAATGCTTAAATCCCAACAACATGCATACTGAAAAATTACTATATCTTGGAAAGTCTAGCAAATTGTAGGACTTTTTTGCCCTTTTATACAGTATCATAATTATATATGCAAGGCAAACTTATTTATTGGCACTGGTGTTTTATTGTGTTAAATATTTCATGACTCAAGATTGCTTATGTTGTGATGATTTCTTTTTAGACGTTTGACGAACTTGATGAGTTAACTTTGAAATACTATCTTCAGGTGGCAGTTTCTTGTGATGCTTATGATCACTTCTCCTATTTCATCCTCTTCGGCTATTTTATTTTATTTATTTTTTATGGTACAGGTGATTTTGATAGAACATCTCCAGGAACTGTAACGGTCTCAACACCAAACAATCTAGCCACTCCTCAGATTTCTGAATCACCACATTCTGGTTCAATGAATAATGTGATACTGGAATCTGAAACTGAAAATGTTGAGGAAACTGTTGAAGAAGCTAAAAAAGATACTGATCCCTTGGACAATTTTCTTCCTCCGCCAAAGGAAAGATGCGCTGAGGATCTGCAAGTTAGTTTCCTTTCTGATATATTGGCTACTTGTGTTCTGAGGAAATAGTATGTGACTGTTGATCTAGATTTTGAAAAGAAACATAAAGCAGTTAATTTGTATGAAATATATTTACTCCTTTTTAGTTTCTCAAGTGAGTAGCTTGGGTTGTTTACTAATGTGACTGGCAGGATATGGGGTTAGGATATGCTTACATGTTGGTGGGCCTAATGTATTCTATGTCGGCGAGTGTGTGACTTGGTTTCTGACCTTGATGGGGATTGGTTTTTTGTTGTATGGCCCTCTTGATAGATATAAATTTTAGAATGTGGATGCACGGGGAATTATGTAAGTGTAAGGTCTTAGTGCGATGAAATTATTTTAGTTCTGCAGGATGTATTGGTTTTTCAATTCCTAGCAACTTGGGTATGACTTACCTTAAGGACCAGTTAAAAGGAGTCCCTGTGGACTGTTAAGTAAGAAGACAGTACCTTTTAGTCATTGATAACCACATCCATCTAGTTTCTTCAATATTCATGGCTTAATTATTTTTTATTCTCCTGACGTTCTTGTTTCTTTCCTTAACTTTATGTGCAGAGGAAAATCAATAAGTTTCTTGAGTATAAGAAAGCTGGAAAAAGCTTCAATGCAGAAGTACGCATTAGGAAAGACTACCGGAATCCAGATTTCTTGTTACACGCTGTGAGGTATCAAGATATTGACCAGATTGGGTCTTGCTTCAGTAAGGATGTGTTTGACCCTCATGGATATGATAAAAGTGACTACTATACTGAAATAGGTCATTGACAATTCCTTCTGTATATCTCTCATGTTATTTCTCCTTATCATTTATAAAAAAACATCACATGCTCTTGGTCCGTGTATGACACTAGTTTTAATATTACCAGTTTTGTTTTTTTAAATAAATTTCATAATCAGCTGTCTTGACAATTTGAAAAGATTACTCAAGATGTTATTACAGAAATACGGGCGGTCATATTGTGATGATTTTGCTGTCATGAACTGACTGATAGGATCTTTTGACATTGAGAGGTTATCAAGGAACTAAAATTTGCACAATTGGCAGAATTTCTGTCTTTCTCCTCTCAGTGTTAATGTTTTTTTTACGTTGATCTATATTCTCTGCACATTCTACTTTTACCCATTTGCAAGACGCAAATTTAGTATGTGGTGGAGACTGGAGAACATGTTACAAAGTACAAACAATTGTATTATTTACATGCACTTATTATTAATTTCAAACAATATTTTCAAAGCTTCATATTTTGTTCTAGAGGCTGACATGAAACGTGAGATGGAGAGGAAGGAGCTGGAAAGGAAGAAAAGTCCGAAGATGGAGTTTGTTTCTGGAGGAACACAACCTGGTGGTACAGTTGTGGCTGCTCCTAAAATAAATATACCTTTTTCAGGTTTGTACCAATCGTGCTTTAGTCTCTTTCTGATGGTGTATTTTCTTCTTATAGCGTTTTTCTGTTGATTCCTTTTGCAGGTGTTTCAGCTGTCGCTGGTAATGGATTACATTCTGGAGCTCATGCATCTGATGCCATTACTAGAGATGGAAGACAAAACAAAAAATCAAAATGGGATAAGGTGACGATTTTCCAATGTGTAATCGTGCGTATCAGTGATCTATACTGTATTGCTTAGTATTTGTTGAATACATTTCAGGTAGATGGCGATAGAAAAAATCCAGTCATTTCTGGTGGGTCTGATGCAGCTAGTGCTCATTCAACTTTACTATCTGCTGCTAATGTTGGCTCTGGATACATGGCTTTTGCGTAAGTTTGTTTACCCTTTCTCAATGACTACATTGATTTTGGTTTTTTAATTAGCATAGATATTGTACTGCCTTGAATAGGAACAATTAGAGCTCTTTAACTTTTAGTGGCATCTGAAAGTTAAATATTCATCCGCATCATGGACCTTGATGACTATTTATATTAAAAGATCTGATAGAGATATATATGGTAGATATTTCGTAAAGATTTGTTAGATTATATTTCGGTGGTTAAATCTGTTAAACCTAAACCTATATATACCCCATTAGGAAGTGCTTTCGGAACATAGTTTCTTCATTCTCTGTATTCTCTCTTGGTGTACATACCTGGAGTCATCAATAAAACCTTTAGTCAACATTGTTCATTGAATTTTCTATCTCCTATTCTTTTTGTTCATCTTGATCGAGTGTGTACGATCCTAACAACTGGTATTAGAGCTAGGTGAAATTCACCACGATTTGTGAAGATGGAAAGTTCAATGATTGCAATTGAGAAGTTCAATGGATCCGATTTTGGTTTCTGGAAGATGCAGATTAAAGATTATCTGTACCAGAAAGATCTTCCCGAACCCCCTGTTGGGCTAAAGCCGAATACCATGACCACGGAGAAGTGGAAGCTCAAGGATCATTAAGCCCTAGGATTGATCCGGTTGACGCTGTCCAGAAATGTGGCGCTCAACATAATCAAGGAGAAGACAACATCAGACCTATTGAAGGTGTTGTCGAATATGTACGAAAAACTGTCGGCTATGAACAAAGTGTATTTGATGCGAAGATTGTTCAATTTACAAATGTCTGAAAGTGTATCTGTTGCTGATCATATAAACGAATTCAATGTGATTGTAAGTTAATTGAGTTCGGTGGAGATTAATTTCGAAGATGAAATTAAAACATTGATTTTGCTGTCATCTTTACTCGAGTTGTGGGATACTGTTGTTGCCGCGATTAGCAGTTCCTGATGATATGAGAAGCTGAAGTTCGATGAAATCCAAGATGTAGTTCTTAGCGAAAGTATTCGCGAATGAGAAATTGGGGGATTCATTTGGTGGTGTTCTCAGTGTTGACCAGAGGGGAAGAAGTAATCACATGGCCCAAACAAAGGTCGATCAAAGTCAAAAAACTGTGAAAATTTCCAAACAAACCAAACGTAAAGTGTTGGAGTTGTGGAGAAATAGGTCACTTTTGGACAGAGGTAGAGCAAGTACTGAATGAACTCCCGAGACTGTTGCTGAGGAACTAGAGGAGCAAGTGACACTTGAGCAGGTGTTGAAAAGGTCATCAAGAGCTATTAGAGTATTAGATAGGTATCTACCTTCATTACACTATCTGTTGTTAACTGATGAGATGAAGGGGAACCAAAGTTCTTTGATGAGGCCCTACAGTTGGAGCAAACCATGAATGATGGAATGTTTAGGCTTCAAAAATGTGTTGCTCCTTCATCTACTGAGACTGAGTATGTGGTAATAGTTGAAGTTGGAAAGGAGATGATATGGATGACATACTATATAGAAGAATTGGACAATAAGCCGCATGAAAAGATTCTTTATACAGATAGTTAGTATGTCATACGGATGGTGAGGAATCCGGTCTATCATTCAAAGACAAAACACAAAAGACAATACAATTTCACTCGCAGGTTAGTGGAAAATGGTGATGTGTTTGTCAAAGATAGATGGTGCAAAAAATCTAGCAAACATGTTGACAAGATGTGTTGATGTTGGAACATTGAGATTGTGCAAAGCCTCAATTGGTTTGGTGTGGTGAAATTGAGAATGAAATTATTGGTGAATTGTTGGATATGGAACCTGATGACAAGATGTGTCCAAATGGGAGAATTGTTGGATATGGAACCTGATGACAAGATGTGTCCAAATGGGAGAATTGTTGGATATGGAACCTGATGATCATTTATAATAAAAGATTTGGTAGAGATATATATAGTAGATATTTCGTAAAGATCTGGCAGAGATATTAATGGTAGATATTGAAAAAATGTGGTAGAGATATTTGGTAGATTATATTTAATAGGTGTTTAAATTTGTTAAACTGAAACCAAATATATACCCCATTAGGCCGTGCTTTCACGACGTACTTTTTTCATTCTTTATATTCTCTGTTTGTGTACATACGTGAAGTCATCAATAAAACCTTTAACCAATATTCCTCTTCGAATTTTTTCTCCCTTGTTCTTTGTGTTCATCTTGATCGAGTGTGTGCGTTGTTGTACGATCCTAACACATCATTCCTGTTGATAGACAACAAAGACGGCGAGCGGCTGAAGAAAAAAGATCTCAAAGATCCAGTGAGAGGAAGTTGGATAGAAGATCCTAAGAGGGATGAATACAGTTCCATGGTAGTAAGTATCGAACCATTTTGAAAAGCAAGGGAAATGGCTTTTAGCTTTTTATCTGTGACCAACCATGTATACGTTCAGAATGAAAATGTCGTGAAAATGTTGCTTGTAACTCATGTATTCCACTAAATTTCTCGACCTGTAAAAAATAGCCAGGGGGAAAGCAAATTACACCAGAACGAAGGAGGCTCCTTTTTTTTGTAAGTTTCATCAGAGAAGCACGAACTGACTGTACACCAGTGCATGGGAACTTATCTTTAGATTTGCTCTCTCTATTGAATAGTAAATATTAATGAGATCTTTTGTTATTGCTCAACTTTCTAAGTGTAATCAGGTTAAGACTGCTAAAGTACAGGACCTGATATCTATTTTATTTGCGGGGTCAGGGTTCTTGCAAGACCCGCCCCAAACAGGGAGGGGTTATCTCCGTCTCATCAAGGAATGGGAGAGGGAGTGAGAAATACTTTTTTCCGATGTATAAACGGGGCCAGGGTTATTAACTATTTTTTTAAAGGATAGTAAATAGGTAAAATTATGAGTGGAACCGGATCCCTTCAAATTCTCAGCAGAACCCCAGCTCCGATCCTGCCCTGTTCTTTTCCCCTGCCTGGCCGGTGGGGGCATCTCTACTTTAAACACCAATCAAGTGATTTACTCGCTACTTCCGTAGGCTTTGAAGATTGGAGGGGATATTACGTCTACCATATCAAGCTTTGGCCCACTAATTTTTACTGCAGTGGACTCCCTCCTATGAGTAGAAAATTCATAGAAATTTGATGTCCGATAAGCATCAAGTCAGTGAAAAAATTGACAAATGATCCTCTCTATATAGGTTGGCCACCTCGAGACAGCGACGTTTTTGGCTTACAGCTTCTGCCCTTTTCCCCCACGCCCCTCGATCTTCTTCAACCCTGCAAACAGCCAAAATTCCAAGCAATTATGAACCCCACAATCAAGCGGCTGTCTTCAACTCTGTGTCTGCCATTCTCTCACACGCACACTACCAAACCAAAACATCACCAAATACTTTAAAGTCAATACCATCAGCCTCGCCCTTTAATTCTTGTCTCGATGTATGTTGGCCCAAATTTACCTCTTTCCCTAAATAATCGCTAAAGAGTAAACCAGAGACCCCACACCCACAACTTTGTTTCCCTTTTCCTCTAAATTAACCCACAGCTTCATATGAACGAACAAAATTATGATGCGAATTGGCAAAAAGGAATCTTCTTCTTCTTCTTCTTCTTCCATATTTTAACATCGAAACAAAGGTGGTTGCTTTACAATGTTTTGGAGTCCAAACCCTGTAAGTACGTGTGGGTCAGCTTGAAAAGGTAAGCCGAGAATTGGATTTTCTCATCTCATTTCCTGAAGCTTTATAAAACACCAAAATAGCCACCTTTGGTAGGCAGCTAAGCAGGTGGAAGTTGGTTTGTATGTTTTAGGAGCTTTTGCTTTTTGGTTAAGACTGCTTCTCTGCACAGTTGCTTTTGGAATAGAACACTAGTTGTCTTCTTTTGAGAGAAACAAAGAGATAGCATGTGAAGCTAAAGGCTTGTCCCATGGATGCATATGTATAAAAGACTGGTTGAAACGCGAGAGAGAGGATGACAGGGTTTCCAGTGCTTACTATTTTTTTCCCCTTATTTTTATGCATCACTTTTTTTACATCATCTATAATCCTTTTATATTGGGCTTATAAAAAGCTCATTAAATTACCCCTTCTACCTCTACTTTTACAATTTTGGGTTGTACCCATTATGATATGGTTTAAGGGTATTACAATTCTTGTGGTTTAACAGATACCCTTTGTGTCCTTCAACTAATAGCCATCTTTCGGCTACCTTACCCTCTTCCGTCCATCAAAACAAAATAGATAGTACAGAAATATTCATTTATTGTTCGTCGACTACGTCTTTCGACTTAATCTTAAACCCTGACTTACCCTCCATGGATGAATCTTGTAGAGGAACTGTTTTCGAAACATTGGATTCTTACCAATTTTTGCGTTACTCAAGCTGACATTCTCGCCTCCGCCTCCGTTTACTTAATATGGGTTCAAATATAATTAGCCTGAAACTTTAGGTTACTACCTTTCCTTGCAGCATCTCAAGAAAACAATTCTGGCAGTCAATGAAGACAAAATTATAAGAATGATAATAACTTTTTTGAATTCACAAAGCTAATGAACTAAAATGTAAAGAATAATATAGTTTAACCAAAAAAAAAAAAAAAAAAAAAAATTAAAGCTTTTCCATTAACATTTAAATAATAATAGTGAAATAATTTGTAATAATTAATGACAACACAAAAGAATAAAGATAAAGCTTGTCTTGGCCATTAGTGAACTTAAACAGCTTATTTATAAGTAGATTATTGTGATAAAAACAAACCAAGATCACGAGATTTGTGAAAACGCAGCCATTTCGAAGCTGCAGTAAGAGACGTTGGAGTTTTTGCGATGGGTGAAAGGCCGTTCAATACCAACACACGTTGGTGTCTACTCAGATTGCATTCTCAGCTGCCTCATTTTTTTTCTTATTTAGGGTTTAGGGTTTCTCTCACCTTCAATACTATCACACGCGTCTACAACTTATCCCTAAAAACATTACCTTTGTAAGATCTTACATCGGTTGAGAAGAAGAACGAAATATTCAAGGAGTGGAAACTTCTCTCTAGCAAACACGTTTTATAAACTTGGAGGAGAAGCTCGAAAGGAAAATTCACATAGGACAATATTTACTAGCTGTGTACTTAGACTGTTACAACCTCCAAATCAAGCGATCATAGACAAAGGTGTCACAAGATGTCTGTGAGCTCTATGAACTCTCTAGAACTAGAAGGCTAAACTCAAGATCCATTTTGACCGCACAACTCAAAGACCTTCATTTGTATTAGGTAATTATACACACTACAACTTAGGAAATTATGATTGGTCAAAGGATGTTTTGTTTAATGTTAGGTCACTCTAATAAAGTAAGATTAGAGTGGTAATGTTGTGCATATTATAACCCAATTTCCATCCTTAAAAATCTTACACTTTATACTTACCTTTGTCCCAATCATCCTAATCATGCACACAACAAAAGTGGGAAAAAGAGAGCCAAAGATGAAAGCGGGTTCAAAGATACCTTTGACCACATGATTTTTAGTATCTATTATGGTTATAAACTTTTAAAACTACGACTTTATCAAAATTTTTAAATTTTGTGGATCAATTGGACATAAAATTAAAATTTTAAGATTTTATTTGATATAAAATTTAAATTTATATCTAATTGATCCAACGAGAAAAGACATGATATTTGTTTTTAGCTTGTCTTTTTATTTTAGTAGACATGAATTTTAGAGAAAAAACATAGAGAAAAGACATGAGCAAGCATAAATTTTGTTTTTAGCTGTCCTTTTATTATTATAAGGAAGGTGAAGGAGGAGGCTGAATGGGCAACGGTTACATTTGGGTTTGGTAGTTCTTGTGAGGGTAGTTTGGGAAGTGCCAAAAATGAGGTGGAAGACTGAAGAGGGCCAAGAACACTAAAGCCACAAAAGCCGCTTGGTCATGCGCGGCAAGCAACTCACTGCTTCTCTCTCTCTCTCTACGCATTCAATCCTCACCTCTGTAACTTTTTGATTTCACTCCCACTTTTGCTTTTCCATTTCTCCTTTTCTCATTCTGTGTTCTCTTCTCCTCTCACTCTGTTTTTCTACAAGTTCTCTTGTGAAACAGAGACAGAGAGAGACAGAGAGATTGGCTTGCTTCATTTGTTTGTTTGTTTGTTTCTCTGTTTTGCTTATTTTACCACAACCCCATTTGGGATTTTCACTCACTGGGCGTTTGTGAGTCATGGAAGCTCCGAAACCAGAGGAGATTAGCCATCCACCAATGGATCAACTTCAGGGCTTGGAGTACTGTATCGATTCTAACCCATCTTGGGGTAATGCTACATTTTCCAAATGCACACAACTATATATACCAACTCATTGATGTTTTTCTTCTTCTGAGCTCGTAATTGTTGTTGTTTGCTTATGTTTTCAAAACAGGGGAAGCCATAGCTTTGGGCTTTCAGCACTACATTCTGGCGTTGGGTACTGCTGTCATGATCCCTTCTTTCCTTGTTCCTTTGATGGGAGGCGATGATGTGAGAAACATTTTCAACGTTGTCTTGCTATTTTCAGTTTTTACATGAAGGCTGCTGAGTTTCAATCATGACAGATTCTCTGGCTTCAAAATACAGACAAAAGAAAATAATCTCAAACTTTTTCATCTCAACATGCTTTTCTGCTTGTTTTTTTTTTAACATGGGGGTTGAAACTCTGATATAGGGTGATAAAGTGAGGGTGGTACAGACTCTACTTTTTGTTGAAGGGATCAATACGCTTCTACAGACTCTGTTTGGAACAAGATTGCCGACTGTTATCGGAGGTTCTTATGCCTTTATGGTTCCGATTATTTCCATCATTCACGACTCATCTTTATCAAGAATCGAGGACCCCCATTTGGTCAGTAACCCAATTCAGTATTTTCTTTTTCTTTTACTTTTCCATTTGTCTCCAAACGTGTGGACAAATCAATTGTCTTTATGGATGCATTATGAACTGTAAGATTTTGTCCATACATTCAACTCAATCAATGTCCAAAGAGTCAACATGGTTGTCTTTTTCTTTATCTAATGAATTAAACATAAGATCACTTTTAATACATGAATTAAACTTCCACAGAGATTTCTGAGCACAATGAGAGCAGTTCAGGGAGCTCTTATTGTATCATCAAGTATACAGATCATTTTGGGATACAGTCAATTGTGGGCTATCTGCTCCAGGTAGAACTTCCTTAAGAATCAAGACATCACTAAATCTATTTCACACTAAATGTTGATGGAAGGAAGTTCATCATCCGTTTCAGGTTCTTCAGTCCTCTTGGAATGGTGCCTGTGATTGCACTAGTAGGCTTTGGTATGTTTGACAGAGGCTTCCCAGTGGTATATTTACGAGAGGTCCCTGTGTTTTCAACTTTTTGTTTTTTGGTTTTTCCATTCATCTGACCATTGAAACTTAACCAGGTTGGAAGATGTGTGGAAATTGGCGTTCCCATGCTTATACTCTTTATAGCTCTCTCACAGGTGATGGCTTATTATCTTGCTACTGCAAAACAATAACAAAAGTCAGGCACCCTTTTTAAAAATCTATACAATTTACTTCTTTTGCAGTATCTCAAAGGTTTTCATATAAGGCAACTGCCAATACTTGAACGCTTTGCTCTTCTTATATCTGTTACTGTGATATGGGCATATGCACACCTCTTGACAGCCAGTGGTGCATACAAACATCGACCAGAATTAACTCAAATCAATTGTCGAACTGACAGGGCCAACCTCATTTCATCTGCTCCATGGTTGTTATCTAAACCTGACCTCGCTTTTACTTTGTGCTGATATAAAAAGAAAAAAGAAAAAAAGAACTTAACCCCTCTTCCCCAAATTGCCTCCTTCATCATTCAGGATTAAGATACCATACCCTCTTCAATGGGGTGCTCCAACCTTCGATGCTGGCCATGCTTTTGGGATGATGGCTGCAGTTCTGGTATCTTTGATTGAGGTACTTGCTATATTCTTCTACTCTAGCACTATATTCTAATTCTTGCTCTGTACTTGAAAGAGTCATATGGAAAACTTATAATCATTTATTAACAGTCAACTGGAGCATTTAAGGCAGCTTCACGTTTAGCGAGTGCAACCCCACCTCCAGCTCATGTTCTGAGTCGAGGGATCGGTTGGCAGGGAATCGGGATTCTTCTGAGTGGTCTGTTTGGAACATTGTCTGGATCAACTGTCTCAATGTATGTTTTTTTGTTTTCACTTCTCGTTGCATTGTGTCATTGAGATTGTATGTATCTATGCAAGTTTTCCGACTTACGATGTAAATACAGAGAAAATGTAGGTCTGCTTGGAAGCACGCGTGTTGGTAGCCGCAGGGTTATCCAGATTTCAGCTGGATTTATGATATTCTTCTCAATTCTAGGTGAGCAGAAATTAGTTATGGTAGTAAACTAAATGATAAACATCTTATCTTGTTGAAGTTTTACATATGACTGCTGATTTCTGCAGGGAAATTTGGAGCATTGTTTGCTTCAATTCCCTTCACTATATTTGCAGCTGTATATTGTGTCTTGTTTGGTCTTGTTGGTGAGTAGATTTTGCATAAATTCACATTTTGCATTCTTTGGAAATGGAATGTTAACAAATTTAGTTCTTTTCTCAGCCTCTGTGGGGTTGTCATTTTTGCAATTTACCAACATGAATTCAATGAGGAATCTCTTCATTACTGGTGTGGCATTGTTCTTGGGTTTGTCTGTGCCAGATTATTTTAGGGAGTACACCGCAAAGGCCTTCCATGGCCCTGCTCACACAAACGCTGGATGGGTGAGTTTCTGTTTTCGCTTAATTTTCTCTATGAACATGATGAACTAACGCGAGTTCTTGTTTTAATGTGCAGTTCAATGACTTCATAAACACCATATTCTTCTCTCCACCAACAGTAGCACTCATAGTTGCGGTTTTCTTGGATAACACACTAGACTACAAAGACAGTGCTAGAGACAGGGGAATGCCATGGTGGGTTAAGTTCAGAACGTTCAAGGGAGACGGCAGGAATGAAGAGTTTTACACTCTTCCTTTTAACCTAAACCAATTCTTCCCTCCATCTTGAATAGAAGGAAGAAATAGAGGAGGCAACAAAGGTTTGCTTGCGTACAGAGAAAAAAAGTATCACTCCCAGGTTGAGACGATTCTTTGAACAGAGACTGGACTCCATCAGTCTTGGGAGAAGAGAGCTGTATTGTCTGTTTTTTTTAATTAACGATCTTTTTTGTACCTAAAAGAATTGGTTCTTTGAAAGAAGGCAGAATCAGAAAGCGGGGCATGGTTCTTTTACAAGCAGATCTTTTCTCACTAATGAACTATTATAATGGACGAACATAATCAGTCAATTGCAGCAGATTATATACTGACACGGAATAAGAATGAACAAATGAATTTGAATTTTGCCTGCCGGAATGGAGGGGAAGATATATGTAAATTTCCATCCAAGGCAGCTAAGTATACATTTATGTGCAAGCCAGATTATAGAACACTAGTGTGATTTGCACATGCATTCTGGGCACATCGGATGACGATAGATGCTTCTACCAAACCCTCTGGTCCGGGATCGTTGACCTTCCTCGATCATCTTACTAACTCTATCTCCAAAAGTTTTCCAACCTATGGTCTTATTCTCGGACAAGATTGCTGCTAACCTTTTCTTGTTTGGTCTTAAAGTAGGAGCATTGCCACCTCCATGGTAAGTTCGAAATCCTGACACCAGAGATGATAGTTGGCTTCCAGAGTCGGTCATGGCAAAGACATCAGCACTCGCACAGGCAATAAAATCCAACGCTGCAAGCTATATACAGGCAATGCATTCAGTCTAATGGATTGACAAACCATCAAAGAAACAAGCAACTTTTCATTGTGGTGCATAAATAGTAAACAGGAAATATAGCTACATTTGCCCAAGTGCTTGGTTCCCAGAGAATATGCATTTGAAATTACTGAGAGAGAGATAATTGTCACATGCATGCTCTTCAATGTTATACCTGAGAAGAGAAGTTTTGAAATGGTGCAAGCTCACTGGGAGTAAGAAGTGTTTCCTTGGTGACTAAGTTAGGATAGAGGTTGGTGAAGGTTCGCATCCGGGAGTTTCCACCATATATATGAGATCCAGCCAAATAGATATAAGTTCTATGTTTGAATCCAAGGCCGGCTAGAACAAGTGCTGCTTCTTCTGGTGTCAATGGGCATCTCCCTGACATTCTCAACTCTGTTGAAGAAATTGTCCTGCATACCAATTCGTAATCCCAAAGTGATCAGCATCTACTAACATAAGTTCATACTGTCTGAAAAAAAGACAAAAACTCCATTGGAGTACCTTGACTTCTTCAAACGCTCAATCAGTAAAGGAAAATGGATTTCTCTGTAAGCTTGAAGCTCCTTCTTCTCATCTTCTCCACCTCCAAAGTCACAGAGGGAGTATGCAACCATATCCACTTCAAATCTCAAATGTAAAGCAAGATACTTCACTGGACCTCCAACAACTTTGTCCTCTTTGGATGCCACATAGTCTATGAAGTTCCCTAGCAGTTGTTTATCCAACATACTCTTGGCGGCTTCGTACTTTCTGATCCTTTTGACCAATAAAGAACCAACTTGTTGGATTTTATGTGTGAACTTCAGAGCATGGAAGTTGCATTTACATCTTAATTTCTGCAATGTGAAAGAGTTGCAGCAAATTATTAAAAAATACCTACACTTCAGACAATCTTTTAGTGATTTGGGAAGAACAAACACAGGGACAGACGGTTTGGTTTAATTAAGTAATGTTTTCTTCCAACCATATAGTTCATATGTACAATGCAACTGATATAGAAAGTAACACTTGAATAAAGGCTTTCTTATGTCCATGTTCATTGTCTGCTCTACTCTTATAAATAGAAAATAAGACCCAATATCTTGACTGCTAATTTTTCTTTATCTAGGCTGTTTCATTCACTAAAAAATGTCTGGTCTCTCAAGGAAGTGACCAAAAACATCTCAAATTTATTTCCGAAGAGAAAACTGTATCATATGAATAAACAAAAATGAAACATAATAACAATAATGTTTGTCCTGTTATAATTGGCTTAGAACCTGAAGGTTGAAGGGTATGGCATCAAAGCCAAGTCGATTTCCGAAGCCAAGGAAGTGAACAACTCCATTCTGCAAAAGGAGAGGGAGAACGGTTCTAATATAATCAGTGGGCTTTGCCTCTTTTGCAATATCTGCATCAGTGATCTGCAAAAAAGACCAGGAGTTACTGAGTTGTTTCCGGAGTAGAAGTTGTTATATGAAGTATTTACACTTATTTATAACATACCTGAATACCAATTGCTTCTAGATCTACAGACTTTAAGTAAGAAGGGAGTTCCTTGACAATATGTACATCATCTTTAAGAGTATTCATAAAGTAATCTTCTTGGTATATGTCACCAAACTGGCTGCATTCTCGTTACAAGCATAAAATCACAAATGCTTGCCATGGCAAGAAGTCGAACGTTAATGCGAAAAATTAAACAAGAACAATGATTCAGTTTTGGAAATGCTTCTATAGTTGAATGGTGATTGTTATTTTAGTAAATGAAATGTTCTCAAGTCAACCAACAATGCATAAATGAAAGGAAGGTGCCACTACATCATTCTTACAGAGCCCCATCAGCCGAGAAATGGTTATAAGTGACAAAGTTAGACTAGCAAAATATGTACCCTCGACCAAGAGGTAGAGGTTTGAATCTCCCGCCCCGCATATGGTTGAACTAAAAAAAATAGTAGAATGGTATGGATTCAGAAAGACCTCAGACCTTGGATCCTTCCATACATTGCTGTAGAGAAATCTTGGAATTACGAGAGTTGCATTAAGAAGAGATGCCAGTGCAACAGCATTGCAGATCTGCAAGAGTTGTAAGCCCACGTGAAGACTAAGAGAACATCATCTATAGGCACTAAACTGTAGTATTTCATCATCTATAGGCGTTTGGATGCGCTGATATGCAGGTAGAACATAGAACTCTCTAACAATCTAATAAGGATAATAGTGACATGGAAGATACAAACACTTACAGCAACTCGTTGCTGATTAAGACCACCATTTGCACTGACAACTATGTAACCATTAGTCTTATCAAACTTCCCTGCTCCAAGATTACAACTGAGTGTCAATCACATGATAAAGTATTCATGCACTAAACTCTAGTATACTCATTGTGTCTGCAGCAGCGATTAGCAATTATCTGAGCAAAAATTAAAAGGGTTTTATAAACGTCGAAGAGATAAATGTCTGATCGGGTACCTAAATCGGATACAACGTTTCCATCTGCACAGGGTACCCATCCAGAGGCCTGAAGATATGGTTCCTTCCACAAGCTTGATTTCTCTTGTTTAAACTCAATCTGAAAGCAGAACAGTCTCAACTTTGTAAGATTTCATCAGAAAAATGACAACATTTACAGTATGTGAAGAGTCATGTAGCAAACCTTTGCAAGAGAAACAGAGGCCAAATGTACAAGGCGGTCATACATCTGGATTGGAGATTTTTCTTTATGAACATTGGGACCATTATCATCCTTGAGTCAACAAAAATGAAAATCTCATCACTAGAGCATTAATGTTAGAACATTGTAATATCCACTGACCATCTCTATCCATAGAATTTGAGCATTCTACGAAGTCAGTACTGATGGATCTTATCTAAACTTTTACTAAAATCATGGGGAGAGAGTATGAAGGATCCAAGCATATAAGGATATGTATCAACGCCATATTTAAAAAGCTACTACCAACCCAATTAAATCTAGAAACATTCCTACATTTTACCTTGATACCAATTGATTTTCTGGCAGGTGAAGTGTTCCGGCGAATAATCAAATTGACAAGGGATACTGTTAAGGAATCAACCAAAAAAACAAAACCAATCACCCCAATCATAAACAAAATTGACCTCACATGCTTTTGAAGCCAAACATTTCTTTTACTCCCATAGGATCCCTTAGAAGCACTAATTTTGGAAACATCATGTTTCAATCCATGAACTGATACGGTTTTCAAACCTGAGTTCACATCATCTCCTGAAAGCCTCCTCCCAATAGAAGGATTATTCCCACAAAAGTTTTCTGAACAACATCTAATCTGATAATCTTTCATTCCTAATGACATTCCATCACTCTGAGACTCAGGGCGCAAGCTTCTGGAGACCCCTTGCTTCCCCATTTTTATCTCTCAAACAACCTCAAACATCTGTCCTTCCTTGCACTATACAGAAACTTTGGTGTTTTAAGGAACCATATAACAAAAAAACATGTAACCATAAACTATGAAGGCCTGCATTCACATTTTCTTTTTCTTACAGATTCTCTCTGTCTGTCTTTCTCAGAAAACAACCCACCAACACAAAGACAGAAGTGATCTAACAAAAATGCAAGTTTGGTAAACAAAGAAAATTGTTAAACAAGAAGGTATGCATACACGTTAGGAACAAAAGGAAAGGAAAGCTGAAAAGTCCGGTGAGAATAGATGAGTGCAATAAAAGCAAAATATTAAAGGCCGAATAACACTTTCAGACTAACCTTGAACACCAAGAAATACTTGCGAACAGTTACAGGCTACCAACCAGGGCTAAACGTCTGCTTCAGAGCTACTCCCTTTCTGGGTTCTCACATTATTGAACAATAGAGCCTTAGCTGAACTTGGGAGGACGAGGAAGAAGAAGAAGAAGAGGGTGAATGTTGGAATTGGCGGGTCCAGTAAATCTTATCGCCCAAAAATTTCACAGAACCGTTGGTACAACTACCTTGACTTTTTTGGAAGATTTGTCCTTCTATATGTGATCGTATGATGAAATTTTCCAATCGCATGGCCTAAATGATTCTTATACGCCAACCCCAAAATGAATCAGAGATCCACGCTGGTGGCGGATATAGATTAAAGAAGAGGAGGATCCAAACCCAATCTGAAGAACGAAATGAAATGGCAAGAATCAGGGATTAAAGTTTTAATTTAATGAAAATTATACTTTAGTTAAATTACGAGTTTAATCATATGTGGTCCTTAAATTTTGAAGTGTATGTGGTATTAAATTTGTGATTTTTCCATCAAATGAGCAAACAGTCTTATTTAAAGCACTATTTCAAAAGGGCATTTCAAACCAAACTCTCTTTTATTCATACATTCATGATTTATGGACTTGGGACTGCCCAATTCTCGTCATGATTTTGTTGAGAGGGCCAAGAACATGTTTGATACTCGGCCTCTTCTCTGATGATCACACTGTCCACGACAACGACAAGGCCAGCAATACAATGGATGATAGACATTCACTCTGAATAGCTCAAAGATTGGTGATTGAATCTGCAACATCGGTCATTTAGTGAGGATATGATTTGGGTACCCTCATTTCTCTAGTAGTACAAATCATTTCATCTCTAGCCTTCTTTCTACCTTGTCAATGTTTCCATTAACAGAATGCTTTACCTCTTCTGGAAACAATCCCATCCAACCCCAACACTGCATTGCAAAGGAAACTTGATTTAAGAAACAAGACTGAGTATAATGAAGAGTGTCCGTCACCTGGAGCCATATATGCCAACCCATGTAAGAAAATTTTAAGCTTGTCACTCGGCTGTGCTTTATACTACAAATTATGCCAACCCAGTTACAGGCTGAGGTAGTTTCAGACCTATTGTTTGTAATTATGCCATTGGGGTCGCTTGTGATGTGGGCTTTGAGAGCAAGAAGAGCTACCTGGTCTGTGGTGATTTTTCAGCAGTGGCCATGGATAGGTTTGAGCTATTCGCTGTGTTTTCAAAATGGATTTGCAAAATTCAAGACGGGTTTTTGATATCAAAGCGGGAGCTTCAAGGGGAAGAAGAACTGGGCCCTCAACGTATCGGACGAGCTAGTGAAGACGTTAGGCCTCCAAAGGATAGATTGTGAGATCCCACATGAGTTGAAGAGAGAACAAAATATTCTTTCCAATAGTGTAGAAACATCTCCCTAAAAGATACGTTTTAAAATCGTGAGGCTAACGGTTATAAGTAACATGTCAAATTGACAATATCTACTAACTATGTTCGTGTTACAGCTGTTTCACGTGCCTCTCTTGTGCTCCCACTTGTCCATCTCATCATTCATTCTTCCCTTTCATTTGGCCCTATTGTTGCTCTCTATTTTCTTTCTTTATTAGAAGAGATTCGTTACCATTTTCGCTGTTTCTTGCTGGGACTTCTCCGCGAAAGCTATGTTCTTACTGGTAGCAAAAGCCCCTCCAACCTTCTGGTTATCTTCGGCAGGGTACGACCATCGTGGTTTAGTGAACTTGAAATTCCGGCAATCTTCAGCCTTTGTCAAACCCAATTCACAATCTTCCTTCTCGAATTCGGCCCATGCTTCTACAGAGAGCTACACCCCCACAGCATTGGAAGCGAAAAACTACATCGATGTTGAACTGAATAATTCCCGCAAAATTGTCAAGTTTTGTGAAGTGGGTGATCTAAAAAATGCGATAGAGCTTCTTTGCAGCTCCCAAAATTCCAACCTTGATTTGGATACTTATTGCGTCATCTTGCAGCTATGTGCTGAACAAAAATCTATACGAGATGGAAGAAGGGTTCATTCAATAATTGAATCTAATGAAGTTGTAATAGATGGAATCTTAGGGGCGAAACTAGTTTTTATGTATGTGAAATGCGGGGATCTTAGAGAAGGTAGGATGATTTTTGATAAACTCTCTGAAAAGAAGGTTTTCCTCTGGAACCTTATGATCAGTGAGTATTCGGGAAGTGGTAACTATGGAGAGAGTATAAATTTGTTCAAGCGAATGCTGGAATTGGGGATAAACCCTAATTCTTACACATTTTCCAGTGTTCTGAAATGTTTTGCAGCAGTTGCACGTGTGGAAGAGGGTATGCAGGTTCATGGGTTGATCTGCAAGTTGGGTTTTACTTCTTATAATGCAGTCGTTAATTCACTAATTTCTTTCTACTTCGTGGGTAGAAAGGTTAGAAGTGCACGGAAGCTGTTCGATGAAATGAGTGACCGAGATGTCATTTCATGGAACTCTATGATCAGTGGCTATGTTAAGAATGGTTTAGAAGACAGAGGAATTGAGATTTTCTTAAGGATGTTAGTTTTCAGTGTTGATGTTGATTTGGCTACAATGGTCAATGTTCTTGTAGCTTGTGCAAATATGGGTACTCTTTCGTTGGGCAAGACACTCCATTCTTATTCAATAAAGGCTGCTGCTGCTCTTGACAGAGATGTTATGTTCAATAACACTTTACTGGACATGTACTCAAAATGTGGTGATTTGAACAGTGCCATTCGAGTTTTTGAGAGAATGGATGAGAAAACTGTTGTATCTTGGACTTCGATTATTGCAGGCTATGTTCGTGAAGGTCTGTCTGATGGTGCGATCGAGTTGTTTAACGAAATGAAAAGCAGAGGCGTGCTCCCGGATGTGTATGCTGTTGCAAGCATTCTTCATGCTTGTGCTACTAATGGTAACTTGAACAGTGGGAAGAGTTTACACAACTACATCAGAGAAAACAACTTGGAAACCAACTCATTTGTCAGTAATGCTCTTATGGACATGTATGCCAAGTGCGGCAGCATGAGGGACGCAGCTGATGTATTTTCTCACATGAAAAGGAAGGATGTTATTTCATGGAATACTATGATCGGAGGTTACTCAAAGAATCGTCTTCCGAATGAAGCTCTGAGCTTGTTTGCAGAGATGCAAAGAGAATCGAAGCCCGATGGCACGACAGTGGCATGCATCCTTCCAGCCTGTGCAAGCCTTGCAGCGTTGGATAAGGGTAGAGAAATCCATGGATATGCATTAAGAAATGGATACTCAAAGGACAAATTTGTTGCTAATGCACTTGTCGATATGTATGTCAAGTGCGGGCTATTAGTTCTTGCCCGGTCGCTCTTCGATATGATTCTCAACAAGGACCTTGTCTCATGGACAGTGATGATAGCTGGATATGGGATGCATGGCTATGGTAGTGAAGCTGTCAGTGCCTTCAACCAGATGAGAATAGCTGGGATTGAGCCCGATGAAGTATCCTTCATTTCAATCCTTTATGCCTGCAGCCATTCTGGACTGCTTGATGAAGGATGGAACTTTTTCAATATTATGAAGAAAGAATGTCAGATTGAACCCAACCTGGAGCACTATGCATGTATGGTGGATCTTCTTGCTCGAACGGGGAATCTGGCGAGAGCACATAAATTCATCAAAACGATGCCGATCAAACCAGACGCCACAATTTGGGGTGCATTGTTGTGCGGATGCAGGATACACCATGATGTCAAGCTAGCAGAAAAAGTTGCAGAACGAATCTTTGAACTGGAACCAGAAAACACAGGCTATTATGTACTTCTGGCTAACATCTATGCAGAGGCAGAGAAGTGGGAAGAAGTTCAAAAGTTAAGGACGAGGATCGGACAACGCGGTTTGAAGAAGAATCCAGGCTGCAGTTGGATAGAGATCAAGGGCAAGGTGAACATCTTTGTTGCTGGAGATTGCTCCAAACCCCAAGCCAAGAAGATAGAGCTACTTCTGACAAGACTAAGAAGCAAGATGAAGGAAGAAGGTTACTCTCCAAAAACAAGGTATGCTTTGTTAAATGCAGATGAAAGGGAGAAGGAAGTTGCCCTCTGTGGACATAGTGAGAAGTTAGCAATGGCTTTTGGTATGCTGAATCTCCCGCCCGGCAAGACTATTCGGGTGACGAAAAATCTCCGGGTTTGCGGCGACTGTCACGAGATGGCCAGGTTCATGTCAAAAGACACCAAGAGGGAGATCGTTTTGAGAGATTCTAGTCGTTTTCATCATTTCAAGGATGGATATTGTTCTTGTAGAGGTTACTGGTGAATAAAAGGAAGAAGCCAGTTTGAGACAGAGAGAGTAACAAAGTTGAGACACTGAACATAATGAGATTTTATTGAGACAATAGCAAATCGTGTCATAATAGAAAAAACAAAAGCAAAAGCTTGAAACGATGTTGATAACACTCAAAATGAACACATCAAAACATGCCGTACTCAAATAATAATTGGAACTATCCACCAAAAAGAACAAACGCCAACCAAATTGTCCTGCCACTACATTTACAATGCCTATGCCTATCATGGTTTCTTTACTATTATTCTACCAAGAACAGAAGAAGAAGAAGAAAGAACCAAATAATTCTACTCTAGAAGTAAAGCCGATCGATCTTCACTCTCAACGACAACACTTGGACATACAAACCAGGAAAATGATGAGAAAAATTATGGAAGACAGCCCAATTGCGACTCCAAGCACGACTTTATTGGGGCCATTATGAGACTCCTTGTGGTGGGTGCTAGAATCATCTCCATCACTGTCATCGTAGTCGCTGTTTTCATCAGCCGACGAATCGTCCTTAGCTGGCGGTGGCGACAATGGAAGCCCATGTCTATCGCAAGGAGCTATCCCCAGCTTCAGTTTGGATGATAGAATCGAATGGTTGTAGCAAAGGTTGCTATTCCCCTTTATCCTAAAAATTTCCAGCCTTTTCAAGAAAGATCCATTGAAAGGCATTACCCCATGAAACTGGTTGTTCTCGAGATTCAGATACTTTAAGCTCTTCATCTCCGAGAGGAAGTCCGGAATTGTTCCATTCAACTGATTTGAGCTCAGATCGAGGTGAACCAATCCAGGAATTGCCGAAATTGATTCCGGGATCGATCCCGAAAGTGAATTTGATGCCAACGACAAGTTCCGAAGCGATATCAGGTCCCCAACTGAAGTGGGTATCTCGCCATTGAACGCATTAGAAGCTAGATTCAAAGATTCTAGATTCTCCAGCAGAGTAATCGAAGTGGGTAGCTTTCCCTTGAGCATATTACCCGAAAAATCAATGTGGGTAAGGTTGCGATTCAAATGCTTCGGAAAGTAACCCGTAAGATTCGCATTGGAGACAGTCACAGACTTGAGGATATTCATGTTGCCAAGTATAACGAAAGGACCCGAGGCATTAACAGGGACATTGGTAACAGAGAGATCGGTGAGGTTCTCGAGACGGCTAAGCCAGACGCCGGTGAGCTTACGGAGGCTGTTTGTGCAAGTGAAGGATCGGAGAGAGGCAACCAGATCGGCAGGGAAGCGAATAGGGGAAATGGGGCAGTCAACAAATTCAAGAGATCTGAGAGTTGAAAGGGATTTGAGAGCTGTGAATGACAAAGCGACGTCATCGGAGCAATTGGCCAGGCGGAGGAACACGAGGTGCCGAAACGGCGCGGAGGAATCGCAAACGGTGGCGTTGTGAAGTGAGGGTTGCTTGCAGGGGTCCTTGAAGGTGGGGATGTTGAGCGATTGCAAAGCTCTAAGTTGCTTCGGGTCAAGAGAGTTGGAAGATGAAGATGATGATGGTGAAGAAGATGGCGACGGCGATGTCGGTGGCAGTAATGGCCGTGCGTCCGATGGGGCGGAGGTCGGAGATGGAGTAGGAGGATCTTCAATGGGAGGTGCCGGAGTAGCGGCGGTGGCGGTGGCGGTGGCGGTGGAGATTAAGAGGAGAAGCGAGAAAATCACGGCCTTTTGCAGTGGCTGTTTCATCGTTGGTCAGAGAGACGTTGGGAGTGTTTGCTGTAGGACGCCAGCTGAAGCTGAGAGTAATTTAATGAGCAAAGCTGGGGAGTTGGAATGGGACAGTTGGCATGATTACCAAAATACCCTGGCTCTTCATTATTTTAACATAATGCCCAGCTGACAATTTTGGCTGCTGACTAAGGAAAAATGATGAGAAGTTTTCCAATTTCATATCGAAGCTTTCGTGTTCATATCAGATCTTGATTGGTTTGATGATTAAAATATACCAGTCATCCCAATCATAGTTACCAAGCAAATCAAACTTGAGATTATAATTCTAACTGCTTAAGCTCCTCGCTTTTCTTTATGGGTTTTTCCTAAAGGTCGTAAAACACGTCTATTAGGAGAGGTTTCCACATCCTTATATAAATATTTCGTTCTCCTCTCCAACCAACGTGGGATTTCATAGTCCACCCCCTTCAGGGCCTATCGTCCTCGTTGACATTCGTTCTCCTCTCTAATCAATGTGGGATCTCACAATGTACCCTCTTTCAAGGTGCTTGAGATGTTACAAATGGTATCAAAGTCAGATGCCGGATGCTGGGCCTCGAAGAAAGATAGATTGTGAGATTCCACATCGATTGGAGAGAGGAACAAGTGCCAACGAGATCTCACATCAATTGGAGATGGTAACAAAGCATTCTTTATAAGGGTGTGGAAATCTCTATCTAACATACGCATTTCAAAACTTTGAGGGAAAGTTCGAAAAGAAAAACCTAAAAATGACAATATCTACTACCCGTGTGGACTCGGTAAATACAATACAATTGAGCGAGCAAGAACAAAATTGGGTGGAAGATGGATGGCTATTGTATTCAAATTGGTGTTTCTCACACTAATGATTACATTGTACAAACTGAAGCTCAAATGTTGAACCAAAACATTCATACATATCCAGATGAATCTGATGTTTTCATCTCAAACTATGCTATAAAGGAACTGGTTGTGAATCCTATAGACAATCACAGCAGAGTCTTTGACAAGAAATTGAAGGGTTTCGATAAATTTCTTCAATATTACTCAACAATCTATGGCAATGCAGCTTTGTGCAACGGTTGTGCTGTCAATTTGGTTCACAAATGGGTTTATCTTCACCCAGACAAGTGAGAAAACTGATGCCAACAGTACAGACCACAGAACAACAATGGTTGGAGTCCGGTTTTGGCGACCCATGAGACCTTTGAGGAATGGATAGAGATGAAAAATCACCCAGAAGGCAAAGAATACCTTGCCAAAAAGAGGTCCCCAGGCTTCATATCCACCATTTAGTGCATCGGAAAATCCAGCAATGACACCGACCATGTTAACAACAATAAGAGTTGTAGGAGGGATCAAAAGTGTTGTCCATTTCACCATGTATAGCTCTCCAAACTCGGCGTCGTCAGCTGCCTTTGCAGTAACTGTGAAGTTGGTGTCCACACCAGCTAACATCTTTAGGAATCCTTGGAAAACAGCAAAGAGATGGGCCGAGACGCCTCCGATGACCCAGAATTGCTCATTACGCCATAGATCTTCGATGCTAACACCACTCCAACGCAGCTCAAGAACACTTGTGAGAATGATGGACAAGAAGAGACCCAGAAAAAGAGTACTTGCTAGGTTTGAGAGCTGCATGATGTTTAGCAAAAAAATGAGGAGAAGACATACAGAAGGATTTTCACTATAATACAGTCCCAAAAGTGCAGCAGGAGCAACACAATTCAATTTGGGCATTACCAAAGACTATGAACAGACATGGCAAGGAGATGCTTCTTAAAGTATACATTTGGTGGATTACATTTGAATATTTTCATGCATATGTTAGAACAACAATGCGAGGGTAGATATACTTACCGTTGGTATGATAAATTTTCCTGTCAGCAGGCAGATTGCAGGCAATGAGCAGTACGCAACGAGAGGGAGGGAGGTGAAGGGATAGACAATGGTGTTTATGTATGCCATTCTTTGGAGCCATTTGAGCCGACCGCCTGCAAATCCATACCATAATGGACAATGTCTACTGAGAAAAATCTCAACAGATCCAAGTGCCCATCGAAGAACTTGGTGCAGACGATCAGAAAGGTTAATGGGTGCTGATCCTTTGAATGCTGGCCTCAAGGGCATGCAGTAGATGGACCTCCATCCTCGGCAATGCATCTTGAAACCCGTTAAGATATCCTCAGTGACTGAACCATATATCCAACCAATCTGAAAAGCAAAACCATAAGCCCAATGATGGTTGTATTGACTACGGATCATATTCATGTAAAAGAGAGAGACAGTGGTAGAGCTCAAGTCCACCGCTAGCCGATATTGTCTGCTTTGGCCCATTACGTATTAACGTCAGCCTCATAATTTTAAAACACATCTGTTAGGAAGAGGTTTCCACACCCTTATAAGGAATGTTTCATTCTCTTCTCCAACCGACGTGGGATCTCACAATCCACCCTCCTTGAAGGCCCAGCGTCCTCGCTGGCACACTTCTCGGTGTCTGGCTCTAATACCATTTTTAACGGTCCAAAGCGGACAATATTTGTTAGGGAACGGTTTCCACACCCTTATAACCGAGGTGGGATCTCAGACATACCTCTTTTCCCCAGGCAGTCTTCTCTTCATAACCACAGCTAATGACATGAATTGCTTCTTTGATCAAAATCGATGAATTTGCAGATTCTGCAACTCCTCCATTTTCCATTAGTGTCGACTCAATAAATACAGAAGATAAGCCAAAAGTTTTCTCAAAACTCAATTGAGAAATTAGCATGGACCTCTCGTACTCATCATAATCTGTAGAACAAAACCAAAACTAGATTTAATGACAAGCCGGAGAACTACTGCCTTCAGTTTCTAGAACAGTATTCCTCCAAGATTAGACTTACTATCTATTTCCCTGAGGTTAAAGATTGCAGCATCAAGCTCTTCTCTTTTTACATCTCTCTGAATCTCAGTCGGGTCTTTTGATATCTTCTTGGAAGGACAACAGCACGCACAGCAGCCACACCAAGAGCAGGATGATGAGGATGTCTTAGATAAGCTAGGCATAGTAGGAGGTCCGTAGCCATAAAGAGCCTGTCTATTAAAAACACAACCTGTACCCACGTAAACTGGTCCCTGGATGCCATCCAATCCTTTCATGTTGACCTGAAACAAAAATGAAGATCCTCAGAACAGGCGAGCCTCAAGACTGACTAAAGCAGGGATCAAGAACTCAGAAGAGAGTGATCATATATGCTCTTAGAAAATAAAACTAATTTAAACTCACATCAAAGAAAACTGTGTTGCGATTAGCATATCGATCACTTCGATCAATGCCATCAAACCTCTGAGGAAATTGAACGTAGCATACATCTCGGCCTACTTGTGGGTCCATTAAGAAACACATTGCCTCACGTATAGCTTGGCTATTGTTAACATAGTGATCACAGTCAAGATTGAGAATGAAGGGGGCGTTTGTGAGGACTGCAGATACTCTTACCTGTTTAAGGAAAAATATTTTTACAACTTTGATGTGCCTGCAAAAAAAATACAAGTATGATAGATAATTGAATACCAGAGCATTTTCAGCGCCGGCTTTTTTGTGATGTTGGTAACCAGGCCTTTTCTCTCTGGAGACATAGACTAGTCGAGGAAGTTCATTACCCTCTATGTCATGGGCGCCAGTATTGCCAAGAAAAACCTGAAACAATTCATCCTCAGTGATTGAACATTTTGATACAATCCAAAATGAACCCTTTCTATTGAGGTAGGGGCATTCAGGGAGTCGGACATTTCATGCACAAGATAATTTGGCATTAATTTGGCTTAGAAAATTAATCAGTCAAACAGAAGTGGAACATTCTTCTGTGTTAGTAGAATAACGCAACCAAATGAGTCGTGTTTAACCTGAATCATTCCAGGGTGGTCACGTGGATTATTTCCAGGCCAAGCTGTTCCATCTTGCATGAACCAGCCTTCATCTGGCGTTTTCTGAGCCTTTGCTACCAAAGCATTGACTCGTACTTTAAACTCTTCATAAGCTCTCTGCCACGAATCAGCAGACTAATTGTTAAATAACTGTTTCCGACCATTCATTTAATACATGATATATTTTAAATACAAGCCACCCACCGCTAGCCGGTGTTGTCTCTTTTAGGCATTCCCTTCAAGGACTTCCCCTCAAGATTTTAAAATGCGTTTACTAGGGAGAGGTTTTCACACTCATATAAGAAATGTTTCGTTCCCCACTCCAACTGATGTGGGATCTCACAATCCACTTCCCGTGGGGGCCAGGGTCCCCCTGGCACCCCAGTTCGTGTTTGGCTCTGATACCATTTGTAACAGCTCAAACCCACCGCTAGCAAATATTGTCCTCTTAGATTTTTCCTACAAGGGCTTTTCCTCACGGTTTTAAAACACGTCTACTAGAGAGAGGTTTCCACACCCATATAAAGAATGCTTCGTTCCCCTCTCCAACCGACGTGAGATCTCACAATTCATGAGAATGACTATCGAACAAGAAGCACAACGTGAAGAGGAAGCTTGAGGTTCTTACTTTCATTGCTCTACGTTCCTTGACAAAAGAAGGTTGCACTTTATCTTTCAAATAGTCTATTTTCTGTGAGAAGTAAAACTCAGGAGCTCGGGGTTCAATGGAAAATTTCTTGCAGAATGGAACCCACTTTCTTGCAAAGTCGGCTGTCTCAACAAGAGATTCAAATGTGAGCATAGCTGCACCATCGTCAGACACATAGCAGGAAACTTTATCGACAGGATAGTCCACAGCAAGGATTGAAAGCACGGTATTGGCAGTGATTAGTGGAGGTTCTTTCAATGGATCAACGGTACTCACAAAAAAATCCACAGCAGCAAGCTGGGAAGGTTCTCCCTCTCTTTCAAACCTGACCTCGAAACAGATAAACACAAACGATACCACATCAGGAGCATTAAATTGAAGCACCCATACCCACCACCTTTTTCGTTATTCCATATTTTATCCGACATTTTATCATTCTTCCTGGCCTACATGGTACCCAAATAATCTTTTACTACAGCCCAATTACCATGTTTTTTTAGAGTGACGAAAGGGGCACTATGAGATCCCACGTCCGTTTGGGAGGAAAACAAAACATTCTTTATAAAGACCGTTTTAAAAATCTTGAGTGGAAGCCAGAAAGGGAAAGCCCAAAGAGGACAATATCTACTGGCAGTGGGCTTGGGCTATTAAAAATGGTATCAGAGCTAGACATCGGGCGATGTGCCAATGAAGAGGCCAAGCCCCGGAGGGGTGGACAAGAGGCGGTGTGCAAGCAAGGACGTTGGGCCCTGAAGGGGGTGGATTGTGAGATCTCACATCAGTTGGGAAGGAGAACGGAACATTCTACTTTAGAAGAGTGTGGAAACCTCTCTCTAACAGGCATCTTTTAAAGACCTTGAGAGGAAGCCCAAGAGAGAAAGCTCAAAGAAGACAGTATCGAATTATAAAACCCAAAATAGTAATTATAAGAATAACACTCCCAATTTACTTCACAAATACGTTAATAAGTTTTGCTGTCTTGCTCCTACCTGGCCGATAATCTGTCAATGAATGTGTCTCTGCACACGGGAGACCATTTAGGGAACTGATCCAACACCCATGAGAAGGCAAACCAGATTTCGCATATGATAGAAGTAAGCCATAGACCAAAAGCACTATCAACAGGATTTGTTATTCGATACTGGAAGAAAAGAGCTAGAATGATCAATCTCATGATTATCACAATTCTGTATGGTGTTAATCTACTGGATGGAATTGGATAAACTGAAGAAAATGTGTGTGTAACCGCAGCCGTCTCTGAAATCCTGGAAGAATAAAAATCACATTTTTCGTTAAGTTGATATGACTTAATATCATATCATCAGAAGAGCGTTATTCTGGCCCTTTCTCTGACAAATTTATAACATCAGCTTACATTCTCCTCAGAAATACGATGTCAAAAAATCCAAGCCACTTGCAGATATGAAGGCAGTTTAATAGAAAAGCACATCAGCACACAGAAACCAGCTTTTAGCTCCAATCACGCATTCAAAAATCAGATTAAAAAAACCAAAACCTGGTTGTACTTACTGTTTCTCTTCCATTTGTTGTTGGGGAGGAATTTGAGCTTCCTGTTCAGTCTTCACGGTAGGCCTTTTCTTTTTATTCTTCTTATCCTTCCAACTCTCTACTCTGTTCTTCCAAATTGGGTTCCCAGATTCATCATTCAATTCTTCACAAAAACAGGAAGATATTATTAAGAATAGGAACTATATTAAAGGCTCCCAACGTGATTGAAGAAATCAATATTCATTACCACTATCCACTGTTGACACACTGCTGATATGTCTAGCGTGAACTCCAACGTCCTAAGCAAAAAAAATTGAAAAAGTTGAGAAATAACTTCGTGAGGAGTTGAACATATAGGAGATTAAATACTAACCACCTGTAACTGGGTCACAAGCATACAAAACTGACGTAATAAATTTCACCTGTGAATGACTGAGATGAGATGCCGTTGTGTTTTCATCTCCTGATCTCTTCGTATCAGCATCCATCAGCAAGTTCTCTGAAAATTCAAAACATGCAAGCAAATTCAGAACCACTGGAAAGACAAGAACCGCTTATTTATTGATATCAAACAGTGCGAATCATAGGCTTGTTTAAACAATTCATAAAGTATTAGCAAATCAAACTGGGATCATACTAATAATAGTTATAACTCCCTGCATGAGAGTATCTAAGACTATTACAACTCTCAAACAATATATGGTCAATCACAAATTAACACAAACTGGAATAGAAACTCCACTGAATGAAATTCAAGTTCCTGAGCAGTAAAAGCGTAAGACCTCGTAATGAAAGCAACAGGAATAGTTTAGCAATCAGAAGATACCGTCAAATGGAGACCCACAACGCAAGCAAACATTTCTGCCTTCCTTAATATCATACTGAACGCAGACTCTGCAAATAGGAAAATGGCACTCATGGCAGGCGACGAATGCCTCTCCATTGGCATCAACACCGACTGGCTCACCACAAGTGTGGCAAATGGGAACATCAGAAACCATCATTGCCCTTTCTTCGGACACCCGTGATTCTGCAACCCTAAATCAAAGATTAGCCCCGAAGTCTCTCAACCCAGCGCTTGTGGGTGGATTTTAAATGGAAAACGCAAAACCCAGATGGGTCGTATCGATCTGTGCGAGAGGAGGGGTGAGAGCATTTTAGAAATGGGGAGGAATTGAGGGTAGTCGTTGGAAAGTTGGTTTCACCCATCTGCACGGAGAGGAAGAAGAGATGAGAAGCAAAGTGTGTGCAGAAACAGATTTGAATTTTGCGGGAAGTGTAAGCAACAATTTTGTCGGGCAGAGTATGTCCTTGATTTGAACTACTAACAGACGATTGTGCGCCAAACCCCAACATGAGAAACCAGAAAGCAACCCCACAAACACAGACAACCGGGAGTCTGTGAATCTTCTAATTGAAGTGTACTCCTTACTGGAATTTGAATCTTCTTCTTTCGAACAAGACCCATGAAATGATCATTGTAATGAAAACTGTTGGCGGGAAAAATCAAAACTTGGCTACTGTTGGTCGATGGATTGGTTAACCGTTGAATTCATACGAATGATCAATGAAGTCTGTTTAGTCGAGCTGAAATATCCTGATTTAACAAATTACCCTTTTGGTAGATTTCAATAATAAATAATGAAAATTTGTTGGCAATAGTGTAAAAATTAAAAGATATTATTTTCTAACTATATAAAAAATTAAAAACATTATTCTTTCCATTTAAACCATTTATTTTATTTCAAAATACATCAATGGATTTCCAATAGAAATAGAACGTGAGATCGGAAGCTGGCCTCCAATGGGTTGGATTGTAAAATCCCACGTCGGTTGGAGATAGAAAACAAAACATTCCTTACAAGGGTTCTTGCTTTGTTCACACATCTATTCAGAATAAATATTCACGAAAATGAATATTCTCGGCTAGTTGAAGCTGAAAGGTGCGTGAGGTTTCCTGGACGAAAAGGTGACAAGGATTGTCTCCATACCGTTGAATGAGCCATGGAAAAGATGAGAGCTGTTGGGGGTTGAATCCAAAGGGCAACTTTTCCGAGAAGAGTGCTGATAATATGGAGATGGGCGGGGAGATGATCAGGTCCTCCTAGTGTTCTTGTTATGCAATAGTCTTTGGAAGGCCCGTCTGCCTCGTAAGATGAAGTTTTGCAGCTATAAATTCTAAACAGTCGGACAAACCTATGACAAGGGGGCTATTACGAGTTTCTGGTGTCTTTTCTGTCACAAAGCTGCTGAGACAATTGCACATTTGATATGGAAATGCATGGTGTTCATGGATTTATGGCGGCATTTCTTCCACTCTAATGTTTCTTCGTTTTGTGTGACTGGAATGAGTGGTCGGCCGCGGACCACTCTGGCTGGCTTAGCCATGGCACAGTGATCAGAGCAGGTTCCAGGTTGCTTTGCGGGTGCTTTATCATGATTTTTAATCAAAAAATATTTAAATAAAAATAAGAATATTTCAAATAGCCTTTTCAAGTAAATCTAGTGTCAAAGTTGTGTAATTTTGTGGTGAATAGAAGCATAGTAATTCTCAGCAAATGCTTACTCTTGGTCTCAAAATTGTCTGTAAAGGATCTAAAATCAGATGCTTTAAATATAAGAACAGCAGCAGGTTCATAATTCCTCGGATTTCTTTCTAACCTCTGATTCTGTGGGAAGGCACCACCGATGGCTTATGCAACATTATATACCTTCACTACCTTGCTGGTATCACAGACCACAAGGTTTTCTGTGTCAGATGGAGTAGTACATAGCCAATTCACCTGCAGAAGGTTAAATTCCAAACTTAGAAACTAATTCATAAAAGCACAAGTAATGAATAACGATATCGATGGTGACATGCAACTATCAATAAATAACAACCTTTTTGTTCAGGTCGATGTTCAAATGAAGAATTTTGTTGTTGTTGCTGCTGCCAGCTTCCCCAGCATCAGGAACTCCAGACCAATTCCATAGCTTTACGCATTTATCATTCCCACCAGAAACTATGAACTTCCCTTTCTCCCCAAATCGAGAAAATGCCCTGAAATTTTCCACTTGGTAAGGGAGATCCGTCATGCTGCAGAGGAGGAGAAAGAAATTACTTACACACAGGACACAGCTGCAGAATGTCCACCAACAGTATAATCCAAATATAACCTCTTTCTTCCACTTTGCTCTTGGTTATCCCCATCGCAAGCTGCTGTAACTCCCTTAGATCTAGTTTGTGTTCTTTTACTAGTTTTTGTGGAAATCTTTGATTTCTCGGATTCAATATCAATCACATGAACAACACCATCACCCCTTGCAACCACACATATCTGGCCCAATCTGTCCACCATATTAACTTCAGGAACTACTATTGCATGAATAAATGCAGGATTAAAACATTGCCCTGTGTTACTGGAAGGGTTGTTGTCAGGGATGTCTGTTGAAGGATGAAAACGAAAAAACAATGCAAATATTAGCAACAGTGAAGTCTTATATGAGTGTGTATTTTACATTATCTGAACAGAAATTGGCGTACTCCTTACGACCCAAGTTTGAGTTCTTGTAGACATTGTTATGAATTTACATAAAACCCAAGGGGCCCTATGCCCAACTTCTGCTCCTAACTTCACGGCAGGATCAAAGAAAACTTGTACAGGCAAGATACAAATACCTTCCAGGATTAAAACTACGACTAGTATATTGTATTTATCCATAAACCAATTCCACTTCCACATGCGAAATAAGCTTTCAGGCTAGAATTCTAAACACTTGCATGATTCACTTTACAGGAAAATGAAAATCAAGTTCTGAGGAATATAATAATAGGCAAATGAGGCCCCCGACTCTCTACACTTATGAAAGAAAATTAGCAAGGAATGTTCGTACAACTGTCTTGGAGTCGTTATTTTGGATAAGTCACTGTTTAAGATGTGGGGTTGAACAAATTAGATGAACTATGCTCGAAAAGAAAAACGGGCACACAAGTGCAAACAAAATGAAAAGCATGGAATAATAATCACATAAACAGATGGGCTGCATAAGTACGAACCAAAATCAAGAACTTTGATGGGACGTCCTCTTGAAAAGTCCCACATAATGAGCTTTGAATCAAGACCTCCCGTAATAACTGTATAATGCCGGAATTGTAAAAAAGCAGTCAGATACGAATGGTGAGGCTTTCAATTATTTAAACATGGTACAACTTGAAACATAAACAATGACGATACAGTATGAGAATAACAAGCAGCAAAGAAACCAATGTTGTAGGTGACTCCGAAGTCGCAGGAAAAATCAATTCAAACTTGTGACACGTTATCCCCCAACATTTATAACTTCTTATTGTTCAGAAAATTCTAAGAGCGATAGTCAACGCAAGAACAACGTCCATAAATCCTCAATATATAGAACTTGAGTTTGATTCTCTCAAATTGGTACCCTCTTCAATAATGTCTAGAGGTCATCCAGGGACTGTAAATACATTTGCATGGGAAACAACATAGACAATAAATACTAACTTTCTGGCCAATGGTAACTGGTAATTGTAGACTTGGTTTACTCTGTTAAGCATTTGTCTATCATATTCCTAGAAAACTCTGAAACCTCCGGATCTAAGATCCTACAGCCAACTTCAAGTTGATGGACAAATTGTAATACATGGAAATTGAAATACATCTTTCATGTGAAAGAATAAGAAGTCTTCTCTTGACCTCAAACAATCACTCCAAATCCAGATTAACTATTTTAAGATGTTTTTTTCTTCACAATAAGCAACGAAATATGCAACAAGAATAGTATATCTCAGTGAAGATTTAGACTCGAGCATAAGTATTAGACAGAAATCTTGAAACTGGGATATTTTCAGTTTTTTTTTTTTTTTTCAATTGCAATGAGATGAAGCCTCTTGATAAATAAGCTCTCTACTTTGGACCTCTCCAAATCCAGAACAAAGATTAAGGGTATTAATAACTCATAATTCAATATGTTTAGCTACTTCTAAACAATGCAGATTGGATCACAGATTGGATCACTGAAGGTTAGAACGTTGAGTTTACCTTCCCAAGGTCTCCAAGGAAGGAACTGAACACTGCTACAGATCTAAATATATGGTTTAGGATGCAAGGATGAGATCCATATAACAAAATTAAAAAACTGTAAAGCACATGGGACTAGAATGGATTACAGAACCCTGATTTATTAAAGAAAAAAAAGCTTCAAGATACAAGAAAGGATACACTTGTATGGCCAGATCTTAATGTTTTGTATAGGCAATTCTGGTGAATATCAATGATCTGCCATAAAGAGTATGATCAGTATCTAATCTAACAATTTGGAATAGCAACATTGTAAAACCATTACTTCTGCATTTTTATTACTAAAAGGAGTTAATTCGTGCATGCTTGAACACAAGAATGAGATGGGACAAAACAATTTGTAACTTACTACATCCGTTATGTCAGAAATGGAAAAATTATTACTATGTATGATATATCAACATTCATTATCATGCGAGGGAAGATAAAATGGCCAAATAAAAGCTTCAATGAACTGCCTGCAAATGAGTTGATCAGATTTTGTAGAAAAAAAAATTATATGATCAAAACTTCCAAGCTCACTGTCACTCAAACAGACATAAGAAAGCAACATCTGCTTAAAAATGCTGTAGATAACTGATGCCAGAAATTTCGGGTTCTTATGACAAGCTATACTCCGATAAAAGAAATTTCATTACATATTACCACTACCAGAGCTCATAGACCTGTTCCATCATTTACTTGAACTGAACTAAAATCAGGAACAAAAATATACCAGCGTGCTCATTTGAATTCAAATCCCAAGAAAAGAAATCACAGTAAACTAAAGATGCTGACCTTAACATCACCGCCATCATCGGCAGCAGCCAGAAAAGAAGATTTTGGGCTACAAGAAACCTGCATGGGAAGAAATTTTGACTCTTGGCTTCGGATCCTTTATTTATTTATTTATTTATTTTAATTCAGAAAAAATATTGGATTGTGAAACAAGTCTCCACACCTTAAAGTAAAGAACTTGACAAAGGAAGAACTTATTTCCATCATTAAACATGCAAATATAAACAACTTACTGATCGCCTCTACCTGATTTATCTCCTCTTTGTTGTAACTATAACTCTCCAATGGTTTCGATGATGTGGCCTCCAAAAGTAAAGGAAAAAATTAGTCGACAGTATAGTAACCATTGATAAATTAAAAGTGTAAGGGACAGCATCGAAGTGATATATAATTTCATATATGAAAGACACAAAAACGTGTCCAAAATAGACAGCAAGTAATATGCAACTTGGGAGGAGTTGTTCTTTCCTTTAAAATACAAATATATTTTTAATAAGTTTTTAACATTATGAAACTTGCTTACCTGATGGACATCAAATGACTTAATTTCCTTCCCAGAGGAGATGTAGATAACATCTTCATTCCCTGATAAGAAGGGTAGAATGGATCAGCAAAAAACTATATAAAAAAACAAAATATTTCGAAGTTATGTTGGATAGGATGACATCATTTCAATCTTGAGAAACCACTAAACATTTTAAGCCGGTGGCTATGACTTACAGATCATTGAGACTTAAACAAAGGAATAAATGGTAGAATAATGGACCTTGCTTGAAACATATGGATGTAATAGGTTCTTTTCCTACTTCCATAATGGATACCACATCTTTGCATCTCATGTCAAACCAGCAAACACAACCATCCTACACACTCCAGAAAAATAAGATGTCACCAACAGAACCAAGGAAGCTTATGCAACCTACTGAAATTCAATACAGTAGAAACAAGGAAAGATGACGCGAAGGCCATAAGTAAGTCTTACTCTACCTCGCCTGAAGTAGCGACGAGGCCAGGACGGTCATTCGAGGCGATGCAGCACGTGGCAGTGCCTTTGTGGCCTCTCAGTCGTCTCGGCGGCGCCTCCGTCATCGTTGCCTCTCTTCACCTTCACGAATTGGTCCGCTGCAACCGATTGCCAACAAGTCGCCGATGATCGTGAACTTGGGTCTTCTGGGCCGACTCTGGGCTGCTTCAGTTTCGGCCCAAACTTACTCAACTTTATGTTTCAAGATTTTTAAGTATATAAAAATTATTATTTTTCAAAACTTTTTTTAAAATAATATTTTACTGATAAAATATATAATTATTTTTTCAAATAAATCCTTGTTGTCTCCCAACGTTAAAAGCAATTGCAAATTGTGCTTTGAAATTGAAAATTAAGTAGAAATTAATTTTAAGATTTATTATATTTATGGATGATATGGCTAACGTTCCTCGGTTTATAAACAATAATACTTTATTAAGTACGAGGTGGACAAAAACAATAATACTTTATTAAGTACGAGGTGGACAATATCATACCATTGTGTCCATCTAATAATTCCCAGATACTTATTAAACAAAATTGAAATTTCATTACAAAATTTGGGTAGAAACATGGGACGACGAAATGGGATCATCTAACGGTACAGGCCACTGCATAAGCCCAGGATCTGATGTGCTCTTTCATGGCCATACTATCTTCAAACGGAGGCATCTTCTTCTTCTTCATCTTCCTCCCCCCTCTCTGGTACTGATTCCCGCCGCCAATTCTCTGTTCAAGCAACCAACATTCACAAATCTCCTTCACAGCATCACTCAGATCCATCTCTCCGACAATCTTTCTCCTCTGCCCCAAACACCCCCATCTTCTTCCTCTGCTTTTTCTCCTCTCCTCTGTTATTATTAACCCCAACCCGCCGCCGGTTTCATTCGTCTTCTCGTCTACAATATTCCTCTCCTCCCCAACATTTTGCTGATTTTGAAAAATGGGTGTCGCAATTTCTCCTCCCGGAGGCTCAACGAAGTCGTGTTGAGTAGGTTTTTGGACGACCGGCGGCGGCGTTCTGTTTGAGAATACAGTGGCGAAGAACCAGAGAGAATCCAAATTCTGTAGAACCTGCTGGTCTTCCATTGTATTCAGACGCCCAAAATTCCAATGAAGCTTCAAAACGATTATTAACAACCAAGTTCCAGATGGATGAAGTTAAATGACTAAACTGCCATTCTGTTTACTGAGATAATAACTTAATTCTTTTGAGGGTAATATAGTAAATTCGTGAGTATATGTTATTCTGTGCCGTGAGAAACCATGGACTTTTTGACCGACCGTTCGTAACACCGTCAAACTAAACGGAAAGTCGTTCAAACGGTCGAAATAAAACATGCAAAACGACAATAATTACATGTTTCTTTGGAACGTGGGCCCCACTTTCCTCAGAACGCGAAGCAGAGCGTGCTTTTGTGGGAGTTGAAGTTAATCTATCACAAACTAATTATTAATTATTATAAAAATAAAAGTAATAAACCATCACCAACCTTTTTTTTCTAAATTAAAATTAACAAATAAAAATAAAAATGAAAAGGCCTCAACTTTATGCTCAAGAATCCATATTTAATTTGAAATTTCTCAACTTTTCAGCTGGGAAGTGAGATGTTCAAAATCAGTATATATGTTTTTGTTTTTATTTCTTTTTTTATTTTTTATTTAATTAAATTATAATTTCGATAATTGATTAAGACATATATCCTCGTTCGTAGTTCACTAAATTAAAAAATAAAGTAGAAAAATGAGGTCTTTTTTATTTTATTATTATTGTTAAAAAAAAAAAAAACTTATGACCTCAATTTTAAATACATATATTAGAGTCGATAGCAAAAGAATATTAAACATATAATAACCATCACTTGAAACAATTATTCATCATTTTTTTTTCTAAGATATACAAGTTGGATTATTTTTATGGAGATTATTTAAAGCTACTAACACATATTTTATTTACTAATAAAACAATATTTACGTAGAAAGGCAATCCAACCTTCCAAATATTTACGTAATATTATAGAAAAATAAGAAAATAAAATAACCTAAGTTGATCATGTCACACCCTTACATTATTTCTATTATTTTTAGAAGGAAATTTCATTTGTTTAAAAATTATCCTCCATTAGAGTAAGTCTTAGCTTAGATCAAATTATTCAACTAGCTACCTGATGTGGCAAACTTATCCCCATTTCTTTGACTTTCTCAAATTGTTCCTTAATTTTTTCAAAGCTTGATTTGGTCCAAAATTCATATATTAGTTAGCATAATTTAGTACAAAGATGCCTATTACTATTCTTAAATAAATGTCCATATTCAATCTTTATCTTTATAAATGGTTGAATTAAAAAAATGAAATAAAATTAAAAAATCTGTATTAAAATTACAAATAAGATTTTAATTTTCTATTTTTTTTAAATGTTTAATAAATTAATTAACTTTTAATTTGTTTATTTAATTATTTCTTTACATATTTAAATTTATAAAATTATTTAATTTATTCATAATAAATTCAATTTGTAAAATTACCATCTATTTATAATAAATTTGAATTTTATGTTTAATTTTCATGCAACACTAAATTTATAAATTTTAAAATTTTTGAAAGCTTCTAATTTTAAAAAATTTTAGAGATTAAATAGATATTTTATATAATATTTTATGTGCATGTCAAATTATGTGTCCATATAATTTATTTTATATTAAATATATGTTTTTAGTTTTTTTTTTTTTTTTTCCTTCTCTAATCTTTAACAAAGTACACTTCTTTATAATATATTTTAATATAATCCACATTATCCCAAAATGTTAAAATTAACCACAAAAATTATAATGAAAATTTGAAATCCATGTTATTAAATTGTATTTTTTGAATTTTTGTTTGGCTTCAACTTCAAATGTATTTTTTGAGCTTGTTCTGGGTACATTTTCACACAGTGTTGTTCCTCCCTATGACGTGGGATCCGTTCTATTAGAGTTTATAAATTTTTAGATTTTGAGTCGGTAAGGTAGAAAAAAAAACCCTTCAAAAAATAAGAAAAATGAGTAATAATTTCCAACAAATATATACAAATTGGCTTGGAATCCAAAACTTAAGAGATTAGAACAAAACTTTAAGAACACCCAAAAAAAAAAAATAGAAAGAGGAGAAGAACTATGAATGAGAGCAGTGTCATCTAACAGTAGAAGCAACAGCATGAGCCCACCATTTGAGATTATCTTTCATATCAATCTCATTTGCAGGAAGCCTCCATTTCATCACCAATGCCTTCTTCAATTCCTCCTCTTCCTCCATCGCCGCCCAAGCTTCCGAAAGATAAGGCCTCGAAATTCCCCCTCCCAACTCTTCTTCTTCTTCATCCCTTTTCCCCAGCCTGTTCAATCCCGGAACTATCCACGCCAAGCTAGAGCTTTTATCCCCTTCCGAGAACACGAATCCCAAATCCATAAACCCTTTTACCTCCTCAAATTCCAGCTCCGAGAGGCTTCTACTTTCCGACCCCCTTATGCTTCTCCCTCCAATTCTCCTCCTCTGTTTTCTTTTCTGCCTAATTACTACTCTCCGGCTCTTCTCCGGCGGCTCTTCCCCGGCGATTTCTTTGCTCGAAAGAATCGTTTGAAGCTTTGGAGAGAAGAGAACTGAATCGGGTGAACTGGAATCTGACATAAAGGTTAATTTAGAGCTTAAATCTTCGCTTATGGACCTCGGGCAAATCCGAGGGACGAAAGGTTCCTCTGGCGGCGAGTTTTTTAATGGGTCGCGATCTTGATTTTCGGGTCGTGGGTTTTGGGGGTTTGTTGGAAAGGGGTGTTTGTTGAAGATTTCACGCTCGAACCACAATGAATCGAAGAGATCGAGAACTTGCTCAACGTCCATCAATGGCGGCGCAAAACAGATATCTCTGTTCTGTTTGTGTTTTGTGGTTGGTTTTCACAAACTAATGTTCATTTTATATATGCGTGTAATGAGTCCAAAACATTGAATTATTACAAAATTGCCCTTGAATTGTTCAATAATTTACGAATTAAAAATGATATTTGCTTGTTTGAGGTGTAGTTTTGTCTTTTATATAAAAAGTGTTTCATTTTTTTTGGGTAGAATTTAAATCTTTTCTTACTAAAGATTAAGATAAATAAATTTTACATGCAGGCGTCATAATCGCATTTTTTGAGATTTTACAAAGCGATTGTGTTGACGTATACACAAGTCTCAACCAAAAAAAAAAAAAAAAAAAAAAAAAAAAAAAAAAAAAAAAAAAAAAAAAAAAAAAAAAAAAAAAAAAAAAAAAAAAAGGAAACGGAGAGCTAAGAGATTTGAGAAAACGATTTTAAAACACGATGTTATATTGTTAATATATAATTTGTGAGATCCCACATCGGTTGGGGAGGGGAATGAAACACTCCTTATAATTGTGTGAAAACCTCTACCAAGTAGACGCATTTTAAAACCGTGAGGCTGACAGTAATATCTACTAGCGGTGAGCTTGGACTGATACAAATAATATTAGAGCCAAACATCGGGAGGTGTGCCAACGAAGATATAAATTATTCTCTATAAGAAAATGGATTAATAATATGTGTATATAAATTACGAAAGAGATGGAATATTGCTTAAAAATGACTTAAAAAGCAAAGACCAACACCCACCATAAAAAAGAATGATTGTGTGTGTGTGGTGGGTATAAAATTAAACCATGCATATCATGGCAATCATAATGAATGATTGAATCACTGATTGGATGCAGTAACTAAATTTCTCCTATAAAAATCCTTTCTTTTTACTCTAACATAACCCAACAACAACAATTAATAATAATAATAATAATTCTTTTTAAGCCATCAAACTAAGCTAATTAGTTACTCAAAATTTTACCGCATGTATTTTTATATAATTTCCTTAAATTTCTCACCCTGTTCTTATAAGTCAATAGTCAAATTATTGTCACTGTTAAATAAAATAAAATTAAAATTAAAATTTTTGTAACAATAACAATAACGTGGGATTTATTTGGATGTGAACCGGGGAGGAGAATTTGAAAACAAAGACAAAAAGCGTGTTGGAATTGCATGAACCTGTAATTTTTAAAACAAACCAATGGCTGATTGTTGAGGTTAAATAATAATTGAAAATTAAATAATAGAGGTCAACTCGGCTGTTTGACCAGATAAGGTCAATCCATGAAGGCAACCAATTTACCATATCCAAACGGAAGGGGCATTACAGTAATTCCGTCCTTTTAAAAAGGAATATTCGGACACGCGTTTCAGAATAAACTCGGAGATTCCGAGGAGTCAACTTGACGTGTCCGACAGTTGAATCATATGGGCAGCGAGTTTCATTATTTTAATTATCTCTAATAAATCTTTAATTTATTCCTCTCCTAATAAATATAAAATTAGATTAGATATAATATTTAATATTATATCTATTAATTTAATTAAGATTTTTAATTTTTAATCATGTATGAAATTATAAAATATAAAGTAGTGAATTATAGAATTTTAAAGCTTGGTAACTTAATTTATATAAAAAAAAAACTAATAGCATTTAATGAGTAATAAAACTATGTTTCTAACAGAAATGGTAAAAAAAAAAAAACAGAAATAAGCACGTGCGTCAAATAAATCCAAAGGCATGACTTTGGTTAATTTGGTGTGTATTTATTAAACAAACAAATTCCTGTTTTAAGTTTGTCGGTATTTTAAAAAATGATAATGAAAAAAGGTAATTAAGGTAATGTTTTATTAAAATTACGTCATTGATTACGTGCTTAATAAGGAAAAAGCAAGGGTTAATTTAATTTGAACCCTTAATGTTTCCCACGTTTTTCATTCAGAAATTTGATTAAATATATCACAAACAACACCGACCCTTCCAAGAACAGTGAATTATGTAATGCTTGTTAGGAATCACGACTCTCTACAATGGTATGATATTGTCTATTTTGAGCATAAGCTCTCGTGGCTTTACTTTGGGCTTTCCCAGAAGCCTCGTACCAATAAAGATACCCACGATCTTCCACTAAATTAACCATTGTGGGACTCACCCAATAATCTTCAACAATCATCCCCTCGAACAAAGTACATTATAAGCCTCCCATGAGGCTTATGGAGCTCTCGAATAGCCTCCTCTTAATCGAGGCTTGACTCTTTTCTTAGAGTCCTTGAACAAAGTACACCATTTGTTCTGACACTTTAGTCACTTTTGACTAAACCTTCGAGACTCACAATTCTTTGTTCGATATTTGAGGGTTTTATTTCATGGCTAAGTTTAGGGTCATGGTTCTGATACCATGTTAGGAATCGCGACTCTCCACAATAGTTTGATATTGTCCACTTTGAGCATAAGCTTTCATGGTTTTTTAGCTTCCCAAAAGGCATCATACCCATAAAGATATCCATGATCTTCCATTAAATTAACTAAGGTGCGACTCACAAAAAAACAAAAAAAAAAATGAATAGAAAGAACACTAACCCTTTCTATTAATGTTTACAGGCAAGCAAGAGGGCTGTAGGGTTTAGTTTGGTTGCATGGGAGCATCGCCGGGCAAATCTCCTTTGGCAGTAAGGTGATGAAAAGAGAGGCTGAATGGGCGACTGCCAATGGAGTAGTTGCCCGGCAATCCATCCAATGCAGAGCCGGCATATTCATCTTCATCTGCATGCACTTTGTTGAGTGAAGAAGCTGGGCATTGCCGATGTTTTATAGCAGAGAGACCAGCATATTCCCAGTACAATACTCCCCCTCTCAAGGGAAATATACAAGTATAATGCTGCTGCTTGGGGGATGAGATTCCCATGGATCTTATTCCCAAACTGGACATATATATATTTTTTTTTCTTCTTCTTCTGTTAAGATGGAGACTTGAAGTAAAAAAGTGGTATTCTTTTGAAGCTAAAGTTATCTCTTTAACCCGCGAGAAATTCTAGTTTGAATGAGAGGTGAGTGAGGGAATGGAGAGAGATTTTTTTTCTGTTAGCTAAATAGAATGAGGGAGGAGTATTATATTTTCCTTCATTGTCTCCACACGTGATCTCACACAAATTTCCGTCTCACCTCATTTTATATATATATATATATTTTCTTACTTGGTAAATAAATAAATTTTTTAAAGACTAAATTATAATATTGAAAAATTAAGTTAATATTGTATTTACTAAATATTATTGGATTTATTAAAATGTTTTAAACTTTTAATAGAAATTAAAATGAAAAATCTATTTAAAATATCTTTCAAACTATTATTATTTTTTAAAATATGTATAAAAGTGGGAAAAAGTTGTTTGTGGCAAACCTCAATTAAAAGTAGGCCTCTTGTCACAATCACAATCACACTACATTATTGCAGTAAAGTAAGACAATGATCGTGCGACATATTCTAACCCAACAAACAAGTCAGTCGTATGAAATTTGGATCTCACAGATAATATCGATGTATGCTCGAGCCTAAGGTCACATTTAAGAGAAATACTTTAGAAAATATGAGCAAGACATTTTAGTCCTGACAAGTATATTCATGATTTTGGTGACAGAAGTTGATATTGACAGAACAATAATAGTAAAGACCTATCTAACATGAAAGTAAGCAAAAAGGATTTGGAACAAACATGTGGTCATGGACAACACGCTTAGACAAGCATGACCATGACATCTAACATGCGACCACAAACGACACGCATAGGACAAACATGACCGTGACAGCCCTTAAGCATTGTATTAAAATTATATGCGTGCAGAATCCCTTTTAGATGCAGTTCACCGCCATTGTAATAGAACTCAAGAGTGTTGTATTGTTGTACAAAACATAACAATTGGAAACACAGATCATATGCTGTGGACCATCATATCAAACTCATCCTTAAAAAACACAACTAATCTTCTATACTTTAATTTCACTCTATTTTGTTTAACCTTTGTCAATTCCATGGGGTTATCTCAGCAATCAGTTCCATCAAATATGATTATTTTTTTTATTTTTTTTATCCTTTTTTGAAAAGTCAATTTTGACCAAAGCAAAAAAAGAAAAACCCACATACCTTGTTGCTTAGGAAGCCAAACTGTCGCAGCAGAATTGCAGGAAAAATCTCCTTTGACCATCCAAACAGATCACACCCCACCTTCTCCCCCTCCGCCGGCTGCGGCGGCGACGCCTTTGCCCATGGTACCTTCATTAAATGCCATTTCAAAAGGAGATCTATCTATATATATATATATATAGAATGGGCTGGTAAATTTTAGTGTATTTTTTTACCCTAAGATGGGTTAGTGGCTATGGTGGATGAGTGATATGATATTGTCCATTTTGAATATAAATTCTTTTGATTTTTTTTTTAATTCCCTAAAATGGCTCTTACCAATAGAAATGATTTATTTATTTGGACTCCACTTTCCAAAAAATGACATGCTGCAGCATTTCGATTTTTTTCTAATATTTTTTCTCTTTGTATCGACTTATTCAATGAATAATGCCTATTTATCGATCTCAATACAAATGTAAGATACATTTTGAATTACATACATTATAGAAAAACATAAATATAATATTAATATACATTTTGAGATTTAAATATTTGACTTTTATCTGTTAAACATGGACAAAAAGACATAATAGTTTGACTTTTTTTTCTTTTACTTTATACATCATCTTAAATGTCCCATGCAACCTTACACTATAAGTTATATTTAACCTTTATCAAATTTTAGATATAAAACATCATAAAATTTTAAAAAACCGGTAAGTTAAAAAACATCATAATAAATGTAAACCTTAAATTTTAAAATTTTTAATTTTATGTTAATGAATTCATGAATTATTTGTTATTTTTTGAAGTTTATAAATCAATTAACATAATATAATTTTATTAGTTAATTCTGAAAAAAAAAATAAAGAAAAAAATAAAGAAATGAAGAAGGATGGATACATGAGAAAGTGGGAAAAAGAAACCAAATAAGTTTTATATTTTTTAAAAATTAAAATAAGGGAATCGAAAACAGACTTAGTTTAATCACGTAATTAATTAATACGATTAGTGTTTATTGCTTCCTTCGTGAAGCCATCAATTTCTAATATCTAAATTAATTTTTCTGGTTTTCTCTCACTTTCACCAATAATATAAATTATATATATATTTTAAAAATTATACATGCATCAGTAATTAAGATAACCTAATTTTCTACACCAATCTCAATTTCATCATTTATTTTGTAAAATGATCAATTTGATGTTAATAAAAATAATTTAATGATATACATTTTTTTTACAATTTTTAATAAATTCATTAACAACTTTCACTCGATTAAACCAAAAATGAAATATACCATTTTGATTTAAACCGGATGATCGTAAAGAAATTATTGAATGCGACCGTCATTTTTCGTGATGGTTTTAAAATATCTCAAAAGTATATATTAATTTTATATAATTTTTTATGCTAATTGTAGCCTATTTAAAGCTTATTAATTAGGCATAAATAAGATTAGAAGTGAGATTTATAGCAATGGGAAAAGATTCTTGATTGTAGCCAAGAGCATGTGATCCATCCAACTGATTAATTAAGATAATTGTAATTAATTATGAACTATAATCCATATACATTTAAGTGTTTATTTAAATACCTAACTTGGGCTGGGTCTTCTCTAGGATAGTTAATTAAATTGAATGTGGCTTAAATTATAGTTTACTTCTAATATTAACTTTCTTCCAAGCTTTATTATTATTCAAAACATTGTTACATCCCATTTGTTAATTTGGTTATATTTCATTTATTAAAATTGGAAGTAAAAAATACACAAATTTGTTCACCATGTCACAATCAACAGCGACAAATTATGGATTTAATATCACCAAATTGTGAGAGATTAGATAGTTATTAAAGAGAGTAGTAGCCGCACGTCCCCCAATTAATATTTTTGTCAACTCTTTACCCCATTTTTTTAATATTTTAATTTAAACCTCCCAAAAATTAATTTTTTAAACAAATCCCACATTAAATTGCCCCTTTATTCTTCTTCTTCCTCTGTTTCAAAGCCCTCTGATACAAACTTTTCCGACAGCCTTAAAAAACAACCACCCATCTACGGCGGCCGGCCATATATAGTAATATGGATGATGTTACCTTCAACAATAACCACCAATTCTATTCTGTTGATCTCTTAGAAGATAGCGACGAATTCAAGGCAGCCCCTGATTCTCCTCCTCCTCCTCCTCCTCCTCTGCCTCCTAATTCCACCGCCGCCAAGAAGGGCAGGTCAGTTGGTGAATTCAGATTGATTTTGTTTTTTGTGTATTTATTTTTTTAAAAATTTGATGGTGTGTAGAAGAGGGATGAAGAAGAAAGTGGTGTCGGTGCGGATTAATGGCGACGGCCCAAGGAATTCCTCTGGTTCTACGACTCCACCCTCTGATTCTTGGGCCTGGAGAAAGTACGGCCAAAAGCCCATCAAGGGCTCCCCTTATCCCAGGTTATCTATTTTATTAAAGCTTGATTGGAATGAAATTAATGGGTTTTGATTGGATTTGGGTTTAATTTTGTAGGGCGTATTATAGGTGTAGTAGCTCCAAGGGATGTCCGGCGAGGAAGCAAGTAGAGAGGAACCGGCTTGATCCGACCATGTTGCTCATTACTTATTCCTGCGAGCATAACCATTCCGGTCCGGTTTCCAGAAACAACAATCACCACCAAGCCGCCGCCGTGAAACCCACTTCGCCAGAGACGGTTCCGGTTCATCCAGAACCGGAGGCGGAAGAGAAATTTGTGGAGTCGTTAGAGGACCAGTTCAGCTGGTTTGGGGAAATGGAAACCACGTCGTCCACAGTGCTCGAAAGCTCCATTTTCTCGGGGAGATCATCCAGCGGAGTGGGAGATTCGATTTCCAGTGACGTGGCAATGCCTTTTCCGATGGGGGATGATGACGTGGACGACTCTCTCTTTGCGGATCTCGGGGAGTTGCCGGAGTGCTCTGTCGTGTTCCGACACGGCGGAGGCCCAGAATTACCAGTCGATGAACAACCGGCTACAAGCCAGCGGCGGATCACTCCTTGGTGCGGAGCCACCACTTGAGATGTCCGGCGCGGCCTTCTCTTTGTTTGTATACTTCTAGGAGCATCGTCCGCCATTAATGCCGGGAAAGTTTCTTCCTTCTCTTCTTTTCTTTTTAAATTATTATTTTTTTTTTCTAAAACTTTTATATTAACAAAATTAAATTCTTGTTTCATTTCATCCCAACTTAAAATTACCATTTTAATCGCGATTATAATTCGTGTGGAACATTTTAATTAATCACTGATTAAAGTTTTTCAAAATAATGCATTAACAATTTTAATCTTAAATCGTTACATTAAAATAAGATCAGCCCCACCTGATTAGAGCTCCATAAATAAATACCTCTACATGCTTAGGGATTACACAAATAAATAAAATTTTATTCAATTATGTAATAAACAAAAGAGATTTGAAAAGATAATATATTTTATTTATTCAAATCTCTCCATTAATTTTTTATTTTCTTTTTTGACCTTTTGTTTTCGTCTCTACGTAACCTATAAACAAAGGGTTTTTTTTTCCCCAATACGTAATATACTTAATAAATTACACGTCAGAAATTAATATTATAATAACGTCATTCCTTATATTATAATAATGTAAATTCTTCCATATTATTATTATTTTATTAGGTTGATAAAAATGCCTTTCTACCCTTAAATTTTATGTTATAGTTTAAATTAATACAATTATTAATTTTTCATTTTTAAATCGAATAAGAATCAACAAACACCTAAATGAAATCAATAGCTCTCTCGGTGAGATCAAACTTAAAATTTGAAGACCATAATATATTGGAAAGTAAATAAAATCCAGGCAATATCAATATCCTATTCAAGACATCTCTGAAGAATTGCTACTCAACTATGGTGCGCATAAGGATGCAGCAATATCGAATCAGCCGCATCGAAAAGAATGCAAATCAAGAGCCTAACTCGAACAGCAGCCAGCCTTCTTTACAGCGGATACGTCCTTACCGACGTCGATTTTATCTCCTTTTGAAGGAACTGTGGCAGCAGCAGCAGCGCCATCGCCAGCCTCCATGGACTTCTTGCTTACAATGTGATAGATTTGTGTAAGGACTTCGGCGAATGAGTTTTCGACATTGGTTGCTTCCAGTGCTGAAGTTTCCATGAAATAGAGAGACTCCTTCTCAGCAAAAGATTTTCCGTCCTCTGTTGATACTGCCACTAGGTGTCGGAGGTCTGACTTGTTACCAACAAGCATGACGACAATGTTAGGATCTGTATGGTCTCGCAACTCCCTTAACCACCTCTCGACGTTTTCAAAAGTGGAATGTCGTGTGACATCGTAGACAAGCAGTGCACCTACTGCGCCTCGATAGTAAGCACTGGTTATTGCACGATACCTACGAACCCGAAAAGAGATGGTCAGTCCGTAGAAAGAGTTAGGCAGGAGTGTGTGTGATTGACTTGAAGACTATCGTAAACAAGACTTAAACCTGAGCACATTAAAAAACTTTATGATTCATCGAGGATGAAATAGCACGTTGACCGCCTAATTAATGCAACATCAAACCAAACCTCACCGATGATCAGCTAAAGCATTGAATCACCAAATAAATCATGTTTAGAATATAACTCTCTCTCCATTGCTACCACAGAAAATGAAAGAGATACTATATAAGGGTCTCAAAACCTCTATCTAGCATACATATTTTAAAATCTTGAGGGGAAGCCTAAAAAGAAAAGTCTAAAGAGGACAATATTTGCTAGCGGTGAGCTTGAGACATTACTAATGGTATCAGCTAGACACTAGGTGGTGTGCCAGCGAGGATGTTGAGCCCCAAAGAGGGGTGGACACCAAGCAGTGTGCCACCAAGGACGCTGGGCTTGAAGGAGGGTGGATTGTGAGATCCCACGTCAATTGGAGAGGGGAACGAGTGCTAGCGAGAATGGTGGGTCCCAAAGGGGTGGATTGTGAGATCCCACATCGGTTGGAAAGAGGAACAAGGCATTCTTTATAAGGATAGGGTTTAGGGTTTAGGGTTTACTATATGGTCTCAAAACCTCTATCTAGCAGACATATTTTAAAATCTTGAGGGGAAGCCTAAAAAGAAAAGTCTAAAGAGGACAATATTTGCTAGCGGTGAGCTTGAGACATTACTAGTGGTATCAGCTAGACACCAGGTGGTGTGCCAGCGAGAATGTTGAGCCCCAAAGAGGGGTGGACACCGAGCAGTGTGCCACCAAGGACGCTGGGCTTGAAGGAGGGTGGATTGTGAGATCCCACGTCAATTGGAGAGGGGAACGAGTGCTAGTGAGAATGTTGGGTCCCAAAGGGGTGGATTGTGAGATCCCACATCGGTTGGAGAGAGAGGAACAAAGCATTCTTTACAAGGGTGTGAGAACCTCTCCTTAGTAGACGCGTTTTAAAACCTTGAGGGAAAGCCAAGAAGAAAAAGCTGAAAGAGAACAACTTAGGCCGTTACACAAAGATAGACTCATACTCGTATCTACCGAACTGTGAAAATCCTAGTCTACCCAGGGAATTAAACGTTCTTTTTGTTTACCAAGTTTAATTCCTGTGTCCATTATTCAAAAGAAAAGAGTGTCCCCATTTGCAATTTCATTTATACTATTCAGAGGGATGATTTGTAGCTCTCTCTAGAGGTAGAATCAATACTTGATAATGAAAAGCATGCACAGGACGTGGACACAATGTTAATGAAACTTGTGAAAATGAAAAGGGAGATTGCAAATATATTCAATTTTGAGAAATCAAATACTAATCCTGATAAAACGCTAATGGCATTGTTACCCAAGACTCCAGGATTCATAAAGTTGAGAGAAAGAGGAAGAATACGAAGGGTGGGGGATAAGGTGTCAGTTCACGGACGCAAACATATAGACACCATCATTCTGAGCTAATATATGAAGAGAAAGGCAGAGGAGTAGTAGATCCGTATAGGGTTATGCAATCAAAAAACTAAGAACCAAGAATGTATATGTCTCAACATAAGGGGTCTGGACTGCTTGAACTTGCATTCTGTAGTACTGAAATGAAAAGCCAAAGACAAATATGCATATAAAAGGGATCGTGAATGGGGGCTATCATGGTTTGATCCCATACCTCAAAAGCATCTATGGTTGAGATGTACTAAAAGTCTATAACACGTGAATGTCCATTCCTATGCCCATGATTCGGAGAAACCATGGCAGAGTACTAAACTCAGCAGCAGTAATGACTGAGAAAGCACACAAGTTTATGTTTGGGTCGAGATATCAAAGATTTTAAGTCTAGTACTATGGGGTCTCATTATTTCCAATGTAGAAACAAAAGAACAAATGCTCTGGAATTTTTAATGGAACTACGTAATCCTTCTTTCTCAAGGCCCAGACTCGGGAAACTACCTAATCTAATAACAATTGTTGTTGAACATGTCGCATTCCTTGAAGTCATTTCTAATAATGATTACCCACCAAACAGAATTAACAGCCTAATTCCTTATTTTTTGAAGAAAATTGAAGTAAGAGACAACATTCAGACATTGCAACAGTTCTTGGAGTCTGTGGGATGCAATGCCTAAGTTCTCTAAAAAAAAATTTCCTACAGCATTAAGGAATTCTAATCATTCTTGTACGTCGATGTATTTAAGGTGTAACCACACAAACAACTCTAAGCAGCCCTGTTCAGATCCACTTAATTTGTAAACTACCCTCCGCGGTTCTAATATCCAAAACTCTAATTTAGTGGATGGTAAAGAGATTTATGATATAACCCATCATAAACCTCACATTCAAGTGAAGCTAATACAGAGAATTCCATCAGTAAAATCATCTAAAAGAAGCATCACCCAAAAATTCCATTGGCCATTCGTCAACAACCATATAGCTCAAAATACCAAGCACCATAAAACCTAAGCAAAAATAAGAAATACCCAGATCTTGAAAAGGGGAGAGGTAAGGAAGAGAAACTATTTGGAACCTTTCCTGGCCAGCAGTATCCCAAATCTGGGCCTTGATGACCTTGCTATCGACATTCAAGCTGCGAGTAGCAAACTCAACCCCAATGGTGGACTTGGACTCGAGGCTGAACTCGTTTTTGGTGAACCTGGAGAGCAAATTGGACTTGCCCACGCCGGAATCTCCAATCAGAACCACCTTAAAGAGGTAGTCGTAGTCATCTTCAGCTCTGTAGCCGGCCATCACAGTGCCCCCTTCTGAAGAAGAAGAAGAAGAAGAAGAAGAAGAAGAAGAAGAAGAAGTTTGGTTGGAGTAAGGGAAGAGGAACGGGGAATGGCTAGATCTCTGCGTGCTCGCTTTTTGGGGGTCCTTTCTCGATACTCTTGAGATTGTGAATTGGAAATGGGAGAGACCGCGGGTTGGCCTGTGCTGGGCTGGACTCCAAAGAGGAGGAGGAGAACACGTCTCTTTTTCAAATTTTGGAATTGAAATTGGTCTTCTTTTTTTTGGTTCTAGAAGGCTGTTGAATTGACGCCAATGCCCAAACTCTACTCGCTATTCGAACTGGTTAAAGAAGGACATTTTCGTCATTTTAAATCATGGAAGCTTATTTATTTATGGGAGGGAAAAAGTGTGACACTTCCGAATCTTATTTCAAGTTTGGTTTAAATTATGGTTTTTTTTTCTTTTTTTCTTTTTTTTAGTAAATTGTTAAATGAAATTTAACTTTAAATAATCTAAATATCAGCTGCAAAAATAAATAAAATATTAAGTTATAACAATTTTATACTTTTTTTTAATTTTAAAAAATATAATAGGTCGGAACACAGCAATGCAAAAACACATTTCTATCACTAAATAAAATATTAAGTTATAACAATTCCATACTTTTTTCATTTTAGGTAAGTTTTCGGTTAAAAGAATTCAGAATTAGGATAAGAAAACCAAATTCAGCAAAAATGGAAAATGAGATTGCGTTTGCCGGGAGTCGAACCCGGGTCTATTGCTTGGAAGGCAATTATCCTAACCGTTGGACTACAAACGCTACAACTGTCGGTTTTCTACAAGATATCAAAATAAATAATAATGTTTTTATTTTGGGAAAAATGTCGGATATATCCATTTCCTATTTATAAAATATTTATAAATACAGAGTATAATGTTTAAACCGTAAATAATTTAATCTAAATTTTATATTTTTGTAGTAAAATGAAATAATCTATTAAAATTCAAGAATAATGATTATTTTGATTTCATAAGAAAAATTCTAAATTAATCGAACTTTATAATTTTGTCTCACTAATACAGGAATGTATAAAATGTTGGAACCATAACCTTTTATAATAGTATGATAATCTTTAATTTGAATATAAGTTTTCATAGTTTTACTTTTAATTTATCGAAAATGTCTCGTACCAATGAAGATGTGTTATTTATTAATAAATTCATTAGGTTCCCTTATAATTAACCATATGAGACAGAAAATATCGAATATCTTCCGTACATAGAATACAGAATACAAAAGGTAAGGACAACAATAGATGTTTATACATTTTGGTGTATTTTACCATTAAAACTAGTCACCAGCTTAATTGAATTAAATAAACAAATAAATAAAAAGAGAACAATTTAGAGATAAAATAGAATATTTTAAAAAGAATGTTAATTATAAAGTATTTTGCTAACTTCAATATATTTTTTTTGTCTTTTATGTTAAACATTTAGAAACGTTATATGCATGGGATTGTGACAGATGAAGAAAATATGAATAAATAAAATCAAAGATACGTACAACAATTTCATACGTTTGATCTTAGACTTAAAGCCCGTCCATTGGACTTTAAAGTTGGCAGTGGGCGGCTAAGGGGCAAAGGCGGAAGCCATGGCGAACACGCGGCATTGTTGCACCGTCTAAGGATGAGCATTTAATGGCACAGAAAATCAAATATCCGCTGTCTTTTGACTTCCCCAATCCCCATACTATTCGCTTTTGGAACCTTCCTTCTTTTTCCACATCCTCCATACATCGCCTCTTTTGCCTCGTTGGATCCCAAATCCATCTTCTACCTCCCTTAATTAAATCAATGTCCCCCCAATCCCGATTTAATTCCCATCTTATGATCGTCATTATATCATGTCTAACATTATGATCAACTATTTAATTGAACCTTTAACTTGTTTATATGTACACGCCCCCATTCCTCAAATCCACATTTTCTTATTCCATTTTCTACTCTCTCTCTCTCTCTCTCATGGCTGTCTCCACCAACAAATCTTTACTCCCCCTTCTTCTTCTTCTTCTTCTTCTATCCTCCATTTCACCATCTTCCCAATCCAGAGGCCTCAACATCAACCGGCTCTTCTTCGCCGCTCTCCCAAAAGGCTGCACGCCGCCGTCTGCTCCCAGCGATAAAACCCACGCGGGTCTCCCCGCGCAGGACTTCCTCCGTGGTCGCCGCCTCATCCCCGCCCATCCCCCGCATTATTATTACAGCAATCGAATCCTCCGCTCCGTCCCCAGCCCCGGTGTCGGCCATTAACAGCTTCCCAGTAATCATCTCTTTCTCTCTCTTTCTTTTCAAATTTGATTCTCAGGTTTATCGGTGTACATAAATTAGGAGAAATTGTTAAGTGTAATTCCTTTTCAGCTCTTCCTAATTTAATTTTGTCCCTATCATTATTAATTATTATTAAACTCTTAATCTCTTGGTTTGTTTAATTACGAGTTCATTATTTCAATATTTTTACGGTGTAAACTCATTCTTCAAAAAGAAAATAAATTTATTATTTAAAATAACCTCCTTTTTAAGGCCCCATTGTATAATGAAAATTAGAGAATCAGAATAAAAAATAATAATAACAATATGTTGCTAAAGATAATTTGGAATAAAGATTATTACTATTAATTATTAATTACTAATATTGGAAATATCAATGAATTAGAAATAGGGTTAACTTTAAGGGAATAATTTAATTTCTCTTTAAAAAAATAATTTCATAAAATAATAAAAATGAGAATAAAAAAATAAAGCTAAAAAATTCTCATCCTTTAATTTCAACGTAGTAGTAGGCATAAATTGTAGGCATAAAGCAATTAAAATTGCGTCAATAACACACCATATTCACTTCTCTACCAATATTTTGTACTCTTTGATCATATCTGTGTAATAACGTTGAGATAGAGTGTTCGTTTCATTTAATAACTTTGAGATCTATTTGGTTTTTGAACTTGTTTGGTATTTAATAAGTCTTTAAATTTTCAATTTTATGTAGGGGTATTTGTACGACCCAATAATATTATCAACTCGAAATATCCAATCCTACCTCGATTAATCCTAGGGTTGGGTTGATTTTTTTAAATATCAAATTTTTAGTTAGATCAATCAAAACAACTCAGAAAATAGGGCTGCAATCGAGCTCAACTCTATCCCAAATCTTAAAAAGATTAAAATATTTAACATTTGTAATTGATGCTAGTGATGCATTATAACTTCTAAATGTTCGATATTTAAATGAGAGATTTTAGTTATTGATGTAATATGTGGCGTGAATAATTATAATTTTTTTTTTAATAATTTTAAAAAGAATAACTTGACAACTCCGTCCAATTCAAAAAGCAGAGAGTTAGGTTTAGGTTGGATTGAATTGTACTTAAAATTTTAAATGCTAATAAATAAATAAATTTTTAAAATTTAATATGGAAGATTCTAGACACTTTAAAAGGGAAGGATTAAACTTTTATTTTAACTTAATATTTATATTAAACATTTTTCCTTGGTTTTTTTAGAATATTTCAAATTAGTTATAAATCACCCTAATTTTATTTGATAAAATAAAAAAATTCCATAAATCCAAATAAAAAAACACTCAACCCATCCAAAACAAACAAAATGCCAAATCAATCACAAAATGTAATAATTTTTTAAAAGAATATTACCATATATATGTAAGGAAGAAGTTATTAAATATATTTATTCAAATTCAATATTTAGGTAATAAAATTATAGATTAATTTTTTTTTTTTTGGATCCATATTATTGAACAAATAATGGAAAATTCACAAAATAATTTATTTAATCAAACAAAAAAACTTGTCACATCATATGATTGTATTAACTCCATTCCAATTATGAAGATATATCCATTAATTAAAAAAAAAAAAGGAAAAAAGAAAAATCCATTAATTTCAAGTGTTTTCTATGGAAAAGTGCAAAAATAAAACGAAAGAAACACTAAAAGCGCTTTGAGTGGATATAATTATTATTATCGTTAAATAAAGAAAATTAGTGCACCATTTTTATTTTTATTTATACTCGTAACACAATGTATTAAATTAGGAATAAATTATGACACTCGAATAAATGAGAGATACATGAATGAATCGAGAACACATCCGAATGAGAGTGATCTTCAGAATAAGATGATTAAGAAAGACTTAAAAGAATTAGAAGTCACTATCTATAATCTTCGTAATCTTATAGAGTTTACCCGAAGTAGGTAAGTGATATAAGAACATACTCATTAAATATGATAAAGTTTAAAAAGGTAGCGTCTTTATCTATCCTAATTAATTAATATTATTTTAAAAAAATGTCAAAGCTTTGGCATAAAATCAAAATTGAATTGATTTAGCTCTTTTTTGTGTGGGAATAAAAAAGAAAAAAGGCTCCATTAAAACCATCCCATGAGCCCTACAAAGCATTTAGAACACTAAAGATTAATGTAAAGAGGTGGCTTACTTGTCACTTCATGCCTCCACCTGTCCACCTTTTTTAAATGGACAAAACAATATCATCAAACCACCCAACAAAACAAAGCAAAAAGGAAAAACATTTGTAATTTAAGATTCATGGGTCCAACTTGAGTGTATTTTGCTGACCTGCTGGCTTGATTAGTGAGAAAGTCCAACATGAACCATATGGGCTTGGGCAATTTGGAATGGAATTTTGTGATCCTCATAAGCCCACACCAAAAACATACAGATTGTGGCATTGTCCTCAGAAATGTCCCTTTTTTGGTAATAAGGGTTTGTGGGTGCATGCGATGGAGGCCGATGGATGTTATACTTCAGTGCCCCAAATGGGTATTCAATCATCTACTCTCTCATGTCCTTTCATTCTCATCTTTGTCACTGTTTTTTCTTACTGTTTGATCCAGGATGAAGTTCTTTCTAAGCATTGTGTATTTTAAATGATGGGTTCTCTTTTATTCCATCCCTTTGGAATTTCAATGGGGAGCTGCCATTGTTTGTATGTATTTTGAGGTTACAATTCTTTTATTCAAGTGAGATCCAATATCGGTTGGGAGTAGAACGAAACATTCTTTATAAGGGCGTGGAAACCTATAGCATATGCATTTTAGAAACCTTGAGGATACCTTGAGGGGAAGCCCGAAGAGGACAATATCTGTTAGATGTGGGCAATGTGACAGTAAAGAGGTTGAGCTCTGAAGGGGTGGACACGAGGCGGTGTGCCAACAAGGTCGCTAGGCCCCTTGGATTTGGGGGTCCTACATCGATTGGAGAAGGAAACGAGTGTCAGCGAGGATGCTGGACCTCGAGGGAGATAAATTGTGAGATCCCACGTTGGTTGGGAGGAGACGCGGAATCTTATAGGATTGAACCTTTACCATTTGTTAGATTATTGTCATGTCTAATCATGGTTTACTTTATGAACTGTTTGCTTTCTTGCTACTATTTTGCGGTGCTTGTTACTTTCATTGGCAGAGCCAATTTATCGAAATTCTCATATTCCTTGTTTTACTGCTATGAAAGTATTGAATAACTTTATGAAATTCTTTATGCAACCCAACCGTGGAGACAATGCTCTCATCATATCAACAATCTACTGTAGGGGACTAACTGTGTAGTTGATTTTCATCTTATCAACAATTTACTTTGAATGTTGTCTATAAGTCTGGATTGAAGATCTTTCTGGGCAGGAAACTCGTCGTAGCGACTCGACACGATGTAACACATCACGTATTTGATAAAACTTAGCTCAAATTTATTGAGTTCCTATGTTTTTTCGGGACAGCCACATGAATGAATGTATTTTGTCTCTTTTTGCAGCTCTTCAAAAGTGAGAACACAAAGATGAGGTTCATTGATAAGGCTTGTCTGCTAAGGAAAGTGTCTTCCAGCTAAGTCCCCAAGGTAATGAACACAAAGATTAGAGTTTTGGTTCGTACTCCATATTCCTTTATGCTTTTCCATACACAACTCTTATCCTTTAAGTCATCTTTTGTACAAGCTTTGCGTTCTGAAAATGTCAAACACAACTTATCTCATCTACAAAACAGGATCTGATATGATCTACAAATGATTCAGTTTCGTTGAAGTAACGAATTCTTAACGTAGGATCCCACGTCGGTTGGAGAGGGGAACAAAACATTCTTTATAAAGATGTGGAAACCTCTCCTTACCAAACGCGTTTTGATACGTAATGGACTAAAGCGGACAATATCTGCTAGCGGTGGGCTTGGGCTATTACAAATGGCATCAGAGTTAGGTACCGTGGGTGTGCCAACGAGGATGTTGAGCCCCCAAGGGTAACGAAACATTTCTTGTGAAAACCTCTCCCTACTAGACGCGTTTTAAAAGTTCCTAACTAAGTTCTTACAAATCTTCCTCCCATATCAGACGTAATCTAGATGAATATCAATCAAACTGAGGCAATCCAAGATGAACTTTACCAGAGTCATCAAAATCGACCAATATGAACATATGAAGAGTGGAACATTTTAAATTCTTCATATCACAGTCCCTGACGTGAAGTGGAGTTAATAGAAAAATGTTGAAAGTAGGGTCCCAACCTCCTTTTGCTGTCGTCTTAGAATATGAACACAAGGGTAGTAAGATTGCAGCCACATCTTTACAGGTCCGTGGTCGGTCAGTTTGGAATGGTGAAGACTTAAAAGCGATGAAAATCAAGCTGAATCTCTCCCTTTGAATTCTGGGAAATCCATACCTTTCAAAAAAGTATATATATATATATATATATTTTTTTTTATGTTCTTGGGTAGAAATTTAAACGTACACATATATCTTAATCAGTTGATCTGTGTTTGCCTTGACAATTAGAAATATGTACATGTTAGATTGGGTCGGGTTAAAGGTACTTTAGAGTCAATATCTTTGGGTTGGTTGGTTCTTTGGTCCGACCCATCCGATTAAAGATGACAACCTAGCCCACCCCTTGTATCATGAAAATTTAGAGCTTTGGTTGGCGAGAAAGAATGAGATACAGTTGAATATAGTCGAATTGATTCAATTCAAGTTGAACCAAATGTTTTTATTTTTAAAACTCGTTTGTCTAACTCAACCCAACCTTTTTTGATTCGAGTTAGATTGATAAATTTTTTCAACCACCGTAACTAATCTCCTATTATATATGGTTAACCACACTCAGACTATTTTTAAAATTTGCATTGAATTTCTGAATCTGCTATTAAAAATATATTTAAAAACATAAAAATAAAATTTTTATTAATTTTCATTTTTAGTTAGTCAAAGATTTAAAATATTTTTTAATTATAATTCTCGGATTCCAAAGCACACAAATTTATTTTTTATTGTCCCTACCTAATTTTTAGAGACATTTTTATACCACTTCCATTTTATTTTCTTAGCCTCACGATGAATGAATTTCCAAGAAACTATATATTACAATTAAAATTAATTAAATCATAAAGTTTCATAAATCAATATAATCATTAATTTAAAAGTTTTAATTATATTATTCATATTTTTCTTTATGACAGCTAATTTCCGAAATTAAGGAAGGGTAGGTTTGGAAGATGGACTCAACTGGTTGGCTATCCACCAAACGGGCACAGATGCGGTGATGCTTTACGTAAACGACAGTCCAATATAATCATGACACGTCATTAATTAAACCAAATAACGCAATAAAAAAGTCCACGGCGACAGCATTATTTAATTGAGTCGGGTCAAAAGCACCCGTCCCGATGGGTTTTCTTTTTTTCTTAATTGGAAAAATCGCTATCTGACGTCAGCTAGCAAAGTCTTTGACTTTAGACCTTACACGCTGACATTTGTTACCACGTGGCGGTCTTTTAATGGCTGGAAATTATCGAATCGGTACGCAACTTGTCGGCCTATTAATTTTGCCACCAGGCTACGTGGCAGATTTAGAATCTGAAACGTGGATATTTTTAATTGGCTGGTGGAATGGAAAAAATAAATCTCTTAAATATTCCACCATTTTGAATATTCCGCTACAAATATCCATTTAATTTGATTTTTCTCTTCTTTTGCTAAATTAAACTAAAATTCTCTGTCCCACTTTTTATATATTAATATCTCTTGCAAAGAAATTAAAAAAAATTTAAATGTTAAAAGTTATGCTGTATTATTAAAATTATAGTATTTAAAAATTATGTTCGAACATAATGTTTGATTAACTAAAATTAAAAAAATGAATATTTTGAAAGTAATTATTGAAAAGAATACTAATAATTAATTACCGTCTAGGAAGTAATCCTAAAAAGCATTGTTTTTTTGTTTTCATAGGAAAAAAAAACAATACTTTTGAAAATGGGTTAATAAGTTTAAATTAAATGATTAAAATGTTTGAAGTGAAACCAAAAATATTCAACTGCCAGCTGTCAACCACAATAACTACTGGGCCCCACTGACTTTTTTCTAGTCAACCCTTCCTCAAATTCCACTACATACAAAATACTCCACCATTAGATTACATTTCTATATATTTTAAGAAAAATAATAATAAATTTTGTTCAAATTTGATAATATATAAGATTAAAAAAATTAGTTAAAATGTTGGATTATTTTATTTTTAATAGAATTATAAATATTTTATTTTAAAAATTTTAAAAAATATCAAAGGAGTCAAGAATATGTGAAACAAAATTAAAAATTTGTGAATTTTTTTAAGGTGGAAAAATCATAGTGCGTTTAATTCTTAATTGAGAGCATGATAGGAATCTGTGATAAATTTATCGTCAAACCTTTGGAACGTCACTTTCCCCGGTACTGGCCGCCATTGCTAATTCATGGACGATCTTACAATTTCTCGCTTCCCTTGATCGAACGCGGAATCCCCATTTCCCTTTGTTTGTTTCTTCTTTTTTTTTTTTATAAAGCGATTCTTTTCCGTTTCTATCTTCTTGTGTTTTTCAATTCTCCATTAATCAGCAACTTGCTTTGCTTCACGACCCACCAATTGGCGCAACACTCTTTGTACAAATTACGGTTCTTCGTCTCGTTTAACTCTGGTTTTGATCTGTGGTTTTCTTTTTCTTCCAAGATTTTCGAGTTTTCTGTTCTTTTTCTTCCGATTTTGCATCGTCAATTTCTCGGTGCTTTGTTGAATTTCGGTAACCCTAGAATTTGGGGGTTGGTGGGGGTTTTATGGCTGCCGCTGCGATTTTCTCGTCTTTACGGAGAAGGAGATCGCCGTCCTTGGAGGTATTTTTGGCCCCTGTTGACCTCTCCGATGTGGCCTTAGTTCGAACCCTGGCGGTTGTTGCGACGGAGCTCGTTTCCCGATTTTCTCAGAAATCCTTCTTCTTTCAGCGGAGGAATTCGCGATCTCTGATAAGGAAACTGGAGGTGTGTTTAGTCTTTTTGGACTGTTTGAAGGATTCCGGTGCTACTTTGCCTCACACAGCGTTGCTCTGTTTGAAGGAGCTTTATTTGTTGTTGTATCGGTCGAAGATACTCCTTGATTATTGCTCCGAATCGAGTAAGTTATGGATGTTGCTTCAGAACCACTCGATTTCGGGGCATTTCAATGATTTGAATTTGGAGTTGTTGACATTTTTTGATGTTTTCCCTTTTGAGGAAGTTGAATTAGCTGTGGATGTTAGAGAACAGGTTGAGCTCTTGCAAAAGCAATTGAGAAGGACTAGGATGTTTGTTGATGAATGCGACGAGGTGTTGAGGGCGCACTTCCTTTCGTTTCTCGACGAATTTGAGAACGGGAGGCTTCCGAATCCGAGGGAATTGAGGGAATTTTTTGTGGATAAGTTGAAGATTCGGAATGCTAAGTGTTGTAGAGCTGAAATTGAGTTCTTGGAGGAGCAGATTGTCAATCATGAGGGCGACGTTGAGCCAACCTTAGCAGTGTTAAATGGTTTTGTTGCTTTTACTAGATACAGTAGATTTCTCCTCTTCGGATTTGAGGAAGATGAAGTTGATTCAGGTGCAGGGAACCAGAAGAAGCTGAAGAAGAACTTGATTAGCCAGGAGATTGCTGAGACGCTTTTAACGATTCCGAGGGACTTCTGCTGCCCGATATCACTGGATTTGATGAATGATCCGGTGATCATTTCTACAGGTCAGACATATGACCGCAGTTCGATTACTAGATGGATGGAAGAAGGGCACAGCACTTGCCCAAAGACGGGGCAATTGCTCGTTCATACCCGCCTCGCTCCCAACCGCGCGTTAAGGAATTTGATCATCCAATGGTGCATTGCCCATGGAGTTCCTTATGATCCACCAGAAGGAATGGATGCATCTGCTGAAAGTTATGCAATGGCTTCTCCAACACGTGCTGCGCTCGAAGCCAACAGAGCAACAGCTATAATCCTTATTCAACAGTTATCAATCGGATCGCAAGATGCAAAGTCGATTGCTGCTCGTGAGATTCGTTTGTTGGCCAAAACAGGGAAAGAGAATCGTGCGTTCATCGCAGAAGCCGGTGCGATCCCCCATCTTCAAAAGTTGCTGGCTTCCCCAAACCCAGTTGCACAGGAGAATTCAGTGACTGCTATGCTTAATCTCTCAATATATGACAAGAACAAAAGTTTGATTATGAGTGAGGTAGGGTGTTTAGGATCGATAACCGAAGTGTTGAGATCTGGACATAGTACAGAAGCACGGGAAAACGCCGCAGCTACGTTGTTCAGCCTCTCTGCAGTTCATGACTACAAGAAGAGAATAGCAGAGGAGAGTGGTGCAGTTGAAGCCTTGGCAGGGTTGTTGAGAGATGGTACCCCAAGAGGAAAGAAGGACGCTGTAACAGCTTTGTTTAATCTCTCGACGCATACCGATAACTGCGTTCGGATGATAGAGGCCGGAGCAGTAACAGCGCTTGTAGTAGCATTGGGGAACGAAGGTGTTGCTGAGGAAGCAGCTGGTGCATTGGCCTTGATTGTTAGACAGCCCGTTGGAGCCGAAGCAGTCGCTAAAGAGGAGAGAGCTGTGGCAGGATTAATAGCAATGATGCGATGTGGTACACCAAGAGGAAAAGAGAATGCAGTAGCAGCTTTGCTCGAGTTATGCCGGAGTGGAGGCGCTGCCACGACCGAGCAAGTGTTCAAGGCTCCCGCTTTGGCTGGGTTGCTCCAAATGCTCCTATTTACCGGTACCAAGCGAGCAAGAAGAAAGGCTGCTTCGCTAGCTCGAGTGTTCCAAAGATGTGAGCATGTCGTAATGCATGGGGTTGGTTATGCCTATCCAAGTAACTCGGCTTCTAACAGGGACTCCAGCTTTGCTAGCGAGGTATCTGTGCCGATATCCATCTCAGTACCGGTCGTGTAGTCACGCTATTCACTGTTCCCCAATTTTGTTCAAACGTTAACCGATTCTTTGATTGAAATATTAGAACGGAAGGATTATAGCCACAACCATGTCCATATTTTATGAAACAATGGTTGCTAGTAATGATGTATCTACTCTTCGTTTTACATACTTGTATCCTTGCTGTAATAGAAAATATTTATTGGCAAAAATAGAGGCTCAGTTACAACATTCATCACTTCGATCCTGGAACTAGGATGAGCTCTTTCCATTTCCAATGCCTTAAAATTGGTTCAATATGGGTATCTTCCAATGCCATCAATTTGTCCAAAAGCCCTTTGTGAAGATATGTTTCCTATCAAATCAGTCATCATTACCCTGTTGAATAGACAAAGACTCATTTCCACATCACTTTGAAAATCCATCGACACATATCATGATCTCAATAATGTTTTTGGGAGAGGCGTGTTTAGTGAACGACTTCATGTGTTCTCTGCGATACAATTTGCGTATCTATGTCTAAGGCTTTATGGGTTCCTTTTGAGTACCTACACCCAAGACTTCATGTGTTCCTTGTGACGTAGTCTGTGTCATAGAACTATGTTACACTGTTCATCAGGAGGTCTTTAGGATATCTCAAGTTCTCGTTCTAAGAGTTTTTTAAGCATAGTTAGGTGGCAAAGTAACGAGCATTGGATCGGGGAAGTCTCACTCAGAGCAGTCTTGTGTTTGCATAAATAGCAAGTGGTTAAAGAAATGATCAAGAATGGTGGGGCATCGGGGCTTTCCACCGCCCGTGTACTTACAAATGCAATGAGATGAAGGAAAAGGCACTCAAAGTGGAAGCAGAGTCGGCCATTTTCCCCAGCAACCATTGGAGATCAGATCAAGACACCTGTATGATAGCAGAAATCAACATGGTGGACTCTTTATTATGATGGGTCACACGTTGTTTTCAACTCAAATGCAACCCACTGTAGTTTTCCTTACTCTAAAAGAAACTTTGCACCCACTAAGCCATTCAACACAGCCTTACCACATTTAAGACTTACAGACAACTTCAGCTGTCCCAACTTCTCCAGCTTCTGAAATTTGAAGGAATAATGTTTGTTCTAAGATTTAATTAAGCTATCATTCTAATAATGCCAATCAGAGAATTCAAACCTGGTGAAAGTAGATTGAACTTCAACAGCTTCCCAGCATCAGGGGTCCTCATGGCTTGGGTCCCTAACAATTGTGTTCTGTCTGATTTTTACTTTTTTTTTTTTTTTGAAAAAAATAGAAAATTCCGAAAGAATCCACAAGCATACAAAAAAGAGAAGCCCACAGGGAGCCAACTACAAGGAGGAGCTCCAATCAAGTAATATAAGATCTAGTGAATAGTTACAAAAAGGGCCTACACACTGATGTCCAAAGAGAAATAGAGAATATAATAAAAGACCAAACATTATTGTATCACTTCTCTCTCCCTATGAAGATTCAATTATTTCTCACTCCACGGATCCTACAAAATAGCATAAACCCCAGCCTGTCACAAAAACAGTCTTTTCTCACACAAAGGTGGATGGTGGAGATGGAAATTGTAACCGCCTAAGCTCACCGCTAGTAAATATTATCCTCTTTTGGCTTTCTCTTAAAGGGCTTCCCTTCAAGGTTTTAAAAAGCTTCTACTAGGGAGAAGTTTTCACATCTTTATAAGGAATGTTTCGTTTCCCTCTCCAACCTTTGTGGGATCTCCTAGAAACAGTCTTTTCTCACACAAACGCAAAGGTCGATGGTGGAGAAGCTCCTCAATCTACTTCATGCATCTTTGAGAGCGGGCAAAGCTATTAGCCAAACATCTTAAAGAAACCAACACCAAACAGCCCGAGGAAAATCACAACTCTAGAGGATATAATCAAGGTCCTAAACTGTGTTCTTTCTGATAGTAATCACCATAGTAACCATGGCAAAAGGCAGAGTGTTTGGATTCAATTTGGTCGTGTACCCCAGTATCCAAAGACAAGTAGCAATCAGGTGAGATCTGGATGTTTCTTTTAGCAGATTCCAAGCCAATTTCACAGAGTGGAAGCAGCAGTACGGCTATCCTTCACCTTCATTAACTTGTTGTAGTTCAAAATCGCCCTCTCAACGTGCACAGTTACCTACAATAGACAAATGAATCAGGAAGTGATACTAAAAATCATGAACGTATGCCCCTCCAGATGATACAAGATGAACATCAGATATGAGATACTTGAACACTTCACGTTGCAAAATGGATACCTTTTATTCAGATGTCATATCACTAAGTTCAGATAAGAGATACTTTACATGAAACAAGCACGCATGAAAGCCTGTGTAAATCCTCAAGGGCCAAAGCAATCTCCTTCCCCCGTTTTGCAGCCTGTTGGAAGTCCTCAACAAATCATCATTCAAGTCCTCGAACAAATAGAAACTTCTCTAAAGTTGGGCGCTTGCGCGTAAATGAACCCTACTCAGAAGGAAGGAGATACTACTACAATCTAAACACTATTAACAACAAAACTAAATTAATGAAATATTAAACAAGAATACAAACTCTTTCTTCTCATGTTACAGGGTTTCATGATACTTCACTGATATCTCCATAACAAATGATAAACCATCAATATTCAAAGACAATAGGAAACAGAAAACAAATGCATGAAAGTCAGAAGATTGAAACAAACTAATCCAAGATGGAATGTTAGGAACCTCTAACTCTCCACAATTGCTTTTGGTTTCTCCAAAAGGCCTCGTACTAATGGAGATAATGTTACTCACTTATAAACCCATGATCAACACCTTAATTAGCCGACGTAGAATACTATAATAACGAATAATAAACTAACATATAAATATAGTTCCGCGGGACTCAAATTCCTAATAATGATCACTTGCATACTATACAATGATCCAACACTAATGCCTATTCCCTATTACACAACCAAAGTAGTCAAAATTATTGTTCATTCATAGGTACAGCCACTAATTCTCTAAACAAGTCAAGCATTATGAGGGAATCAAAACCAATGAGAACATGTGAAGAAAGACATAGATGAGAGCCCAAATGTTCCATTTTATAATAAATTATGTTACATGTGAGCTAAGGAAAATCAGTAGTTCAGAAAAACAATCAACCTACTATGAAAATTTCTCTGCTGGAGCAAGGTTCCCTATCTGTTCTACAACATTATTTACACTCCTCGTGTTCCACCAAAAATTTCCTTGATCGCTCGGTCTGTTTTCTTCGATTATGACATCAGAATCTTTTCTGGCTGATTGAACTTCTTGTGGGTCAGATGAACCAGGATTCTCCGTCAAGAATTGCTGCCAGAAAACATCATTGACACCAGTTGGTACTGGAGCTTTGACTCCAGCTGCCTGATCTTTCGAGGCTACAGATTCAGGAGCAACGGTTGCCATGGGCTCCAAATTCATGTCAATTCCTGGTGATTTACACCGAAGCTCCTCACTAACTTGCCTGCAAGTTACAGCAGGGCTACTGGCATGACTTACAGATCCACCCAACTCCAGGTTTGAGCTGGAATCAAGTGGACTAATTGTTTGACCATAACTATGGATAATGCCTTCCCAAAAGGTTAGGGATGTCTCAACAAGTTCAAACTGTTCTTCTTTCAAAATTGGATCAAAACTACAATCCCTATTTTCTCTACTAATGGTTTGAGTTGTCCCCATCTGATTATCCTCAAGGTTATCTTCACTATTGTTGTAAGAAACTCTAGGCAATCTCCTCTTTCTATCAGAAGTTTCCAATTGTGGCAGAAGATCCAAGCGAAGTCCTGGTTTATGCAAAAAACGAGCTATCAGACTGATAAATAATTGCATGCCTTGTTGAACACATTGAAAGCGATCTTTCAAATTCTGCATTTGCAACACAACTCCTTGATACTCTTGTTCGTGTTTCCGCAACTCGAGAAGAAGCTGCTCTTTATCCCGTTTCAGCGTCTCGATGTTATCCTCGAAACTCTTTCTCTCGACTTCAGTTAGCGGAGGAGATACTCCTTGCCCATGGGGGTTCTGTAAAGAATGACTATGAACTGGTTTTCTCCTGTGGATGTTCTTCATCAGGTGTTGCTCACCTCTAACAAAATCATCATTGGCAAATTCCCATTGATCAGGATCCACCTTCTTGAACCCCTAAAGTAATGAACAAAATGTTCAGAAAACAAAAACAAGGACACAATCACAACAATAAGCAAGTAAATGAAAAACTTATCATCTTACATATGTATTGAGCTGCCTGATGAAGCTCGAGAAGTTGCTATGCTTAAAGAATTTAGGCAACAAAACTGATGAAAACTCCAGTGGTTTCCAAACAACAAAGCTTTTATCACTTGAACTCCATGAAACAATCGAATTGGTTGAAGGATCATCGACCATATCATATGTTTTGACTAAAAATGGAGGCAACGAAGTCAAGCCGCTTCCCTGAGCTTCATCCATTCTATATCCTAACCTCTCCAGTCCCCAAAATAAGAACCCCCAAATTAAGAAACCAAAAGCTGTACATTAACAACTCCCAATCCACCAAATTGCAAACAGAAGATCGCGTATCAAAATCCTTACAAAAATATCAATACAACTCTTAACAGATTCACCACATCAAACTTCAAGAACAACAACGATAATCCACCAAAGAATTTAAAACCTCAAAAGCAAAAACCCCGAGTTGGGTCTTCATTTAAATCACAAAAACACCGGTGAATCCCAGAAATTTCCATCAAAACTTGATTTCCAGGCAAACCCAATTCAGAATTATCGATTTCCCATATGGGATTTTGAAAGAAAATACGAATTTTGCATCGACCCTTCTCCAGTCAACTCGAGTAGAACTTGCTCAACATAGCCTAAAGAAGACAAAAGAACAGAGAGTTGCGGAACGGAGTTTAACGGTTTGAACTGAAGTAATAAAATACTTAATGAAATCCAATCAATTCAATTGAAATAACAAAAAAGTGGAAACGAAAGACGATTAAAAAATGCCCTTAGATTCAACAAACAAAAAGAGGAGGGGGGAAAAGAGACGAACGATTAATAATCCAATCTCTGAGGGCACCTGTACCTCTTTTCCTTCGCTTTGATTGGGAGAAACCTACATGGAAACACAGAAATCTTTGATTGATGCACTGCCTAACACGGGCTTGAAGAAAATTATCAGTCACTAAAATGGCGGAAAAAGGTAAAGCGCTGGAACTTGAAGGATAAGGCAACCATTATTAAGCATCCAATTATTAAAATGTGCCAAATTGAAGGAGGCGCACGTGGAAGATAATGATTCGCCACATCTCAAAAATACGAACTACTCCCTCTTATTTTCCATTTCTGGAAAAAATTAATTCTCCCAATTTATTTTGGGCAAAATATATATTCGATCCTTGTGTGGTAAATGTTTATTTGTTAAATTTCAAATTGTTTTTTTTTTAATCTTCTACCCAATTGAGTTGAATTTAATATTAAAATTTTTTATTTATCAAATAGTTTACCAATATATATATATATATCAACTTATATCTTGTAGTTTGAAAAAAAAAATCATATACATTTAAAAAAAAAAGAATTAGAATAAATTCATTATATATATATTTTTTTGACGAAAATTTGAACTGTCATTTCTCCTTTAAAAACTTAATTGAAGTTATTCAAATTGAAGTGGTGTATCATTTATGTATAGGTGTAATCTAGACTATAAATATAAAACATCATCATCCAACATAAAAACATGTTTGAACACAATCACGTCTTTTAGCTCGTTACAACTATTTAATTTAAAGCAGTTATGCGATGAAGTTGTGTATCTTTTTCTGTATGGATGTGATCTAGATAAAAAAACAAAACAATATGTTTTGATGGCTGAGATACGTTTACCGGCAATCGCAATCGCATCTTTTACATACTATTTTATATATGGTGCATTATTTTATGTATGAATACGGCTAAGTAGGAGAATATATTTTTGGTTTGCCACATTATGCTATAGCTAAATATATGGTTATGTTGATGATTTTTCTAAAACATGAAAGAAAAGAACAGACCACTGACTCAAAACGACACCGCTTCATTTTCATATGTGCTCACTAAATTATTTATGGGTTTTTATTTTTGAATTACAAATTAAGCAAAATATTTTTCTATTAACATTTATAATCATTTTGGGACTAATAGATTCTTTTTTTAATTATTCCACAAAATCACGTTGAATTATCTTGAATTTTAACCCGATTAATTTGGGATGAAATATTTTAAAATAATCTTATGAGATATTTTAAAATAATATTAAAATCTTTAACATTTTATTACAAAAATTTTGGAGGGAATCAATATGAGTTATTTGTCAACTCAACTAAACTTCGACTCTTTGGGTGATGAAACTTTGGCGGTTAAGGATGTTAATATTATTTTTGAGAATTTAAATATATTTTTAACGTGTAATTAATGGATACTCTCATATAATAACAAAAAAAAAAAACTTTAAAACATTAAATAGTATTAATGATATGTGTGAAGGGTTAAAAATATTTTATATACAAAATTTTAACCATTTTTTTCTAACTAATTAATAAGAGTAAAAACTTATATTATTATTTTTTATAATTCGGCGGTGGATCCCACTTTACTAAAACTTATATCCAACCTGAAAATTTATAATTGTTTTTTTATATAAAAAAAAAACAAAAAACAAAAACACAGAGAGAAATAGAAGAAATAAAGTGCATGACAACTAAAAATGTCCCCCCGCACTCGCCGTCTCATCATAGGCCGGACTCCATTCCTCAATTTTCATGATAATTTAATATCGTCTACACGTCCGCGGCGCACGTGTGGGCTGTTCACCACCACTACCGTTAACTGCGGAATTAAATTAAACCATTCTCTTGTTATGTTTTAAAAAACAATTTTTTTAAAAGGAAAAATTCAATTCTCTTACCCTTTTCAATTCCATCGCTTTTTAACTCTAAATTTAAATAATTATTGCAATTAATATCTTCCCCTTCAATAAATTACATAAAATTCAATCATTTAAAATCGTATCAAAATAGTGTCTAAAACTTAATCACAAAGGTACACTAACAAAGAAAGACAAAAAATACAAAAAATAAAATAAACAATATTTCACTCTTATATCCATCTAGAGCCAATAAGCTAGCAGCTACAGAATTATTAAAAAGCAATAAATAAATAAAAGACAATACGACAATCCTATAGATTGAAAGTGTATTTGGTATAAGATTACCAAAAGACCCTCAAACTCGAGTGAGAATTTGGCTCGGTTAATTTTTTTTTGGTTATTTTTCACGACGCTAATTTTGTGAATTAAATTTTTGTGTTAATAGTGGGTAAATTGGATTTTCGTAGTTCAAAATAAGTCGAGTTGATTTCGTACCTATTTTCTACTCTAAAAGACCAAAATTGAGATAGGAGCATGATTTTCGGCTTCTACTAACTCTACGTGAGTCAATTTAAGAGTTGAAATCTATATTTCTTATAAAAAAAATTGGAGGGACTATCTTTGGTGAAAATCACACGTCTAATAGAGAAGAGCCATGTGATAAACTCTTGAGGCCGGAACCAGAGATGTTCCTTTTATCTGTAGGGTTGGGACCTTAGGTGTACCCACCTCTGATCGGGGAGGAGACCATTTAAATAGGGTTTGGGGAGAGATAGGATTATATTCCTTCTCTTTACCGGTTTATTTTCAACACATATTAAATATATATCTATATTATTAAAAAATTAAATTAGTTATTTGTGAATTAATTATAATATTTAAATTAAAGATTATGGTGTAATATTATAATTTAAAATTTTAGAAATTAAACAATTTTGTTAATAAAAATCACGTGAAAAAAATGAAAAGTTAACAACTATATTTTTTTTTGGAAAGAATAATAAACGGGTAAAAATGACTGGTGGAAACTTGATTCCCACAAAAATAAAATGGAAAATTTGGTGGGATGTGAAATGAAGTAGTTGGCGGGGATGGAGATGCCCTCCCCATCCCGTCCTTTGGATATTTTTAACTGAAACTTGATCGATTCCCACGTTATTCATAATTGTTTGTTACTTATACAATTTTTTCGGTATAATTAGATTTTACGTATATAAAATTATTTCCAACGGGAATTGAACCCTTGGAAGATATTTTGATTTTGAATCTAAGTGTTTACATTATCTGGACCTTTACAACATATGGATCTCATCATTTATGTATCAAAACAAAAATATCTACACGAAAAAACGTCTATTCGAAGCATTAGAAAGTGGTGAAGTATCTTCCCTACAAAACCAGGAGGATGAAAAGACGCGAACACTTTCCAAATCGAGGAAAATGAGCTCCACCATGTGGGGTCTCTCCCACGCTCTGGATTTCTATTATCAGTTCTTCCAAAGGACATCAATGACTGGATGGATGCCACGTGGGCTTGAGGGTAAAATCTTAAATACGCCAAATTTCAATTAGGAGTGTAGCCAGCAAGGAAATGGTGCCTACACCCGGGACCACAGTAAGCTCTGGGAGACCGGGACACGTGGCTGGACTGTGATCCTTCAGGCTCATTTGTGATTCGTCGAGAAAAAGACGTTGGTTAGGGCGTGATTCTCACGTGGAGTGGCTGCCTGGAGGGCATGAGACTAATTCCATAAATAAATAAAAAATCGTAAACACGTGTCTACTCCGTGATTATGGGATGGGAGGAAACAAAAGAACAAAAGGACACATTCGTAATTTCGCGGTACTAAAATACGCATACACCCAACGTCTCTCTCTATTTTTATTTATTTGTTTTATTCATAATTATATATTTTAAAAAAAAAAAAAAAATCCCCCAAATCACCGGCTGACTGGCTCTTATAATAACAACACATTTTCTCACAAATTTTCTCGAGAGAGAAACTTTCATCCACTTCGCACCGTTTTACAGTGATTTTGTTCTTCTTCTCCGGCCACCGATCTTCACAATTTCTGCTCTGAATACGAAATCTCCGATTCAGAGCTTCTTTAGTATGACATCAGGGACGAGAATGCCCACTTGGAAGGAGAGGGAGAACAACAAGCGCCGTGAGAGGCGCCGACGTGCCATCGCCGCTAAGATCTTTCTCGGCCTGCGAATGTACGGAAACTATAAGCTTCCCAAGCACTGCGATAATAATGAGGTCCTCAAAGCCCTCTGTGTTGAAGCTGGGTGGACTGTAGAGGAAGACGGCACTACCTATCGGAAGGTATCTTACTCACTCTCCCAACTTTCTCGCGATCGCTCTCTTTTATTCCGAATGTGACTTTATTTCTTGCACTGTTTCTCTCCTCTTTTCAATTGCTAGTTGAAATTAGGTTGGTTGGATTGATTGATTGATGTTATGTTCTTGTTTCTGTAATTGCTTTGAGTATGGATCGAAATTTGCGAAAATGATGCTAATATGATCTGCCGTTGCTGGAACGTTGTACCTCTCTCTGTAATTTTATGACATTGTCTGTTTTAGACCTAAGCACGCATAATTTTGTACAGACAAATTTGGTAACAATAGAAATGTTGTCTTCATTATGGAAGTGGGGTTGGGCATAGTAAGTTGTTTCGATTTGGGGAATTTTAGAATCACGGACCTGTTAAGAGAGTCCGACGGTCAGCTCTCAACCTTAATTCTGTTGACTGCTTTACTTTTTTTATTGGAGCCCACTATAAGATTCGTTCGGGTTCAGTCCTTGGTGGAAGACGACGAGGATTTCTCTGAGCTTTTCAGACGCTAACACCGAGATGTTTCCAACACAAGGAACTGCTTCTACGAAACCATCAAAATTAACCTCCACTTGTCTCCGAAAGTTTAGCTACTTTTTAGGGATGAGTTTGTTCTTTTTGAAGCCAATTTTATCTCCTTGATTCGAGCTTATACTTTCGTTGGTTTCGTTAATTATCCAAACCCATTGCCAAGCTTCTGCAGAAACACACACTTTTTAGGCGCTGGGTTTTGCCCAACTATGTTAAATGGCATCAAATGATTACCCTGGATTTCTCTCCTCAGCAAATGATGTCAAAAGGAGAAAGAAAAGCTTCAGTGTCCAGTTTTCCTCTGCACCCACCAACCCACCCACTAATCTTTTTATCTCCTTTAGTTCAGCATGCTGGTGTACAGTGGATGGATTTCAGTGTCTGCAATTTCTTAGCAGTATCATGGAGCAATGACGGTCCCTTTTCCTTTTGGCTTGCTTGCTTTCGTCTTTTACAAAATCAACTAATGGCCACTCTTACCGAGATTCCCGGGTTTCAATGCTATACATTTTTTTTTTTTTTTTCAGTTAATTGTGAGCACAACTTGATAATGGAGCTGGGCCAGCAAGCTGTGTGAAAATCTACATCCCATTCAGCTCAATGAATAATTTCAGACCAAGCATTCACGATTCTTCCTTGACTACATGCGTTTTTTAATTAAAAAAAAATCAGATCTTTTGGTCCTTTTCGGCAAACAACGTTTCCTTTTTAGCATTATAACACGAGGCTACAGGAACACGCTGGGGGACAACATGTAGTGGGGTATTTTGTTTTCTTTTGGCGTCACTTGTATTCGGTCATCATCATATTCGTCAATGATACTTCTCCAGCATAGGTCGATCTTGTATGATTTGAATCAACTTTCTTAGTCATTGATCAATCTTCTAATCGTTGCAATTGTTTTGCCCGGAGTATATTACCGATTCTTCCTTCTACCGTTCTACTCAAACTTTGGATGCCTTCTTTTTCTGCAATTGTTGCCGACTGTCATTCTTTCACTGATAATTAATTGACACTTCGCAGGGATGCAAGCCTGTGGAACGCGATATCATGGGCGGATCAGCTTCTGCAAGTCCATGTTCATCTTATCAGCCGAGCCCATGTGCATCTTATAACCCAAGTCCTGCGTCTTCTTCCTTCCCAAGCCCTTCCCGTTACGCCATTAAAGGCAATGACAATGCTGCTGATCCCAATTCCCTCATCCCATGGCTGAAGAACCTCTCCTCAGCTTCATCACCAGCCTCCTCCAGGCTGCCTCACCATCTTTATATTACTGGTGGCTCCATAAGTGCACCTGTTACCCCTCCGTCGAGCTCCCCAACTGCTCGAACACCCAGAAAACCAAATGATTGGGACAATCATCCAGCAGTTGCTCCTGCTTGGGCTGCACAGCGCTTCTCATGTTTGCCTGCATCGACCCCTCCGAGCCCTGGGCGTCAGATGTTGGCTGATTCAGCATGGCTTGATAGTATGCGGATTCCTCAAAGTGGACCATCGTCACCAACCTTCAGCCTTGTGGCTAGGAATCCTTTTGGATTTAAGGAGGCAATGTCTGCTGGAGGTCCTTCATTCGGATTTAAGGAGGCAATGTCAAATCCAATGTCTGCTGGAGGGTCTCGTAATTGGACTCCTACACAGAGCGGGACGTGCTCGCCCACGGTTGCTGCGGGCACCGATCATACTTCAGATGTTCCTATGACGGATGGGACTGCAGTGGAGTTTGCCTTCGGAAGTTGTTCGATTGGGTTGGTGAAGCCTTGGGAAGGAGAGAGAATTCATGAGGAATGCATCTCTGATGATCTCGAACTTACACTTGGGAATTCAAGGACGAGGTAAACTCACTTTATCTCCTCCTAAATGCAATTTTGGCGACTTGCTAAGTGATTATATGTTGTCCAAACGCAGGTGAAAGAAAGTCAGGATTTACTTAAATTTGGTTCTTTCTTCAAAGGGAAAAATTCAACTGATGTCCGTGTGTATTGGTTGGCAAAGATTTGCCCCTCGGTTGACGGTTAATTCTTTCCTTGACAATCGATTTGTTGTTTTCGTTCCTTCCAAAAAGAAAATTATATTCCACTAATGGATTCCCTGCCCTCGTTGTTGAAAGGGATATTTCATTGCCATATAATATTCAATTCAATTGGATGTCAAAGCCCTCACCTACTGCTCCATTCCTTCCCCTCCAATTACAATGCAGTGAAACATTACATAACATTACTGAAATACTTCGGAGAAACTAATGAAAATATTGGTGGCAATCGCTCCATAACAGACATCAATGCATATACAATACTTCCAAGAATCGGATCACATTTCAATTTTGTTTTACCTTGCCCCTTTTTCTGTACGTACATACTGTGCATAAGAGACTACAGGTAACGGTTTATGGACAGAAACAAAGAATGATGGTGAAGAAGGAGCTATACAGTTTGTGTACCAAACAAGGCAATTGCCTCACCTGAATGAAACTGTAGAATTTTTCTCATCAGGTGAATTGAGATGATTAATTTACACTGAGCTTGATCAATTCTCGATCTTCTGGTAAAGATCGGCGAGAGCACGATATAGAGTAGCAGCGGCAGGTGGTCTTGGGAGTGAACCAAGGAGAATGTCGGTGGCACTTATCGACTGATTACCATAGAATCGAGCATTTTCTTGTGTTCGAGTGGTAACAATACTTCCTTTAAGTGAACATCCAACAAATGCACCTGGAAAGTGATACAGAAATGTTATTCAAACACACAACCAAAAGTAAAAATGAGATCTCATAAATTCCAGCAATATGCAAACCAAAATATTGCTTTCCAATCATATAATACCAGAAAAATGGCTTAAAAAACATGTTTAAGTTGAAACAGCAGACCTTTACTAGAACTATATGTATAACAGGAGCCAAAACCACCATCACCAGCTCGTATATCGGCTTCGGCTGTCCTCCCAATTACTCCAACTGCAGCGCTCACGCCAGCCCCAACGGCTAGGTGCATATTTCCGCTGAATGCATTGACAGCCTCACTTGTCCTCAAGACGATTATAAAGTCGGTCAGTTCTCCTCCAATCTGTGTAAAGAGAGGCAATGGCCAAATTATAGTTTAGATGTTCACTGGAGAAGAGACCAGGATATCACAAACTGAGAAAGACTTGAAACTACTCGTGAGTTGTTAGAGTAGAAAAACAGACCTGAGCTCCCCACCCCATACCAATTGATGAAATTGCAGATGGAGGAGACCACGAGCCATCTTCTCTGCGTGCAACGACGAGACCAGTTCCTACATTGTAAGTAACCACTGCTCCCATTTTGACAGCGGTAATAATTGCTAGACCTTTTGCTCGTCCTAGAATGGCATCTGGAATTAGCTTCTCAGGCTTTAAACAACCCACCTGAGCAACAGCAAGATAACATAACGAACGTTAAGGAAAACTTGAAAAAATATAGAATCCTTATTCAACAAACTTCCTGTAAAATTGTTAGAGAAATGGACTGAGAGAGTATGTAAGATCCCACATCGGTTGGGGGGAGAACGAAACATTCTTTATGAAGGTGTGGAAACCTATCCCTAACTGACGCGTTTAAAAACCTTGAGGGGAAGCCCGAAAGGGAAAAGACCAAAGAGAACAATATCTGCTAGCGGAGGGCTTAGACTGTTACAAATGGTACCAGAGCTGGACATCGGGCGATGTGCCAGCGAGGAGGCTAAGCCCCCAAAGGGGATGGACACAAGGCGATGTACCAGCAAGGACACTACGAGGTGATGTGCTAGCAAGAACGCTAGGCCCCGAAGGGACTGGATTGGGGAGTCCCACATCGATTGGAGAAGGGAATTAATGTCAGCAAGGGCGCTAGACCCCGAAGATGGTGGATTGTGAGATCCCACACCGGTTGGGAAGGAGAATGGAACACTCTTAATAAGGGATGGAAACCTCTCCCTAGCAGACGCATTTTCTAAACCTTGCTAGCAGTGGGATTGTGCTATCAGTGGCCTTGTGCTATCACATAAAGTGTATTTCGCTCATTAACAAATAATAAAAATCCATTTTTGACTATCAAACCTAATATTCTGGATAGTTTTGAATTACAAAAATGAGATAATCATACTTCTGAGGAAGAGTCAATTCAAACCATATGCATCAACGACTAATTGAACCAACACTCGAGACTTCAAAACTTACCTTATTATAAGCTCGAATGGTGTTTGTAGCTTTATAGATCTCATGTTCCATCGACTGTCCCCAAGGGAAGTTTACCCATGACCTCAATGTACTGAGGTCCGTAAGGTCACGGGTCGGTAACTGCGCAGCATTACTCACTTTATCCATTAAATATGGTTGCACAGATTCAAGCCGAACGTTACATACATCGCATACTCGCTGTGGATCCGCAACACGAAATTTTACAGGCAGCAAGCTCCTCCCTTTAGAGCAATCCCCACAAAATATCCCACCACAAAAGCGGCAGTGATGCCTGGAGCACATGATTGGATGAAACTTCACACCACATAACATACAAGAAGAAGCAGCGCTATCAGACAACCATCTGGGTGGCTCAGATTCAAGAATTTCTCTTACATTTCCAAAATTTGCTTCAGTGAGCGAATGAGCCAGTTCATTCAAAGCCTGCTCCACCATATGGCTAGATATCCATGACAACCTATACCCATTGTTACTCATGGAAGTCATCGAACCGACCTTTCCTCGTGCTGCAAGCAACATTTCTACTATCACATCCCACATTGTTAACTCTTTTTCTACCTCAAAGCATTGGCTCCACCCTGATTCACCTTCAGGAAAGCAACCGCCATTCAAGTGAAAACCCTTAGCCCACTCTTCATGATCAGTTTCAGACATGGGTGGAACAGAAATTGGTATCCAGACTCCAGTATCTTCCAACATAGGCAAATCATAATAGAAATAATTTCCCCTATTCTTATTAGAACAGTTTTGCATTTCCCCATTGCTATGGAGTGACTCAGAATCATTTTCCCTAAATTCAACAGTTTTTTCACTTGGAGAAAACTGGGCGCCCGACGGAATGTCAAGCTCTCGAAATGAATCAAGTTTTGGATAGCCCTACACGATATTATAATCATATGAATTGGCCAGAAAACGAACTTTAATATCAGATAATCGACCAGGAACAAAACCAGAACAAAAATATTTGAAGAACAACAGAACTACCACGTAATTGATCCGAAAGATATGCATAGACTTACCAGAGGAGAACCCGGAAAGGAATTGGGATGATCGGAAGCTCTTGAAGCCAAAGTTTCAAAGGCTTGGGAATCGGTCGGAGAACACGGATGATTCTCCTCCATCGAAGAAAATTATGAACCTCGATCCGATAGCCAAGAGCGATCGATCACACCCAGATGAATAAAACCCCTGAAGAATTCGAAAGCACAATGAAATTCTGAAATTGAAGAAATTTGTGGAAGAGACACACGGATGGGTCTCCGTTGTTTGTTTTACGTCTCCCTCGCGCTTACGTTTCTATGCTCTGTACATAAATCCCTAATTTATTCTCATTTGAAAATTTCTGATTCCCTTTTGGATTATATTTCAAAAGAAATATAAAATTAAATTAGTTCTATAAAAAATAAAATTTTTATTTTTATTTATTTATAATGAGACAACAAGATTAAACAGCTAAACTAAAAACTGAAAGTTTATTGTAGCTGTGGGGTTTAGATTCCCACAGCTCTTCCTCCGTTTCCATGGGAAGGAGCTCCGATCTTCCAAAGCGGCTCTCCATTGATCTAGTCTCCTTCCTCTTCTTCTTCTTCTTCTTCTTCTGCGTTTCATGTAATGGTTTATCCGGAGATCGGAAACCGAACTCGGCCAGTTCGGATCGTAGTTTAATGAGCTTACAGAGAAGGAGAGACCAACGGATCTTTAATTGCGGCGAGAAGGTTTCGGCGTTACAGTGTTCCCAGAGCCCCAACTGCCGGTGGTGCCGGAGCGAGGTTATTGACGATACCTGCTTCACCAGAACTGAGGCTTTGAGATTGCCCCAACAGGTTTTTTCCTGTGATTGAAATTCCTCTCTGTCTCTAATTTTTATTGTGTTCTGTTGCTTTTCGGCTGTGGGTCATGGGTTTACTTCATATCTTTTGATCTTCATGGCTGCTAGGGTTAGGTCTTTTCTTCAAACCTTAGGACTCCCAAATTTTGAAAGATCAATATAGTGCTGATTGTCTTTAAACTTATGAGTGTATTTTAATCGAATTTGCGGATTGGTTGGGTTTGTAACGTGTTGTAAGTACAGCGATTACTTCAAATGCTATGAATCTTTGTTCATGTGTTCATGTTAGTCTCACTTCTAAAGATGCCTTAGTTACTGAATTTCAACGAATAACTAAATCCTGCCAAGGGAAACAATACTTCTCTCATTTACTGTAGAAGTAAAGATACATTTAGGAACCACGAACCTACGTAGTAGTATAATATCGTCTACTTTGAGTGTAAGCTCTCATAACTTTGCTTTTGGTTTTCCCAAAAGAACTCATACCAATGGAGATGTATTCCTTACTTATAAACCCATGATCATCTCGTTAATTAGCTAATGTGGGACTCCCTCCCAACAATCCTCAACCATCCTCTCCTCTAACAAAGTATACCATAGAGCCTCCCCTAAAGCCTATGGAGTCCTCGAACCAAGTACACCCTTTTTGACACTTCAGTCACCTTTGGCTACACCTTTGAGGCTAGCAGCTTCTTTGCTTGACACTTGAGGATTCGATTAGCATGGCTAAATTAAAGGCATGACTCTGATACCATGTTATGAACTATGACTCCACAATTGTATGATATTGTCCACTTTAAGTATAAGCTCTCATGGTATTGCTTTTGGTTTCCCCAATAGACCTTATACCAAATTCTGAAGGGAAGTCCAAAAGGAAAAGTCAAAAGAGGACGATATCTGCCAGTAGTGCACTTGAGCTTTTACAAATGGTATCAGAGCCAGACACCAGATGTTGTGCTAGCAAGGATGCTAGGCCCCCAAGAGGGTAGATTGTGAGATCTCACATTTGTTGGAGAGGGGACCAAAGCATTACTTATAAGGGTAAACCTCTCCCTGCTAGACGCGTTTCAAAACCTTGAGGAGAAGTCCAAAGGGTTGAGTCCTTACGATCAAGGAGCTATATAGAAGCCCTAAGAATTCTATCAAAGATTGGCATCTCATCTATGCCCAAATTTTTTCCATTAAAACTTGTAGTGTCACTTGGAAAGTCCCTGTGGTGCTAGCAATGAGCCCTGCAACTAAACCTACATTGCTTGCTAAGCTTATCTCAAGGAATTGAGGCACCCCGGTGTAGACATGGGTGGGAAAATTGTTTCCGTAGCCAACTATATAGCTAATTTTCATTGGATTATCTCCAAGTATGTAGTGGAGCTGAAAGTTTTGAATTCTATGAAATTCTTATACTAACTGAAGGATTTTTAGACTTCAGTCTAAAATCTTTGTCAGTGATTCCAACATTTGTTTGGTTTTGTTTCCGATTAACAAGTTTGAAAGCCTCTTTGGAAAGCAGAAAGGTAATAGATCTCAAAATACAGCATATAACTTAAAAACATTGTCTGTTGCTTCCAAAAATCTTGAGTTGATTTTGGAGAAGGTTAATGTGAGATCCCATATCGATTAGAAAGGAGAACGAGTGCTAACGAGGACGTTGGGTCGAAGGGGGTGGATTGTAAGATCCCACATTAGTTGCATAGTTGGAGAGGGGAACGAAACATTTTTTATAAGGATGTGGAAACCTCTCCTTAGCATACGTGTTTTAAAAACCTTGAGGAGAAGTCCGAAAAGGAAAGCCCAAAGAGAACAATATCCGAGCGGTGGATTTGGGCTTGGGCTTGGGCAGGTGTTCTACATTTTCTGTTTTTTGAAGTAGAAGACAAAGAAATAATTCTTTATACAGCACTTGCGTGAGACCGGGAGAAGGTTGGCAAATTTCTCTCTCACGGGTCGAGGGAAAGTTAGACCGGGAGAAGGTCGATATGGTGCTGAAGTGAACATTATGAAAGTTGAGGCTATCTTCTGATAGGCCTGCACTAATGTTTACTTCAACTTGCGTATGCATGGTCAATTTCATTTGAAAAAGACCGAAAAATGGAATTGAAATTGCTGAACTCCCATGCCAATATTTCAGGATCTACTGCTTTATTGCCTTCGATTTAGATTCTTGTAGTTGAACATGCTTAGAGACATCGACAATAATCGCCTTAGATTCAGGGACAAGTAATGGGCCAATAATTTGGGCCTCCTCAGCCTAAAAAAAATAGCAATTAATGGAAGAACATCAGGTTTATAATCCTCTAGAAAGCCTTGACTCACTCCATTTAAAGCATAGCCACCCTTTGTTCTTTTGACTCAGGTTCTTGACTTTCATTGCCTTATAATTAATACAACTTTGACTTGTGATATGTGGAATTGTCAACCAAAGAATTGTAGTTCGAGTTCATACCCATTTCTTTCAATATTTGATACGTTTTTATCAAATTTATATACTTGTTGTCCGTTGAATTGTGCTCATTTTGATGTATTTGACATATTGATAAATAGAAAAGCTCATTAATTTTAAGTTCTTATAAGGTTAAATTTGTAAACTTGTATTATATAATTTACTTATTATGCTTTTTTATTTTTATTAACCCCAAATTTATATTATTAAGTCTAAACCATGAGCTAAACTATCTCAAAGATTAATGGAGATCAATAGTTTGATCTCCTGTCTCTAGAGATGCCTATGAGGTTGTACTGTCTCCTATTTTAATCTCAAAGATCAACCGTTTGATCTCTTATTTTTAGGCCTATGAGGTTGTTCTGTCTCCTATTTCAATCTCAAAGATCAACCATTTGATCTCTTATTTTTAGAGATATCTATGGGGTTGTCTTGTCTCCTATTTCAATCTCAAAAATCAACAGTTCGATCTCTTGTCTCTAAAGATGTCTACGGGGTTGTCCTATCTCCTATTTTAATCCTCATCCCGTAAAACTTATATATATATATATATATATATATATATATATATATATATATATATATATATATTTTTGCAGGACTTAAGTTCCATGCGGGAAATTTTTCTCCACCCAACCAATGGTATATATTTTAGATACACATCTTGGTATATATAAAAACCATTGACTATTAATTAATATAGACACAACCATATATTTAAAATTTAGAAACAAATATGGGGACGTTGCATGTTCAAGACCGTGTGGTGTCAAAATTCCACGGGCCGGCAACGGAATGTAGTCGGTAGATTAGATTAATGGTTCAAATCCAAAAAAGTCAAATATTTATCTCTTAAAAGTCAGAACACTCAAAAAAAGTCAAACATGTACTTTGTATAATTTTTCTTGTACTTTCAAGTGCACTTAGCAAATAATATTTTCTGTATATATATATATATATATTAAAGTTGAGGAGAAAGCCGTGTGGGTCAAGAGTATTCATATGATCCGATAATTGAATCAACTAGACTATCCAACTCAAACCGCAATTGTTGAATTTCTTTCGATGTCAGTTGGATTGAATTTTTTTAAAACAAAAAATACCCAGATTAAAAAGTTACAACCCTACCTTACTTTTAAAAGAATTATAAAAGTTAAAACTCGATGATTTGTGAGTGTTTGATATTTGAGTTTATATTTATTAGTTTTACAACTTTTCTAAAGCGTGCACATTTCTTCTTCATTTAGTCAAAATGTTCAACTAGAACAAAATTTGGTCATTATTTTAATTACTTTCAAAAAAAAAAAGTTTGATGATATTTTGTACGATGAACAAACAAAAAAAAAAAAGTTGTTAGGACTTAAATGAAAGGAAAAAAAAAAAAATCTAATACGTCAATTTTTACCTCCAAGTTTTTTTATAATATTATATATATTTTTAAACTTTAATTTCATATAAAAATTTGGGTTGGATTTACTCCTATATTTTTATATTGGATTTAAATGAAAATATTTATTTATGGTAATTTGAGTTTGTATTTGTTTCTTTTTTTTTTTCTAAAAAAAAATTTGTTTATACAAATACAATTTGTTTTTAATAAGGCTCTAAATTCTCAACTTTATATTTAACCTCATTATTAGCCTTTTAAAATTAACAGATTTGCTTTTCATATAATTGAATTTTGTATATTTAATTTGTTTTATTGAACAGATTTGTAATTTTATTTTATTTGTAAATAAATAGACAAATGGCTTATTAAATATAAACTAGAAAAGGGATAGGAGACTTATCAAATACATATATATTTTTTTATAATTTACGAACCTTTGGATATAAATTTAAAATTTCTCGATCTTATTTGACATAAACTTTTAAATCAATTTAAAATCATTAAGTTAAATTATGTAATCATTAAACATTTAAAAAATAATGATATGAAAATATGAAAAATGTTAGATTTTACTATTAAAATATTTTCGAACTAAAAATTTTAAGAAATAAAAAAAATGTTAGAACTATTATAGAATTTCTAGACGTAGAATTGACCGATTGACTTTTGTGATGATAACCTACGTCTTGTCTACTAATTTAAACCTACATTTTTGTATCGAGTCATCGCAAATGATAGATCTAAAAAATGCTTTTGATGATAATGAGATATAAAAAAAAGATATTAAAGTTGTTGAAAGAGAAAAAAATAGAATATTTTTTTAAAAAACAAAATACAAACACATCACCGTTCTATTTTTTTATATTATAAAAAAATGCTAAGTTATCACAGTCATGTCAACATCTCTTTTGTTTATATGTCAAAAGCTTTAATCTATTTAAAATCTATAAGAAAATTGACTTACGTATTCAAAAATATTAAAAAAAAAAAATCAATTTATCAATAAAAACACAAAAGGTAAAATCACATCATTAACAACAAATCCTATATTTTTATATATTATCTACAAAATATATTAAAAAAAAAATCCAAGGGAAAATAAAAAATAAAAAACAAAACATTATTTTGGAGGGCAATAGTCAACACAGGAGGGCGACTTTAGAGTGTGGGCCATCCTTAAATTTCAATAATTTAAAAAAATAGATAAGCATTTATGAGGTTGGGCCCGACAGTCGTCTCTTATTTTGAAAATTCGAATCTACCTAAATATTCCAACAATTATAATATTAATAATTTATTTAATATAAATAAATAAATAAATGGGTATAAAATTATTAATTTGTTAAATATCATTTTCCTTACCTATATATATTGAAAAGTATTTCGCTTCTATCTAAACATTTAAAATATAAATATTTAATTGTCTTTTTTTTATTTACATACATAAATAAAAACTACCAGTGACACGATAAATTTTATAAAACATCGAAAGAATAAAATTTATTTTTTAATTAATTTAAATGAAAATTCACAAATTTTAAATTTTATACTCATAAAAAAAAAGTTAATTTAGATTATCGCTGAAGTCATTTTTAATTTTACTTAGTCGACAAATATTGTAGAATGAATCCAGCTATGAAAAGTAAAATCATTGAATTCATTGAACTTAGGGGAATTGAAATGTCCAAATAAAAAGATGTATAAAATTGCATAAACATTTTCCATGTGTTAAAAAATGAAAAATTGATTTGAAATACAGACGAGGCAAGATGAGTCAGGCAGTGGGGGAAAGAGATAATAATAGTGTGTAGTTTATACTGCCACCATGAACTTTTGAAGAAGGTTGGTCTTAGAGATAAAGCAAAAAGCCCATGTAAGGAATATTAAATCAACTTAAAACGAGGGGTTTTGAGGTTTCTTATTTGGATTGGCTTGCCTCCAATATTCTAATTAAATCCCTCTTTACTTTTTCTTTTGTTTAATCTTCATATGGGGTCTGGTGTTGGGGCTGTGTTTACTTTGAGCTATCAGTTCATGATGGTTTTAGCTTAATCTCTTGGGTGGGGGAACAGTTCGTTGATGATGGTGCCCAAAAGCTTCTTCGTTTTCGTTGTTCTTGCGGTGGATTGCTTCATTTTCTTCAGATTTGCAGATTCCAAGCTCCCACAAGAAGAGGGTATGTCTTTTTTTTTCCCCCTTTCGCTAAATGGCTTAGGCATCTGGTGTTTTGAGCTTCTGCTGTGTGAGAATCTATTTGATATCATTTTTCTACTTCTTATTATATTTAATCCATGGATTGTTTGAAGATTTGCTACACGACTTTCTTGAGTATAAAATTTTTGCAGCTCAACAGTATGAAAGATTGCATTATCTGTGTAATCTTTTGTTGTCTGAACAGTTTAGACTGCATAAAACTAAGATTTGAGTAATTAGATTCGTCTTTCTAATAGAAAGATTGCCATAATATTTCTTTAGAGGAAAAGAGAGATTCCCATGATTTTATTTGTTCTTTTGTTTGATGCATTATTCAACCACCACAAGTGTTTCTTACAATTGGGCTGCCAGGAGGTTTTACTTGAGGGAATGGTAGTTTGAGGCTATGCAGTAATGATAATGCGTATGAGCATTGAGGAAAAACGTTTGTATGCCAGTAGTTTAGATTTTGGTTGTTTATTTCCAGGAGCATTTTCACCTCTTTTGCGTTGATGTTAGCTCCTAAGAATTGTTCCGTTGGAAGTATTAGCCATGCTGCAAATTCTGAATTGTTAAAGAGTTCAGTGACAGGCTTGGCTGGTTTCTTAATAAGGGAAGGACGAGCACTCGTTCATCTGGGGGTGCCATTTCTGAGATCCTTATTGTGAGATCCCACATCGGTTGGGGAGAAGAACGAAACATTCTTTATAAGGGTGTGGAAACCTCTCCCTAGTAGACACATTTTAAAAACCTTGAGGGGAAGCCTGGAAGGGAAAGCCCAAAGAGCACAATATCTGTTAGAGGTGGGCTTGGACTTTTATAAATGATATCAGAGCTAGACACTGGGCGGTGTGTCACCAAAGACGTTGGGCTCCAAAGGGGAGTGAACACGAGGCGGTGTGTTAGCAAGGATGTTGGCCCCAAAGGGGAGTGGATTGGGGATCCCACATCGATTGGAGAAGGGAACGAGTGCTAGCGAGGACGCTGGTCCCCGAAGGGAGGTGGATTGTGAGATCCCACATCGGTTGGGGAGGAGAATGAAACATTCTTTATAAGGGTGTGGAAACCTCTCCCCAGCAAACATGTTTTAAAAACCTTGAGAGGAAACCCGGAAGGGAAAACCCAAAGAGGACAATAGCTACTAGTGGTGGTATATCCGGTAGGTAGTATATGCGTGAAAAGGTCGGATAATTTATTATTCTATCTTAGAAACACATAGTGATGAAACTGAAGAATTCTGATTGGAATGCACACATGTGGATAGGTAGACGAGAAGGAATCTAACTCAAGAAAAGACATAATGAAGGGAGAACCTTACATGATATGTTCTGAACCAAACCATTATATGTTCTGAATGTTGCCTGATAATTATGATTGTTTATGGCTAATCTCTAACCTTATGGCTTTTGATTTTGTGTAGTTGATGCACTACAACAAATTACGAGAACGCTAGGTGCAGTTTATTGGAAATTCAATAGTGATTCCTGTGTCGTTGAAATGTTCGGGATCACAGAAAAGCCTCCCAGGGGATCTGAGGGTAAAATTGGTTGTGATTGCAACGTCGAGAACAGCACAATTTGTCATGTCGTAAGGATGTATAATCCCCTTATCTTATTTCTTGATATTGATTGCTGGCTTGATATGCTGCTTTGTCCCACTTAAACTTCTACAATCATTGATAGCTCTGCATATCCAAAATGGAGTTTCTTATACTTATTTATATCTCATTGAAATAAATTGCAACATAATTGAAGTTTATCATTGAGATTTTAATCATGAAGGCAAGGGTCTAGCCGAGTGAATCTATACCGGAAGGATGATAGTTCACCGTGTAAGGGGACACCCGTTACATTTGTACTTAGGTTCACTTCTTTTGCACATTTCGTGAATGAAACACCCTAAACATTATTATTATTATCTTTGAAAGAAATTGTGACTTGCTCATGAAGCGTGAAGTAAATCATTAATTGTAATGGTCTAAGCCCACCGTTAGCAGATATTGTTCTTTTTTAGCTTTCCCTCAAGGTTTTTAGAACGCGTCTGGTAGGGAGAGACACACCGCCTGGTGTCCACCCCCCTTCGGGGTTCAGCCACCGATGTGGGATCTCACAGTCCACCCCCTTTCGGGGTCCAATGTCCTCAGTCCACCTCCCTTCAAGGTTCAGCCTCCTCGCTAGTACATTGCCTGGTGTTCGGCTCCGATACTATTTGTAACAATCCAAACCCACCGCTAGTAGATATTGTCCTCTTTGGGCTTTCCCTTTCGGGCTTCTTCTCAAGGTTTTTAAAACGCGTATGCTAGGGAGAGGTTTCCACACCCTTATAAATAAAGAATATTTCATTCCCCTCTCCAACCGGATCTCACAGTAATGCTGCTGGCTAGCATTATATTGTTCATCAAATTCTTGTCCTACCAACACTTGTCTTGTTCTTCGTCCTAAAATTGTAGTTTTTTTTTTCATATCAGAGAATTCAAGCAACACAATCTGCCCGGTGTTCTCCCACGTGAAATAGTCAAACTTCCTTTCCTGAAAGAAGTGTAAGTGCAGTTGTGTTGTATCTTTAAGTTGTATGTGCACATTCTTTCCTTAGAAAAAACTTAAGCATTTTTTTGACCTGATGTAGTGATTTAGCTTACAACTACCTTCATGGTAATATACCTCGGGAGTGGGCTTCAACGCGGTTGACGTCGATGTAAGATCTTGTCATTGTTGTTGTTGATGTCCTTATTTATTCCTCTAATAAACTATTTAGTGGATATCTTGCAGCTCTCTTCTTGTAAACCGGTTATCAGGGGAAATACCAGCAGAATTGGGGAATATTACTACTCTAACAGAACTGTAAGTTATGACATAGTTTATTTATTTTATTCTCAGGGTGTGTGCTTTGGTTATGAATAGTATGAAGGTATGTGCCCATGTCTCATTTATATGAATGCTAAAATCAGGCACCTTGAAGCAAACCAATTTAGTGGTGCAATTCCATCACAGCTTGGGATGTTGAGCAACCTGCAAAGCTTGTAAGAAGTTATTAACTTCCTTTAACATACTGATTTTCGTCCCACGGTTAATATTTTTATTTTGTGGTATGATGTGAGATCCCACATTGGTTGAAGAGGGGAACTGTAACAGTCCAAACCCACCGCTAGCTCATATTGTCTGCTTTGGCCTGTTACGTATTACCGTCAGCCTCGTGGTTTTAAAACGTGTCTATTAGGGAGAGGTTTTCACACTCTTATAAGGAATGCTTCGTTCTCCTCTCCAACCGATGTGAGATCTCATAGGAGCGAAACATTTCTTATAAGGGTGTGGAAACCTCTTCCTAGTAGATGCGTTTTAAAATCTTGAAGGGAAGCCCGAAAGGGAAAGCCCAAAGAGGACAAGATCTGCTAGCGGTGGGCTTAGGCTGTTATAAATAGTATCAGAGCCAGACACCAGGCAGTGTGCCAGCGAGGACGCTGGCCACCAAGGGGGTGGATGGTGAGATCCCATGTCAGTTGGAGATGGTAATGAAGCATTCCTTATAAGGGTGTGGAAACCTCTCTCTAGTAGACACGTTTTAAAACCTTGAGGAGAAGTTCGGAAGGGAAAGCCCAAAGAGAACAATATCAGCTACGGTGGGCTTGGACGGTTACATATGAACTTGATAGTTTATTGATTTAACATTGTATATGCAGGATGCTATCATCTAATCAATTGGCTGGCACGTTGCCAACAACGTTTGCGGGATTGAAAAACCTAACAAATTTGTAAGATTTTATTACATTCACCTTTCTTGAAGTACTTTGATTCATTCATCCACTTCCATCCTAATTACATTCTTTGCATGCTGCAGCCGGATAAATGATAACAACCTCAATGGAACCATACCTGACTTCATACAAAATTGGCCGCTACTCGAAAGATTGTAAGCCATTTGTTTTAGACAATGTCAAAATTTCTTTCATTTTTTGAGTAACAAAACCATGTTAAGTTACTTAATCAATTATTAATACCATTTAACAATTGAATTATTGAAGAGAACTACATGGAAGTGGACTCCAGGGACCAATTCCTGCAAAAATATCCCTTTTAAGCAACTTAAAAGAATTGTGAGTATTACTCAAATTTGTTTCTACCTACTTTTTCATCATCAGATCAATGATAAAACTCATAATTTTCTGGATTTTGTTAATGCAGGAGGATCAGTGATATCAATGGGCCAATGCAGAATTTTCCTGACTTGACAAACATGACGGGCTTGGTTAGATTGTATGTCGAATATCTTTGCTATCTTAAATCTTTACAGCAACATCTCTGCTTCATCCATTAGAATATTAAAAAATAATTCACTCGCTCATCTCTCTTAGGGTCCTGAGAAATTGTAACATTGCTGGAGAGATTCCTTCATATGTGTGGATGGCACCAGACTTGCAAATGCTGTAAGTAAGACATGTACTTTCAAGGATTTAACAATTTAGTCTTTTAACAACTTAGTCACGATTTAGTTCCAATCATGAGAAATAAGGCTAAAATCAATGAAATTTCTTACACATGTCGATCGATAAACTGGTTAGGGACCAAGTGTGTTCATAAATTACAAAGACTAAGGCCTTGTTGATACTAGTTGGATTTTGGTTTTTAAAAATTAAGCTTATAAACACTGCTTCTACCTATAAACACCGTAGGATCAAATTGGTACAAATTTCAAAGTACGGAGATCAAGTTATTTACAAAATTGAGTCCATTGGGACCAAATTGTTACAAACTAAAGTTCTTGGACTTAGCTGTTACGTTCATAATTTCATAAAAGTTTCGGGACCAAAAAATGTTTCTTGCAGACCTATATTCAAATGATAAAGACATTGTTGAGAAAAAAAATGAATAACTATGAACGTTTTTTATACTTAGTTTCCTGATTTTATGATCTTGCTACAAATTCAAAGGTTTTATTTTGTTTTTCTGTGGTTTTTATGTAACTTAAAGATTCAATTTCGTTGTTTTTTTTCCTCATGACTGATAGGGACCTCAGCTTTAACAAGTTGACTGGGGAAATTCCAGATGATACAAACATGGAGCGCATGAGATTTCTGTAAGTACTCTGTTTTGATAATAGTATAGGCAGGCATTTCACAAATAACTATTAATTTTGAAATGCTTGTAAAATTGGTTCTTCTAATATGTATAGCTCTCCAGATCAATGATTATTGATTTTATTTTCTCTTTTATTAGCTTCTTAAGTGGCAATATGCTGAGTGGGAAACTACCAGAGTCAATCTTGAAGGATGGATCTAATGTGTAAGTTGCTTACTAATCTTGTTTTAATCCTCTACTTTTCCCTTTCTTCTAACAAGTTCTTCTAACAAGTTATTGATCTATCGAGTCTATTTTCTTTGTGACCTTTCGTTTATTGTCACTCGTTAGATATTTGGAGGCCAAGTAGGCAAACGATAGTGTTACTCGATTAGGCAAAACCTTCTTTTGATTAGTAACTTTGCATTACTAAGGCTACTTTTTTGTTTATTCAACCACCAATGTAACGGCCCAAACCACCGCTAGCAGATATTGTCCTCTTTGGGCTTTCCCTTTCAGGCTTCCCCTCAAAGCTTTAAAACGCGTTTGCTAGGGGAAGGTTTCCACACCCTTATAAATGGTGGTTTTTTGTCCTCCCCAACCAATGTAGGACATCACAATCCACCCCCCTTCGGGACCCAGCATCCTTGCTGGTACTCTTTCCTTCCTCCAATCGATGTGGGACCGCCCCCAAATCCACCCCCTTCGGGGCCCAACATCCTCGCTGGTACTCTTTCCTTCCTCCAATCGATGTGGGACCGCCCCCAAATCCACCCCCTTCGGGGCCCAGTGTTCTTACTGGTACACCGCCTCGTGTCTACCCCTCTTCGGGGAAGAGCGCGAAAGCTGGCACATCGTCCGGTGTCTGGCTCTGATACCATTTGTAACGGCCCAAATTCATCACTAGCAGATATTGTCCTCTTTGGGCTTCCCCTCAAGGCTTTAAAATGCGTTTGCTAGGGGAAGGTTTCCACACCCTTATAAATGGTGGTTTGTTCTCCTCCCCAACCAATGTGGGACATCACAACCAATGTCAAGAAACACTTTTGTGAGATCCCACATCGGTTGGAGAGAGGAATGAAACATTCTTTATTAAGTGTGTGAAAATCTCTCTTTAACAGACACGTTTTTAAAATCTTGAGAAGAAGCCTGAAAGTGAAAGTCCAAAGAAGACAATATCTGCTAGCGGTGGGCTTGGGGGCGTTACAAATGGTATCAAAGCTAGACACAGGGTAATGTGCCAATGAGGATGCTGGCCCCCAAGGGGGGTGGATTGTGAGATCCCACATAGGTTGGATAGGGGAACGAAACATTCTTTATGAGGGTGTGAAAACCTCTCCCTAGCAGACTCGTTTTAAAATCCTTGAGGGGAAGTCCAAAAGGGAAAGCCCAAAGAGGACAATATTTGCTAGTGGTGGGCTTGGGAGCGTTACAACTTCAACTGGTGTTGGTTTGCTTATTTTTGTCTTCATAAAACTGTCATAACTTTTCCTATTGAATTATTTTAGAGCCTTCAATGTTTGTAGATAAGATAGTTTATGAGTATCCTTTTTGTTTCATTTTCAATCTTTGATTGACATGTTCTTGGTTCTTTATTTAATTTTACCTTCTCTGGATATGTGGGTCTCTGTCATTGCCTATCTCATTCTAACCAGTATGATAACCTGCTCTGATGCAGCGATCTTTCATACAATAACTTGACATGGCAAGGCCCTGAGCAGCATGCTTGTAGAAAGACTTTGTAAGATTCTTCTGAAAAATATTCTTTGAGATATTTTCCAGTGTGATACTGAAAAATGTTTGATCTTTCCCATATTGTGACAGGAATATGAATCTGAACTTGTTTCGAAGTTCTTCCACCGGCAACCCCTTGTACGTTGCTCTAATTTTATCCTTTTAAATGAAGTTCTCTTGCAGACTATATGATCATTAGAGTAAAATTCACTGTTGACTATGTTGTTTTTTGCTGATATCTGATGTATAGTCACTGTTGACTTGGTCATGTCCTTGCAGACAAGAAAGTCTCCCCTGCTTGAAGGATTCCATCTGTTCAAAATGTAAGCGATCTCCTTTTTATTATCAGGAATAGAGAAAGGGGACTGTTATACATGCTGATTCCTAGTTGGATAGGGGAACGAAGAATTCCTTATAAGTGTGTGCAAACCTCTCCCTAGTAGACGAACCTTGAGAGGAAGCCTAGAAGGGAAAGCCCAAAGAGGACAATATCCGCTAGCGGTGTGCTTGAGCTGTTACAAATGGTATCAAAGCCAGACACCTGGTGGTGTGTCAACGAGGACGCTAAGCCCCCAAGGGGAGTGGATTGTGAGATCCCACATTGGTTGGAAAGAGGGACGAAGCATACCTTATAAGGGGGTGGAAACCTCTCCCTAGTAGATGCGTTTTAAAACTTTAAGGGGAAGCGAACAGAAATGTTGGCTCTTGATCTTGTGTTTATCTCACCTGCTTTTTTTTTTTTTTTTTTTTTCATAATGACAGATTCGAAATGTTGGTTCGTAAATGCCGGTGGAAATGACTTAACTATGGAGGTAAAGAACAAAAGCGTTCTCTACAACGGGGATGCAAATGTTGATGGTGGGACAGCAAAACTCTATACGGATCATGATAGCTACTGGGGGTTGAGTAGTACTGGAGATTTCATGGACGATGACGATTTCCAAAATACGCGCTACACTTTATCGCTGCTTTCATCAAATTTGTCTGAGCTATACTCAACAGCGCGTCGGAGTCCAATTACGCTCACTTATTTCCATCATTGCTTGGATAATGGAAACTACTTAGTGACCCTTCATTTTGCAGAGCTACAATTTACAAATGATGAGACATATACAAGTCTTGGAAGGCGGAAATTCGATATCTACATTCAGGTATTTGTCGCGATACTTAAAAAAGGGTAAGCAATATTCAAATTTGCAGATGGTCTCAGAACTGTGGCTTATACAGGATAGGTTGGTATTGAAGAATTTTGATATTGAAGAGGAGGCTGGAGGAGCACAAAAACCAACAGAAAGGGTGTTTGCTAACGTTAGTGTAATTAATCATGTCCTGGAGATCCGATTGTATTGGGCTGGAAAAGGGACGACTAGGATTCCTCAAAGAGGAAGCTATGGTCCACTTATATCAGCTATTTCTGTTTATTCTGGTCAGTCATTTATAAATTTCTACTCTTCAGTTTAGCTCATTTACAGCCGATATCGTTGTTTTCGGTTGGACTCGAATCGTTTCCATGAGTGATGGTGTTTTCTATCCTTTGAACAGATGTTAAATATTGTTCAATCCATGAAAGTGGTAAAACGAAAACTGTAGCCATCGTCATTGGAGTTACGGTTGGAGTATTATGTGTTGCTTCAATCGTCATATTAGGACTTCTTCGGTGGAAAAGCACCCTTAGAGCAATCAGGCGCAATAAAGGCGGTACAGGTGCGTTCGGAGTGCAGTTGTCACACTGTAGAACTTTATCTGCTATAATTTATCTTTTCAATAAGAAAACAAATAAGTTATGTGCTGCCTTGATTATGTTAATCATCGTAACCGAGACTCGATTCTCATTTTGTGAGATCCCACATCAGTTGGAGAGAGGAACGAAGCATTCTTTATAAGGGTGTGGAAACTTCTCCCTAGAAGATGCGTTTTAAAACTGTGAGGCTGACGGTGATACGTAATGAGCCAAAACAGACAATATTTGCTATTGATGGACTTGGGCTGTTACAAATGGTATCAGAGCCAGACATTGGGTGGTGTGTCAGCGAGGACGCTGGCCCCCAAGAGAGTGAATTATGAGATCCCACATTGTTTAGAGAGAGGAACGAAACATTTCTTATAAGGGTGTGGAAATTTCTCCCAGCAGACGCGTTTTAAAACTGTGAGGCTGATGGCGATACGTAATGAGTCAAAGTAGACAATATCTGTTAGCAGTGGGCTTAGACTGTTACAAATGGTATCAGAGACAGATACCGGGCCATGTGCTAGTAAGGATGCTAGCCCCCAAGGGGAGTGGATTATGAGATCCCACATCGGTTAGAAAGAGTAACGAAACATTGCTTATAAGGGTGTGGAAACTTCTCCCTAGCAGACGCGTTTTAAAACCGTGAGGCTGACGGTGATGCGTAACGGACCAAAGCGAACAATATCTGCTAGCGGTTGGCTTGGATTGTTACACATTTACTGCAAATGTTTTAGGAAGCGCTCGTGGAAAATCTATAGAACATCTAAAAATGTTACCCTATTTCATCTGTACCACCATGAACAGATCTTGCAGGAATAGAAGTGCAAACTGGAATTTTTACCTTGAAACAAATAAAAGCTGCAACCAATCATTTTGATTCCTGTAATAAAATTGGAGAAGGTGGTTTTGGCCCTGTTTATAAGGTATTCTTACTTAACCTCTCAGATAAATTCTCGTCTAGTTTTGGTGAAGGGAAGTGATTATAAAAGGTAAATTTGCAGGGTGAATTGGTTGATGGTACCATTGTAGCAATTAAGCAGCTATCCTCCAAATCAAGGCAGGGAAACCGTGAATTTCTGAATGAGATAGGAATGATCTCTTGCTTGCAACACCCAAATCTAGTCAAGCTCCATGGATGCTGCATTGAAGGAGATCAACTGTTGTTGGTATATGAATATCTGGAAAACAATAGTCTTGCCCGAGCACTTTTCGGTTAGTTTCGTTTCATATATGCTTATACACGCAGTTACAACGAGATATCGATAGATCGTTCTAGTTCTAGCCTTTTGTTTTTGGTTTCTTTATAGGTCCGTCTTACAGTCGGCTTAATCTAGATTGGCCAACCAGGCTTAGAATCTGTATCGGTATAGCGAAAGGTTTAGCATATCTCCACGAAGAATCGAGCCTCAAAATCGTTCATAGAGACATCAAAGCTACTAATGTGTTACTCGATGGCGAATTGAATCCTAAAATATCTGATTTTGGTTTGGCTAAGCTTGATGATGAGGAGAAGACTCATATCACCACCAGAGTGGCTGGGACCATGTATGCGCAATCCTCTCACGTAATCAAGATCGTATGTTGTAATCACTCTTTATATCGAATTAAACCTTATTAATAATCACGCTTTCTGTGGCAGAGGATATATGGCTCCCGAGTATGCGCTTTGGGGTTATCTCACCTACAAAGCAGATGTCTATAGTTTCGGAGTCGTGGCGTTGGAAATTATCAGTGGCAGAAGCAACAATGATTACGTACCAAGCGAAACTTGTGTTTGTCTTCTTGACTGGGTACTTTACTGCTCTTCCTGTTCCTTACTTTTCTGGCCTGGCCTTAAACTTGTTAATAATTCTCATTGCAGGCCTGTCACTTGCAACAATCTGGGAACCTCATGGAGTTGGTAGATGAGAAGTTGAGGTCAGAAATCGACGGAAAACAAGCGGAAAACATGGTGAAAATAGCCCTTCTCTGCACGAATGCTTCGCCGTCAGTAAGGCCAGCAATGTCGGAAGTGGTGAACATGCTGGAAGGAAGAATGGGAATTCCAGAGCTAATCCCAGAACCCAGTAGTTATAATGAAGATCTGAGGTTCAAGGCAATGAGGGATATGCGTAAACAGCAGCAGAACCAAAGCTTGAGTGGAAGCCAGACCCAAAATTCCACACAAAATTCCACAATGAGAACATTTGGGTCTTCCTCTACTTCTGGAAATGAGTTCTATGATATCAACCCAGAGCCAAGATCATCATCATCAACCTGAGCCACATTGTTCATAGTCTTCCAATCTATCAGTAAGCACATATGTTTCGATGCATTGTGAGTTTCTGGGCAAGCATATTATTGTTCATGGCAGTGCCTGAGAGTTGAGATGAAACGATTGATTCCCCGGCAATTTTCAGACGAGTAGTGAAAAAGGACGATTCTTAATTCTTTCTCGTCCTTGATTTTGTACAGTTATTATGATATGTTTAATCTATCGAAACTGATTCTTTAGTAATAATTTGAAGGACAATGGTGGTGAAGAAAAGAAAGAAGCATGTGACGATGAAGATTTTGTTAATAGTTAGAAACCTTGAACACTAAGCGAATTATGTTTATGGATTAAAATTTGTAATTAAGTTCTTTTATTTTTACTAATGGCAGAATAATGTTAAGTTTTGAACAATAGCAGACGCTATATTCTACAGAAATCATGAAGTTATCAAATTGCTGGAAAAAGGCGGCGCAAAACATCTGGTACCTCCAATGTTCTTGGATTGCTCAAGTGTTGATTATGTTCACTAATCATGGCTTCATTATGTTCTATTTTGTTCACAATTCTGGAAAATTCAGATGGCTTCATTGCATCGACTCCTCTAGTTTCTGTTAGGAATCAGGACTCTCCACAATGGTATGATATTGTCCACTTTGAGCATAAGCTCTCATGGCTTTGCTTTGAGCTTCCCCAAAAGGCCTCATACCCCCAATCCCAATAATCCTCAACAATCCTCCCCTCGAACAAAGCACACTATAAGCCTCCCCTTAATTGAGGCTCGACTCCTTTCTCTGGAGGTCACTTTTGACCACATCTTCGAGGCTCTATTGGCATGGTTAGGTTTAGGGCATGGCTCTGATACCATGTTAGGAATCACGACTCTCCACAATGGTATGATATTGTCCACTTTGAGCATAAAGTCTCATGGCTTTGCTTTGGGCTTCCCCAAAAAGCCTCATACCAATGGAGATAGTATTCCTCACTTATAAACCCATGATCTTCCACTAAATTAACCAATGTGGACACTCCCAATCCCAATAATCCTCAACAATTTCTTGGAAATTCCTCAACTTGTTTGTTTTGATGTTTCATTCTAGAAATCCCTTCTACTCATTCAATTCTACTGCAAATTCTCAACCACTCTCTTTCCCTCTTAAGTTTCTGGGTTCGGAAGATGTTCCAAGAAACTTGGATTCGGAAGCTTTCTGTTTCTTTTGCCATTTGTGAATCTCTCTGTTCTTTCTCGATGAAACATGTACGAAGAAAAAGTCATCCTTTTTCTTTGAATTTGCACGATTTCACTTGAAGGGCCATTTTGGGAATTGGGCAAAACGATTAAATTTCCCTTAAAATTCCACGCGTACACTTGGCCGAGGAATGATCGAAGGTACAGAAATGGAGTTCCCCGAGTGCCCTGTTTGCCTGCAAACGTACGACGGCGAGTCCACAGTTCCTCGTGTTCTCTCTTGTGGCCACTCAGCCTGCGGAACCTGCCTCGACAATCTCCCTCAGCGATACCCCGAAACCATTCGATGTCCCGCCTGCAACGTTCTCGTGAAATTCCCCTCTCATGGCGCTTCGGCTCTCCCCAAAAACATCGACCTCCTCAGACTCTGCCCCCAACACAACGCCGATCAGCAAATTTCCAAAAAACCCATCAATCAAAACCACGAGATGTTTCCTCGGCTCTGGTCTGATGAATTCTACAAAGCTTGGAAGCACTGGGTCCTGCCGCACGCCGCCGTTTCGATCGAGCGGAGAGATGCCGACGACGGAGTTGAGCAACTGTTGCTGGGAAGAATTGCTCCCAGTTCAGATTCAGATTCTTCTTTCCCGATTAGGGTTGGAGAAGACCGAACTGTAAGTCTTGTTCGAGTCGTTTCGTTGCCTTGTTCTAATAGTGATTATGTGTTTAAGCTTAGTTATACATCAATGGTTCTGAAATGCTTGAGTGAGTTGAAGGATGGGGAGAGAAATGAACTGGGTTTGATTTTGGGAGCTGGTATCATGAATGGTGGAAGAATGTGTAGAACATATGGGTTATGGGGTAATTTGGAGGATGGATTTCTGTACTTAGTATGTGAGAGACGCAATGATAACTTAGTGGATAGGATTAACAATTGGATTAAGAAACTTGATATCAGAAACAAGGTTGGCTTGAACAAAGATGACTTATGCAGTTTTGCCTTGATTGCCACCGAGTTATGTGAAGCAATCATCGCTATGCATTCTCTGAGGTTAAGTATTGGCTTTCTTAGTCTTTCATGTTTTGGTGTTGGTGAATTTGGTAGTGTTTGTGTTGATTTAAATGGGGTTTTGACGACGGGAAGAACTGTTCGAACAGCGGTGGAAGCTGTTTCTACCGGATCAAAACTCGATACCAAGGAACTGGGAATTATTATTAGTAATCTGATGAAGAAGGAGGTTTTTGTCAGCCCGGAGGTATTACTCAAATTACTGCATAAAGAAGACGTTGTGCCGGAATGTGGCACGACTCTATGCTCGGTCGGGAACAAGTGCGATATTTGGTGTTTGGCGTTTGTTTTGCTGAGTCTTCTTCTCGGAAAGGAATGCATTGTGGTGAGTTTTGAAGAAATTCATTCTGATTGCTCTGTCTTTTATGGGAGTTGGGTGGAGAAAGTTAATTCTTGTTTGAACACGAAGTTCGGTTCGGAGTATTCATCATTGAATCAGACACTCTGCCGTTCTTTAAGTTTTAATCCCGAAAACCGTCCATGTGTTGTTGAACTGTTGAGATGCTTTAGGGAACTGATTGTTGGTTCTGAGTTGGATGCTTTGGGCAGTTTGAAACTTGTAGTTGATGAATATGGTGCTGATCATTGCTTGGTTCTGGGGGATCTCATTCAACTTCCCCACGAATTGACTGAAACTCAGAGCGACGATATGGATCGAATTGGGGCGGAAAGAACAACTAAAGCTTTTGTTGATGGGCTATCAGCTGGAATGGTGAAGTCCAGCGACATGCTCGGCCATCGTGATAGCATTACTGGTTTAGTAGTTGGTGGTATGTACAAAATTTCATTATGTTGTGCCCTGGCGTTCATTCCTTTTTAAAATGCTTCCTTTCTCTTGTTTTGTAGGGGGTTATCTGTTTAGCTCGTCATATGATAAGACGGTCCAAGCATGGTCTTTACAAGTAGGTGTTTTACTGAATGAATCCGATCTATTCTTCTTATTTTCGAATATGAGATCATTATTTGTGCCCCTGTTTCTGGATATTGTTAGGACTTCTCTCATGTACATACATTTATCGGGCACGAGCATCGTATAACGGATTTGGCATATATCGATGAAGAACAGCCGTTGTGTGTAAGTGCTGATATTGGTGGTGGTATATATGTCTGGAGCATTGCTCTTCCTCTCAAGCACGATCCATTGAAGAAATGGTACGAGGAGAAGGATTGGCGCTACGATGGTATTCATGCGTTGGCCTACTCCGAAAATGGGTGCCTTCATACCGGTGGAGGCGATAGATCTATTAAAGCATGGTCATTGAAGGTAACTACGTTCTTAAGTACAGTGATGAGTGATTATATAAGTTGTCTGGATTGAATACTTTTTACTGAACTTTGGAAGTCTTGCCTCTTAGGATGGCACCTTATCTGGCTCCATGCATGGTCATAGGTCAGTAGTTTCTGCTCTTCTGGCTAGTAATGGCATTCTTTACAGTGGCAGTTGGGATGGAACTGTTCGGTTATGGAGTCTTTCCGATCGTAGTCAGTTGGCCGTGCTCGGGGAAGAATCAACTGGAAGTTTGGGTTCTGTTCTGTGTCTTGCTGCTAACACGGACATACTTGTTGCAACTCATGAAAATGGATCTATAAAGGTTTCAGTTTCTTCCAACTTTGCTTCTGCTATATAAAATTTCCCTCTCAGCTCATGCATGTAACCGTCCAAGCCCACCGTTAATAAATATTGTTTTCTTTGGTCCGTTACATATCGCTGTTAGCCTCACGATTTTAAAACGCGTCTGCTAGAGAGAGGTTTCTATATCCTTATAAATAATGCTTCGTTCTCCTCTCTAACCGATGTGAGATCTCACAATCCACTCCCTTGGGGGCCTAGTGTCCTTGCTGGCACACCGCCCGGTGTGTGGCTCTAATACCCTTTGTAGAGTTGCCCCCTTTGGGCTTTCCCTTCCGAATTTCCTCTCAAGGTTTTAAAACGCATCTGCTAGGAAGAGGTTGCCACACCCTTATAAAGAGTATTTTGTTCTCCTCTCCAACCGATATGGGATCTCATACATCAATATTCATTAGGTTGAAAATCCCTTACAAGAGTTCGAACACATGACCTCTTTCATTACTTTGCTCTTTTGATGATAGAGGACTAAACCTATGATTTTGTTTGCTTCAGCTTTGGAGGAACGATGTATTTATGAAAACCATGAAACTACACGATGGCGCCATATTCGCCATCAGCATGCTGGGGAAACAACTCGTCACCGGGGGTCGGGACAAGGCCATAAATGTACAGGTACATATCCAGAAGTTGATCTGGAAAATACCCTTGAATCGATCCAAGTTCGAAATACAATCCCGTTTTTTTTCTTTCTCTAACATATCAAGACAACGATTCGTAGGAGTTATTCGACGACGAGCTCGAGATTGATTGTAGACATCTTGGATCCATCCCTTCAAATTCTACAGTAACAGCATTATTGTGTTGGCAAGACAAACTTTATGTTGGATATGCAGATAGGTGCATTAAGGTATGTGCATTAGCTATCTATACGTTTTACAAATCGGACAACAGAGTCCTCACTAACAGATATTGTCCTCTTTGGATTTTCTCTTTCAAGTTTCTTCTCAAGGTTTTTAAAACACTTGCTAGGGACAGGTTTCCACCTCTTTAGAAATAAAATGCATTCTCCTCCCCAACCGATGTGCAATCTCACAATCCACCCTCATTCGAGGCCCAGTGTCCTCGCGGGCACTCACTGCCTTCTCCAATCAATGTGGGACCCCCCAATCCACTCCCCTTTGGAGCCCAACGTCCTTGTTGGCACACTGCCTCGTGTGTACCACTTTGGGGCTTAGCCATACCATTTGTAACAGTTAAAATCCACTGTTAGTAGATATTGTTCCCTTTGGGCTTTCCCTTTCGGGTTTCCCCTTAAAATTTTAAAAATGCATCTATTAAGGTGAAGTTTCCACGCCCTTAAAGAATGTTTCGATCTCTTCTCCAACCCACATGGGATCTCACAAGAGGGCTTGAACCGTTATACCAACACTATGTTCTTTGAGGAAGAAAAAAAAAACGTCTTTTTGTTTTGATTTAAGGTGTTTGTGTAATCTTACTGAAGCATTGTGCGAATTTTTCTGGTGTCTTAGGTGTATTACTATGGAAAATGATACCTATTTCAATGGATCTGCTGAGCAAATTTCCATGGCAGAAAAGATTAGAATAGCACTTCAAAGGGAGCTTCCATTAGCTTCATGTTGTAATTATTTTTAATAACAATTTGGTTAAATTTATTTTATAATGCTTTTTTTTTAAATAAAAAAAAAAATAAATATTACAAAATTTAAATAACCATTGCTGAACTTATATTTTTTAATATAAACTATGGAAATTAATATGGAGCTACATAATCCTAGATAGAATACAATGAATATAGGTATGATTTTTATATAATTGAATGGAAAATAGAATAATCTTAAAATTGAAAAATGAAATTTAATGAAAAGATGAAAAAGGTATGATTTTCCCAAGTTGGGAAATTTTGAATTTGGTCGCAAAATTATTCTGTTTTGTTATATAAGGTCCAAAGTCAATAAAAATAAATAAATAAAAACAAAAACCAAAGTAGAAGAAGAATAAAGTAAGGTTTTATTTATTTATTTATTTATTTATTTATTTTTCAATTTCCTTTATAAGCATAGCATCTTGTTCCTCAATTTTTGTGTTCATTCATATTATTCCATTTAGTTTCATCTGTTTTTGTGAAAATTATTTTTGGACCACTTCGATTTAAATCCCAATTATTCTTCTTCGTCTCATTTACCTTTATTAAAGTATTAAAGTTTAAAAAGATAAATAGTAAATTATACTACGCCTATTTTATTTTATTCTACTCCAGTGACTCACAGCTCATATAATTATGAAATTTTTTTATAAAAAAATTTACTTAATCTTGTTAATAAATTAATATATCAATCAAGTTTGAATATATTAGATTGGAATTTAATACTTTAAATCGTGTAGAGTTCGTGATTATCATGTTAAAAAAAATATAGGAAGAGTTTTTAATGAACGAGATATGATGCCTTTTTTTACCTAGGAGGGTCCAAACAAAATCGATGAAATAGAGTCCTTAATCAAACTAAAATTTATTCTTCAATGTCGAGATGAATTTATTATTTGGTAAACTCGATCAAGAACATAAAACCCCAGCGATGGAGTACTTCAAAAAAAAAACAAAATGATCTCAATTACCCTTTGGAACCGGGTCGATTTAAATCTCGACCTATAAGAAAGAGAATACATGTTTTAACGGTTGAATTACTCATTTTTTTCTTAAAAAAAAACTATAATGAAAATGAGATTTGTAAAATGTAATACCCAAATAAAGATGAAATAGATTGTGGATTTTTGTAGAACTCTTAATTGGATGAAATTATAAAAGTGAATAATGGAATATAAATACCCCACTCATTGAGTTTGAGACGAGCAAACCCCAAGAACTGCTTCTTTCTCTCTCTCTCTCTTGGAGTTGTGTTCAGGTAATTAATCCAAGTTTTGAGCTTTATTTTTGGGTAAGAAATTTGTTTTGGTGTTGATGTGATTTACAGGCAAGCGGCCCCATGGGTTACCCAGATGAGATGCAGAAGCAGAAGCAGAAGCAGAAGCAAGCAGGTGAAGAACAGTCGCAACCACGAAGAAGTGGTCGAGGGAAGATTGAAATCAAGAGAATTGAAAACACAACAAATCGCCAAGTCACTTTCTGTAAACGCAGAAATGGTTTGCTTAAGAAGGCTTATGAGCTTTCTGTTCTCTGTGATGCTGAGGTCGCTCTTATTGTCTTCTCCACCCGTGGTCGCCTCTATGAGTATGCCAACAACAGGTCCACTAACTCCTTCTCCCTTTTCCTTAATTGTAACCGCTCAAGTCCACCGCTGGCTATTTACGTATAGCTATTAGTCTATGGCTTTAAAATTTATGAGATTCTACATGGAACTAACGGAAAAATCCACTAGATAATAAACTATTGGTTCTAAGCCATCTTTGATGATGAATCAACAATCTGAAGTGCTTTTCTTGCATATTCTTGATAAACAGGCGTTTATATATACCTATAGGAAGATCTGTTTGGGAAGTACGCAGCCCCTTTGACATCTCTTCGTTTGCAAAGAATTTTCGATGCCAAAACATAGAGACAAAAGACCGATCTTTGAATAGGAAAAAGAGAGGATCTGTAGGATCCTAAATGAATTGGCTTATTCGAAAAAAAGTCTTGTTCGTTGGAAGATCTATCTCGTGTTTGGTACTGCACAGTTTTACTCTACAAGAACTCCGAATCATTCTCTTCATCAGAAATGACCCGCTTGCCCTGAAATGACCTAGCTCAATAGAAAATCCCAATTCATTGGACTTTTCGATGCAATCAAATTGAAAGCCCGAAAGGCGCAGAAACATACTTTATTAGGGCATGAAAACCTCTCCCTGGTAGAGGCTCATGAATATAAGTAACGGACTAAAACTAATAGTACCTACTAACTGTGACCTGATGAATATCTTACGTTCGAGTAAAACAATAATTTTACTAACAGGACAGAGTAGGGACGAGGTTAAGAAAAACGAATGGGAACAACATTGTTAACCTCGACGCTACACCGTCATTATAGTCGAGTCTAGATGATTAGATTGATGATATTGAAACCCTAAGAAGAATGTTATTGAAGCAATGAAGAAATTTGAAATAACTGTTGCAGTGTTAGGGCTACGATTTCGAGGTACAAAAAGGCATGCTCGGATCCCTTAAGCGCCGGGTCCGTTTCGGAAGCCAATACACAGGTATCGTATCCATTTAGGGTTCTTCTTCTTCTTCTTCTTCTTCTTCTTCTTCTTCCTCCTCCGATTGTTTAATCGTAACGGTGGCTCTGTTTCAGTTCTACGAGCAAGAATCCGCGAAATTGCGAGCGCAAATCGGGAATATGCAAAACCTAAACAGGTAATTTGATTTTGATTTTGATTTTGATTTTGATTTTGATTTTGATTGATTGAATGAGTCATATTTGTGTTTCTGAGCGTTGGAATTGAAGGCATTTGTTGGGGGAATCCATCAGTTCGTTGTCGGTGAAAGATCTCAAAAGCCTGCAGGTGAAACTGGAGAAGGGAATTAGCCGAATTCGATCCAGAAAGGTAACTCTCTAAATTCCACCCAATTAATTAAAAACCCTAATCTAATTTGGATTTCAATGATGACGAGGGGTTTATAATCAAAGAATACTATTTCTATTGGAATAAGAGAGAAGTCCAAATAAAGTCACGAGAGCTTATACTTAAAGTGGACAATATCATGCCATTGTGGAGAGTCGTGTTCGTCTAACATGATATCAAAGTCATGCCCTAAACATAGCCGTGCCAATAGATTGGTAAATTCTCAAATGTCGAATAAAGGACGGATTCCAAAAAAAAAAAAAAAAAGGAGTCGAGCCTCGATTAAGGGGAGGCGTACTTTGTTCGAGGGGAGGTGTTGAATGATGAAAGTTTCACATCAACTAATTTAGAAAATGATCATGAGTTTATAATAAAAAATACTTTCTCGAAGTGGAGGTGTTGGATGATGAAAGTCCCATATCCCTTAATTTAGAGAATGATCACGAGTTTATAATAAAAAAAAATAATCTCTTTATGGGAATGAGAGAGAACTTATGACAATATCATACTATAACTAGACAACATTATACCATTGTGGAGAGTCGTGTCATTTTTCTCATTTTTTGTGCACAGAATGAGGTTCTGTTTGCGGAGATTGAGTACATGCACAAAAGGGTATGCACTTTTCTTGCTTTACTTTTATTCATTTTACATTTCTTTTATTTTAACTTACAAAGTATTTTAAATATTCAACCATTTGCAAATAAATACAGGAAATTGAACTGCACAACACCAACCAGCTGATACGAGCAAAGGTACGGTCTGTTCTAAAAATCTGTGTTCAATTTTTCAATTTTTTTTTTATTTTTTATTTTTTATTTTTTGGTTCTACACCGATTTATATTAAGATTTTTATTTCTGCACTTCTATTAATACATCATGCCTTTCTAGTCTAGTTTAATAAATATTTTTGGGATATTTTTTATAAAATAATTTCAGTTCAATAATTACATGACGAGGATAATACGTCTTTAATTTTTCAAAATTCAAAAAATATTCATGAATCAAAGATGGAAACGATACAGGGTACATATATCAAAGATAAGAATTTTAATTTTTAGGATATTAATGCTATTTTAGAATGTTTGTGGATATTTTTGAAAATTTTATCAATAATTTTGTCTATGAATTGATATTTTAAAATTTAAAAGAGTATTTAAAAATTAAGTATATTATTTTTATACCATTCATTCAAATCCATAATGTATCGTATTTAATATAAAGTGATCTCTTATATACCTTATGATATACCGTTTCTAAATTTTAATATTTGTAAGCAAGAATAATATTTTAAAATTAGAGTTAGGAAAGGCAGAAATTATGAAATAGATAGATGTTTTGGAGTCGACATGAACATAGTTTAAAACGAATACGTAAATGGTATGAATTTGCAGATAGCGGAGATGGAGAGAAGAGAACAAAACAGAAGTGGAAATAACAGCATAGGTGCAAGAGGAGAAGGAGAAGGAGAAGGAGAAGGAGAAGGAGAAGGAGAAGGAGAAGGAGAAGGAGAAGGATGTGTGGGTCCAAATTTAGAGGGTAATGAGCAATACTACTTTCCCCATCAAAATCACCATATCTCCCTGCAACTCATCTAACCTCATCCTCCCCCATCTACAAACTCTTCTACTTTTCTGTCTTTTTCTATGACAACAAACAATCATCCTTTCTACTTTCATACCTCCTAATCTAAGAACCACCAATACATATAGATTTAGGACACCTACACGATAGCGACACATTTCTTTTTGAGGTACGTACGAAAAGTGTTTATATAACAGTCCACTTTACCGGCTTGTTACGTATCACCGTCAGCCTCATGGTTTTAAAATTCTTTATAAGGGTGTGGAATCTCTCCTTAGAAAACTCGTTTTAAAATCGTGAAGTAGACGGCAATACGTAGCTAGTCAAAGCGGACAATATCTTTTAGTGGCGAGTTTGGACTATTACAGATGGTATCAAAGCCAAACACAGAGTCATGTGTCAATGAGGATATTGGGCCGCCAATGAGATTGAATTGTGAGATCTCATATTAGTTGGAGAGGAGAACAAAACATCCTTAAGAGAGTCTAGAAACCTCTCACGAAACCTCTCGCTAATAATAGATACGTTTTAAAATTGTAAGGCTAATAACAATATGAAACATGCCAATATTGGTAAAAATAGACATAGCTGACTAATGAAAACAACAATTTAGTAGCATTTGTAGACAACAATTACAGCTACAATAATACAGACACCAAACAAAAATAGTAACTAATGAAAACAAGTATGTATATAATTTATGAACCATACAACATAATTATAAAACCCATAACATATATCTTCAAATCCATCTTAGAGTTGTGCAAGTCGACGAATATCGATCGGGTATGCATCGGTTGGACGTTGAGCGCTGTAAGCTCTCCGCCCGATCACAGCATTCCCAGCTTCTGTTGGATGAAATGCATCCCAAAATAGATACTCATCCCTGTTTGAGCATGGAGTTTGAAAGGGTAGACATGTGATTTGCCCATTGTTCCTTCCAACTCCACAGCACCCAGTGTTCACAACCCTAAAACCTGATATAAACATTCATCGACTAAGTCACGTTCTATTCTGATATCATGTTAAATTACGGTCGATCAATTTAATAACACGAAATCTTACCGAAGGCAGGTGGATTGTCAATGACATCTTGAAAAATGCCAAAAGAATCAATGTAGATAAACTTAGCATCAGCTTGATTGTTGTTAAATTGATCAACCAAAGATCTAAGACCAGCATTGAATATTTGATTGGCTGAGTTGATCTTTTGAACACAAGTCCTTCCATCTGGGCTGTTCTGAGCCAACTCATTTGGACTGCAACCAATCTGACCAAGTCCAAACAGCACAAACTTCCTAGCTCCATAGTTGTACAAAAGCTACAAAAACAGAACCAACAACGGCACGTAAACAAACGGTCAGTCAGTCGATATTCGAGCTGAAATTCACGTAAAGTTTAAATTTTTCAAGCCGGGTTTCAGCCGGTGTACCCTAAGCTGATCGGAATACTGTTGGAGAAGGTTTTCAGAGTATTGTTGAGGTGTAAACTGGTTGCCTGTTGAGTAAAATTGAGGCATGAAATAGTTGTTGAGATAGTCATTACTTCCCAACCCTATTGAGTATATGCATTTACTGAGATAAGCTGCAGCTGAGTCCTCATCTCCAAGCAGATCCACCACTTGAGACACTGTGTTTTGGTAATTCTCCACTTGCCCACTAAAGCTTATGCGTCCTCCCTATTAAACATATAACGCGTTACCATTAAATGTTTCGATGTTTTTCAACAGTTCAAAATTATGCAATGGTCGGTATAGTTTGAGTAGAGAAAATGACTGAAAATCCTTGTGTCACTAGTTCAAATCTAATTCTAGGCACATCATGAATTATCTATTCTACCGATTTATTAATAAAATAGATTATGAAAAATACGGACACAGGGGACACAATTTTGAAAAGGGATTAGCAATTGTGATATGAAAAAGATGGAATGAAATTTATATACCAATTGGCGACCAGTTTCCTCTCTGATTCCGGCGGCGGCGGATGCATAATTAATGCCTCTGAGGATGTCTCGACCTCTTGCGGTGGCGTAGGGAGGGATATAATCGTCAAATCCTAATAGCTCGGCTGCATTCATTTAATTCAAAATATTAACAAAACCTCTAATTTAATCTATTTTTAAAAATTTTAATTTTTATCCCTAAATTTGTACTCTCTTTTTTTAATTATTAAATTATCTTTTTTACTAACTTTACTCATATTTAAGTCCGATCTAAGCCTAGAATTGACTATTAAATAATTTTGTCGAAACATGTGAATTAAATAATAAGAAGACAAATCTAACACATGTTTTTTAGAAATATTTTACAATTTATTAAACACACGAAAATAATTTTTTAATAAATTTTTTTATCATCAATCTTTTAAAAAAAAAGTTTAAGATAAAAATTACCACATTTATCTAAATTTAGAGGGTATAATTAGAGTTTAAAGCTAATTTTTATACGTTAAAAAAAAAAACCTTAATTTATTAATTCTCAGAAAAATCTACCGCGTGAGTGAATAAAAAGGTCATAAATATTTTGAAATTAATTTGCATGTGCATGCAATTTAAAGTGAGACAGGCACACACTCCAACATAACTCAATTACAGCCTATTCAATGCAAACTTCAACTTTATTAATTTTGAAATGTTTATGAAAGATCGAAAATTAGAGATGAAAAGATTACCGATAACATCGACAGTGGTTTTGCCATTGGAGAACCTTCCAGTGGGTCCACCAAAATCAATCCCATAAGGCAAATAATCAGCTCTAGCCAAAGATTGAAGCTGGTTGTTGTTCCCGTTGTCCACCAATGAATCACCAAAAATGAAGTAGCAGGGAACTTGCTGCGCCGCCGCGGCACTACACAGCAGGGTCACAACCACCGCCCACACCGCCGCGCTGTAATGCTCCGCCATTCAACTGATTATATGTAGAAAAGAGAAAAGGTTTAAATATATGTGTGTGTATAATGGGCAAGGGGAAAATGTATGTGAGTTTGGGTTTATATAATGGAGAGGGAAATTAATTTATAATTTAAAAACAAAAAGAAATTAATGGCAGTTGAAGGAGGAAGGTTGGAAGCATTTATTTCACGCGGATATAATGTGTTGGGACTGAGACATAACACACTCAACTATGCGGCTTCGTGTGCATAAACAAAATGTCTCTTTCTTTCTTTCTTTTTATTTATTTATTTATTTAACAAAAGCTTCAATTATTTACCAAATTATGTGTTTTTTCTTTTTAATTATCACTTTTTAATTACTCCCTAATAAATTTCTTAATTTTGTGTCGATTTATGAAATTTTTATATACACCAGTAGATTTAGTCTGCTTTAGTCCGTTATCTAATGTTTGTTGGATGAAAGTGTCCCACGTTGGTTAATTTAGGGAATGGTCGTGGGTTTATAATCTAAGAATACATTCTCCATTGGTATGAGACATTTTGGGGAAACCCAAAACAAAGCCATGAGAGCTTATGTTCAAAGTGGACAATATTATACCATTGTGGAGAGTCGTGTTCGTCTAACAATGTTGTTAGCCACACAATTTTAAAATGTTTCGTTCTCCTCTTGTGGGGTTTTACAATCAGAATTACTCACTAGGTAGTGTACCAACCAGGACATTAGGTCCCGAGAGGGTGGATTGAGGGATTTTATATTAGTTAAAGAATCGGGTGGATTGAGGGATTTTTAAACTATGAGATTGACGGCGATACATAACGAGTAAACTTGTGCTGTTACAACAATAAAGTTACGTGATTGCCGACATGAATTATTCATCTAAATCCTTTGGAGAATGAGCTTGGTTTGTATTAAAGTTTGGTGTTAAATTTTGATGTAGGTTTTGTTTGCATAAGATGTATAGTAATAATAAGTCCATTAAGTTCCATTTGTTTGTGACCATATTCACTATGCAATTTCCAACGCTCATAAATATGAATAAATGTGCATTACTCAGCAGCGGAGAAATATAAATTTTAGACAGCTACCTTGATTAATATAATGAACCAACTTTGGGTTTGGATTATGATATAATAGTATGGAGTTTTAGGTAAGATTAATTCATTATTTTCCTTTTAATACCTCAGATTTTATTTTGATTTTGATTTGTATCTTATAATACTCATTTCAATTAAATATGGCGGATTTTATTTATTGGGTTTGTTGGACAGCTTAAATTAAAGGTGTTTGGGTTAATTTTGGGTTTAAAAGGTTGGATTTTTAGGGTTTCACTACGTCAATTAGAGTTTAGGGCAAACAAAAAAGCTCCAATCCGTACACTTTCCCGCCTCTGGAAAGACGGCTAAATTAATAAAAATACTCTTTAATTTTGGGTTCTCTAAAAATATTTAAATTTTAAAAAAATATATCAAAATTATCTTAAAACTTATAAAATTAAAAAAAAATAATAATAATAAGTGAAAACATTAACTTTTTATTAATACCCTTAAAAAAGAAATTAAAACTTCAAAAATACCACGAAAATTTTGTAAACATTTTTTTTCATAAATATAAATGGTGTTAATACTACTAATATTTGTAAGTTGAAGAATATTTTTGAAACAAGGTAGTAATAGTTTCCTCCCAAAACAATATATACGATCCAAGTCAAACAGAGCTTAAAAAAGAAAGTGATATGAAAACATAAACTTTAAGGCACTTATAATAAATGAAGGTAAGGTAGGTAATGAAATTGAATGCGTTGAGAGGTAAGTCCCAATGGGAGTAACATGCAAACACACCAACCTATTGACCATTTAAGACATCTCATTTATACACTATGCATCCATCCACCAGGCTCTCCTCATTTATTATTTCAACCCCAACCCCAACCCCAACCCCAACCCCTACCCCCTTTTGTTTTTGGATTAAAAGTATGTAATCTTTCTTCTGAACTCCATTAACACTAATTAAATGGCTTCCCATCTTAATTAATTAAGAGATCAGAAAGTCAAAAACTAAATTACTGTAAATAATTCTTACAGTTCATTACGGCGTTGAGAAGTGGAGGAATAGAAATTCAAAGCCAAATCCTTGAGAATCTGAACCATGCCTTTCAAATCGCCACTTCCCAGCTCCAAACAGTCCTTCAGCAATCCACCGTTCACCACCTCCACTTGAACCGTCTCCACCACATCCCTCCAAGCCCCCTGTCAATCCCCAAAAAAACAACAAATACAGATTAATTGCATCATTTTACACCCTACTTTTCATTCAGACATTTTATCGAACACCTTGCAAGCAACCGAAAGCGACCCAACAACGTACCGATTTTCTAAACACTTTAAGAAGCCTCTTCAACAACGAATTGGCTACCCTCAGGACCGATTGGTAATTCCGCGTAACCCAACTCGCTCTTGCCATGTCTGATTCCAACCCAGTCAACTCGGCGAAAGCCCTAAGCAACTCGTTCATGTCGGGAACGGCGTCGTAGAGATCTGAATAGGAGATGTCTCTCCATGCGTAGTTCTTCGCGTAGTCCCAGGCGAGCGACCACATGGAGCCCCAGAAGTTTAGTCCGAGACCTTGCTCTAGCTGATGGGCAATGTGCCTGGCCCGTTGCGAGCCGGCGAAGTCTCCGCGAGAGGCGCGTAGATTGGCGACACGAGACATGAGGGAATGTGCGAGTGAAAATAGGGTTTTGAATTGGGAGAAGGAGAAGGAAAGGGACGGCGGCGGAGAAGTGAGGAGGAGGAGGAAGAACAAAACGACCGGAAGAGACGCCGCCGTTGTTGCCATTTTCTTTCCTTCGACGGTGACAAGAAACGTTTGACACAATTTATTGATAAAATTACGCTCTTACGATGCCGTTTCAATTTAATCCTTTCAATGTGTTATTTTTCAAGATTCTTTACTTTGTTTTTACTTTTTTTTTTTTTTTTAATTTGGTTGTTTAGCTTTAGAGAGTATTGATTCTCTTAATTTTTTTAAAAATAGTTTCTTTTAGTTTTCGGGTAGACCTTAATTCCTATATTCTAAATCAAGTTAGCTCGGGTTTGAATTATTAGTTTTAAACTTCAAATTAAGAAATTACAAAAAAAGATCGAATCTCGGGAACATCTTCGATTGAGAGATAAGAAGTTTATAGAAGATTCTCTTTGACCGAGATGTGTAGTAACCCTTTCGAGAAAAAAAAAATACGTAAAGGATTAAGAGACAGGAATATTATAGAGAATTCTTCTTTTCTTGAGATGTATATCAAATTCATTCGAATCTCATTCAAATACTAATATATTTACCTTATCTTTAAAGTTTAAATACCAACGTGTGGTCATTATATTTTATTTTTATTTTTGTTTATATTACTGCGTTATTTTTAAAATATTCATTTTAAGTTCCGTTCTGATATCCCATATTGGTTGGGGAGGAAAATAAAACACTCTGATATAGCGTGGAAACAGCAGATGCGTTTTAAAGCCTTAAGGGGAAGCACCAAAAGGACAATATCTGCTAGCGAAAAATCTTGAAATATTCATTTTAATCTTTGTACTTTCAAAATGTGACAATTTTCATCCCTCGAGTCTCATGTTAAAATTTCGATCGAAAAAAAGAAGAAATAAAAATAAAATTGAAGGGACTAAAACGAACCTTTTGAAGGTAAAGGGATAGAAATGAACAAAAATTGAATATATATTTTTTTTACTTTATGTTCTAAGCTTCACTTTGTTTTGGTGTTGTTGTTGTTGATGCAACTGATATGAGTAGGATGTTGTTATGTCCTACAAACAAAGGTGATTTACATATGAACTGTGAAGAATGATACTACGTTCATTATTCACTAACTTCCATTACCTTCCCTCTGCTTTCTTACATCTTCTGCCCTGATATCTTTACCAACTTCTCCAGTATTCAGGGACTTGTTGCAGCGAGTTGATATTGTCCAACGCAGTCTGATTTATCGAGGTTCGAGCAGCAGTTGATGTAACTAAAGTTGCAAAAATGAAAAAGCTACAGAGAAAACACACTCATCCATCATCCATCACTCAAGTAAATGACTGCTACTTTTCCTTATTCTCATACACATTCATAAACTCTCCTGTGAATCTTTCAGGAAGAAGATATCTATACACTTTTCTAGCCAGACCTTCCTTCCTTCCTTCCTTCTAAACTGCCACCTACATCAACAACAACTGTTACCAATTCTTTGGTGAGGATTGTTGGGAGAGATATCCCGCATCGACTAATTAAGGAGTTGATCATGAGTTTATAGGTAAGGAATACATCTCCATCAGTATGAGATTTTTTGGGAAAACCAAAAGCAAAGTCATGAAAACTTAAAATCAAAATGGACAATGTATTTTGATCTGGAGGGTGACAATTACTTCTCCTCTGCTGTGGTGCAGAAGCAAACAAATCCAAGGTATGTTTTGGATGATTAGATGTTGTTGTCACAGTTTGAGCGGAATGAACAAATTGGTGCTTATGATCAGAGGGAACTAACTCTCCAGATAAGAGTCGATTCATAACCTACAAATAAGAGTCAAGCGGAACACATAGCACAGCGAAAAGTTGGCTCAATTGAACACTGAGAAACTAAATATCAAGAACGAATCCCTAATCGTAGGAAAAGAAAATGATAAAGCACCAAAATCAAACTCCTGCAAAGACACAACCCCTCATACATTGTTTAAAACAAAGGCACAGGAAAAGAGAGAATCAGGAAAGGAGACGTAAACCTAATGCACGAATTCAACCTTTTCTGCACCCAAATCAGTTGTTTCAGACCAAATTGCTAGAAAACCAAAAATAAATAGAAACCGATGAATACTACGGTGTTGTAAAGAAGACGACGACTGTGAAGGAAGCCATGGATACCTCCACTCCAAGTGAGCGAGCTCTCAACCGCCAGAGAAAACGATAAATCTGGGAGGGGTAAGATCGTAACATCACACCAATTGGTAATTTAGAAAAAAAAATTTGGACCATTTCTCGATTTGTGCGTGTCATCCTTGCGCAGGGGCCATGCTAATCTTCTCTGTATCGTTCCAATTTTATCGGATGTCCCCGAAGGGACGACCATCACGTCTCGCCTCCACAATATAAACGCTTATTATGTTCCAAATTCAGCGATGTGGGACGTAAGAGATTGGGCCGTGCAAAGGCCCATATTTATTGTTATTTACTAAGAAGTAATATTCATTTTCTTTGTGCATTTACATTTCAAAAGGCATTAAAATTTGAACATTTTATCTATGCACATAAATTATTCCAAATTTCAGAATTTAAATAAAATAAAATAAATTAAATTACAAACTCTTTGGAATAAAACTAATTTATAATCACTAAAATAAGTATTATTTTTTTCGATAACACCATAAATAAAAATAAAATATAGCCTTTTACTCTTTTATCTTTATAACTAAAAAAAAAAAAATAGTTTCTTTTTTAGATATTGAAATTTATATCTATGATTTACATTATTCCTCATGTTAGAGTAACACGACTCTCTGCAATGGTATAATATTGTCCACTCTGAGTATAAATTCTCATGGCTTTACTTTGGGATTCCTCAAGAGGCTACATACCAATGGAGAGAGTATTTATTGATTATAAATTTAGTCGACGTGGGACTTTCATCATCCTAACACCTCATCATAAAATACCCACAAACTATATTATATTGAAAGGGAAGATTAAAATAAAATAATATGAAAAGCAACAGCTGTCATTTTCCCCCAAAAATGCTTTTCAAAGACGTGAAACTTTAAAATCTTATCCAAAGAATTTTGTAAAGGTTAATAAATTTTAAAATTAGTTTATTGTTTATTTTTTCTAAAAATATTTTATTTTTTACTAATAAATTGTAAAAATACATCGTTATAAACCTAATAATTTCATGCAACACAGTAAACTAAAGTTGGTGGTAGTGACCCTAACAATGAAATCAAGCTACGTGTCAAATTATGAGAGAGTTGTCATATTCTGATGCTACATAGCGTGTGGATCTCCAAAGAAATGGGATAAAATATCTCATGGGACCAGCTCCATTGTCGCTATCGTACAATTTTTTATATCTCCGACGTGGTGAGTTTAGCCGCAATTGTTAGCTGTCACGTAATCGAATCAATTGTTTCAATTCAAACCCTTTTAGTTGATTTATGCTTTTTTTTTTCTTTTTTTGGAAAGGGTGCTACGAATTGTTATTATCTTTTCATTTTAATTTTTTTCTTCAACGAACATGTATATGTATGTAAGTACATACATGCGTACATATATTTATCTACGTATTTATATATTTAAGAATATTTAAGAATTCTATTCAAATTAAAAAGTTTAAAAGCATTTTTAAGTTGGAAAAAAAAAACGCTTTTTTATAAAATTGAAAAAGTAATAAATGAAGTCACGCATAAATCTCTTTAGTGTCACGAGTTATTTATTTATTTATTTTATTTTTTACTCCTTATTTTTCTCTTTTTCCCTTTCGCCCTTGTGATAAAACCGTAAAAGTAAGTAAACTAAAACATAAAAAAATAAAAAATAAAAAATAAAAACTTTATTGATATATGAAATACAACATAAAAAGAAATAAAAACATAAAAATAAAATTGAAGTTTAAAAAAATCATTAATAAATAAAATCGGTATAATCAACAAAATTAAAATTTTATAAACATATGATTTAATCTATAAATAATAATGAAAATTGGAAAAGATTGGGTGGAAGGAGGACATGTTTGGGAATAAATAAGTAATAATTAATGTGGGAGGCAGAAAAAATGGGACACGTGGACAGCAAATTTCTGTCAGGTCAATGACTTACCTATGCAAGCCAACAGCTTGCAACTCCGTGGCCCACAAGTAACGGAGCCCTTTAGCCTTTAAAAAAAAAACAAACATAATAAATAATATTTCCTAAAAATAATAATAATGAGAAGACATGGGGCCCACTCAACTATATTGTGACGTCATTTCTCCTTTTATTGAAAAAAGAAAAAGTATTTGTAAATGTGTGCTCAGTACGACTCGGAGCCGAGCCGAGTCTGCTCCGATTCCCTCTCTATAAATACTGGCCCCTTCATCTTCGCCTTCCTACTGTTCCATTTCTCTTCACTTCAATCTTATATGGCTGAAGAATTCCAGGAATCCGAAGTGATTTTTTCCGATCTCGACCACCGCCGTTACCTCCACCGTGCCGACGACGACGATTGCGGCGAGGATTTCTTTAACTTAAACTGCCGCGGAGGAATGGTTGTAGCGCCGCGAAATAAGTATCAACAGCGGACGGTGCGCGATGGTGGACGGCTGTCGAAGAAGGTAATGGCGAGTTCGCTTCCGGTAGGGATTCCGGAAAGAAACCGACGGAGGACGACGGAGGAAGAGGATGAAATGGACGAAGAGGAAATGATTCCGCCGCATGTGGTGGCGGAGAGGCGAATGGCAGGGAAAATGGCGTTCTCTGTTTGTACTGGGAATGGAAGGACGCTGAAAGGACGAGATTTGAGACGAGTAAGGAATTCGATCCTTCGGATGACCGGATTCTTAGAAACGTGATCGGAATGAGGACGGTGATCGAATCTCCGATGAATTTCTAGATAGATACACAAATTCGGAAGCGGAAAATCAAATCGCGACGAACGCTAAAAGGCTTCTTCGCTCTGCTTCTCTTCAATCAAATTAAATTATAATTTGGGGATTCGTTGTTGGTGAAATGATCGATTTTACCAGATAATCAAAATTGAAAGTTGTATTTTCATTTTCTTACAGAAAAAAAAAAATGATTGAGTTCATGAAATTTTTGAGGGAGGGATTTGGTTTCGAAGATTTGACGATCTCTCCCAACCAGATTACTTGTTCATTACGGCTATTGCACATATTAGACGCTCCGTTTTTATTTATTTATTTGATTATTTATTAAATATATATTGGAAGTTTTGTTTTTATATTCACATTCTTTATAAAAATGTTATTTCTAGTTTTATAATTTCCATTACATTTGATTGAAATTATTATATTTTTAATGTGAGTGTGGATCAAGAGAAAAAGCTTTAAAAGTTTTGAAAAATAAAAGTCAATATTTTTGTAAGAATATTCTTGTTTTTTTTTTTTTTTTAATTGGGTGAGATAGGCTGATATTGAATTAATCCTAAAGTTTTTTTTTAAAAAGAATATAGAATAAAAACATTATAATAAAGAGATAATAAGCGAGCATGAACTTGAGGTGTCATATGATTACATTATGATTAAAAGTGTAGACAATTAAGAAAACGAAAAGAGAACTAATGAATTAAATAATGGTGATGTGGAACAATCAGAAGCATTAAAAAAAAATGGACGGTTTGTTATACTTTGCATGGGAAAAGATAATAGGAAGTTCGAGCAGTTGCAAGATGAGGCGTTTTATTGGAAAAACCAATTGGGAGAGAAGGATCAATGACGTCGTTCTTAAATTAAAATTATTTCTTTTTTAAGAACATTAGTCTTGAAAATACAAAACTCATTCTAGTAAATGATAAATACCCATTTTTAATTAATATTTTAATCTATAAAAAAATATCTGACCTTAAAATTGAGAATATATGCGATTTATAAGAATATTTTTACACTTTAAGATTGAGTATGTCCTGAATTTCCGAATTCATTCTCATCCACAGTAGAATTTTCTAAATCTACAAAAATATTGATGGAGAGAAGAAAAGATTATCGACCAATTTGATAATTATTCTAGTTTATTATTATCTTCTTTATTTTTCATAAATATATTTAAAATACTATAAAAAAATTTAAAAATAACAAAGTTAGTCTTCTTTTTCAAAACACAAATAGAAATATAATTTGATGAACTACTTAATATATATCTAAAATTAATTACATTATAAATCTTTGTATATTTAATTTTAAAAACTAATTTATAATATTATAGAGGAAGAAAATTAAAGGGAGGGGAGAGAGAGAGAGTTGCGTGTTGGTAAAAGGAACTAACAATCATTTTGGTTTTGAGCTTTTTATATTCAATATGATTGGTGGGACTTTCGTTATCCCACTTACCAACTTTTTTATTTTTTTATTTTAAAAAAAAAAATCAATTTATAACTCTAAACTAATAATTATATCAACCAAAACCTAAAATTCGATTAATACTCTCAATTAGATTCCTCGTTTGCTTACATGTGCGCAAACGTATAATTATATCATTTATATTCTTTGTGTCAAATAATACACAATTTTTAAAAAAATACAGTAAAAATAAATGTACGAGCAATTTTCAAATTCAAAGCCTAAATAAATGCACTTAAAAAAATTAAATTTAATGGATAGAATTATAAGTTTTTAAATAAAATCTAGATAGTGTAAATTAATACATTTATAAAAGTTCAGCGTTTTAATCTATACCATTATGTTATTGAGTTTTATCAACTCAATTAGTTTAGAATTCGAACATACAACCTCTGGACAAAAAGAACAAACACATTCACGAGAAGATCGAGTAAAGCTTATAGATGACAATTCAATAAGCAAAGTTCAAATGAGTTTATATAATATATATATATATATATAAACTCAAACTCAATTTGACAAACAAGTCTAACCCACCCCACTTAGAACTTGGATCAAAGTCTTTAATTTGTGGTTTGATATCAAATAGTCAGTTGTTTGGTGATTCTTTTTGTTTTTATTGTTTTTAACAAATGTGAAGTGAAGGTCATGAGATTTCATGTTTTTGGTTTTCCTTTCTTAAGCAGAGTTATCAAAAATTGCATGCAGAACATTCTGTTTCACTTGCTATTATATAAATCACCTCAGTTGTTCGCATATGCATGCACTTTTGGATGGAACATTTATATCCAAAAAGGAAATATTATCAATAAAGCAAAGAAAAGGATCAGAAGCAATGGTGACAGAGTAACTTCATTCCTATAACTGATGTTTCAAGAATATGATTTATTGATTGATTGGGAAAACAGTTATACTCACAGATGAGACTTGAAGCAGCAGGTTGCAACGTAGCCAAAACGCGCCGAGCTATCCCTGAACCATTCATGAGCTCTTGTTACCTCTAAAATCAAATCAATCATATCAGTCTTGAAATATAAGTAGCAGGTGAGAAGCAAGAACAGATGAGGCTGTTGACTCTCACATTCAAATGAAAACAAAATGGAGTGGATATCTACAATTAAAGGACTATGCCTTTGCAGTCCATTGCAAGATGTTGAATCTAGTAACAAAGAAAATATCCATTGACCTTGAAGGTCAAGATAGGATGTGTGAGATCCCACGTCGGTTGAAGGAAACCTCTCCCTAGTAGACGCATTTTAAAACTTTGTAAAGGAAGTCCGAAAGAGAAAGTCCAAAAAGGACCAAATCTGCTAGCAGTGGGCTTAGGTTAGTATTGCTGTTTAAAAAACATCGACCAAAGGGGCTTGGAGACCCCAAAGAGAACCGAAATGATGATGATATTACTGAAACAAATCGTTCCATTGATTTCTCTGCTATGTCTGAGTAATGAATTAAATGAGAAATGTTGTATCCAAATTAAACTCCAGCCCCAACAAAAATTACAAAGAATTCTATTTAAACAAATGCATAAAAGTGGTCTGCAAGGATTCCACAGCTCAAGATATTCATACACAAATGCTTAGTTTTCACATTGTCCTGAATAAGATATCAACTATTAGTAAAAGAGTTGCATAAGAGGACATACCATCTGAATGCTTTCATGTGGGGAGGCTTTCCTTTTGATGATTGAACTATCAACAGCTGCATTTTTTGGTTGTTTTTCTGTTCATCATTGCTTTCTGGCTTATGCTCAGAGTAAGAACTCCTCTTCCACATTCATGAACAGCAATCAGCACACAAGCAACAAATGGTTCATCAGAATTGAGAGATGCATACCATTACTCTGATTGCAAGATTCAGAAACAGGAAATCCATCTACATTATCATTTCTTGGGTATCCATGACAAGTAGAGTAACTAATACAGGAAAAGAAGTCGTCAGCAACAAAATAAATTTGATCCAATAGAAAAGAAAGGCGAAATCCCGAAGAAAGCACTGAGAATGGAGATAAATACTTGGAGGTGGGAAGGCCATTGCAGTGCTCCTTGCTGCAGGAGAAAGCGCCTTAATGGAGCCAAGAATAGGTACGGATCGCCACAGAGGGAACCCTCCAAATCCTTAATATGGATGGATCGGCACCATTATTGATTTCAGAGCCCTTGCATCCCCATTGCTCTTATTGGCCGATTGTTTGCTTCAGAAGCCAAACCAGTCCTGGTGGCCCCATTGCTCTTATGAACCTGGGGATGGGGCCACGCTCCAGGACCCGTTTTTCCCACTCATAATTTTTCCGCTCCAAATTTTAAGGGAAGAAATTCAAAAATTAATAGTATTTCTTTCAAAAGGGGTAATCTTTTTAGGAAATGTTATCTATGGACATTGGTATTTAATTTTTTTTTTCCTAACCAAAAGTAAAATAATTTAGTTTAGAAATGAACACAAAGGAAAATGCAATGAGAGAGAGAAATATAATAAACTCAGACGAAGCCAATATCATTTTGATTATAGAAAAAGCATTCCGTTCCATCCATCTCATACTAAAGCCGTCATGTACAGAACAAGAATCTGAGCGATGGCGATTTCCACATAAAATTCCTAATAGCACAAAACATTGTTTACCGAATAAAACCACTTTTTCTCTTGGTGGTGTGGTTGGCTTTGGGGGGAGTGGGGAGTTGTAACTAAAGGAAGAAGCCATAGCTCAACCTTTTACATGCTGAGGCAGGCATGCTTTGCTCAAATAGGATGAGTATCCTCCTCCCATGATACGCGCTAGAAACCATATTACACCGTATATCGGTTCTTCGCATGCCTGTCAAACTTCTTTGCATCGTCCTGAACGAGAAATTAACATGGAATCAGAAACATGAAACAAAAGATTGAGTTAAAACCATGAGAAATGTAAATAAAACTATATAGCAGCAGCATACATACGTGGAATATAAAGCCAATGCTGTCATTGTAATCAAGAAACTCCTTCCACTGCTTCCCAATGCTCGCCTAGCCAGAAAATAGAGAGAAGGAAGCAGAGACATTAACTGATGAATACATGGATCCCGACAATTTATTGCTCATAAATGCAGTTCATTGCGTGTGCCGGGATAAAGTATTGAATTAATGTAGGGCATATTATGCTGGAGAAAATCTAGTGGGCTATATGTATAAATTATTGGTCTGGTGGCTATTACCTGCGCCGCTTCATTGGAAGCATTCTTAGTCCAAATCGATATTTTATCCTGCCCAGATCTAACGTTGACAACAGCTCCACAAATTTCATCACCACAATCAAACTGTTCTCCGATCATAGCAAGCAGCTGTTTGAAGTAATTTATTTTTTTTAGAAAAATAATAATAATAACCAGTCTTGAATATCTTTGTTTACATTCCAAATTGAACATGCAATTCAAGGTAGTACCGTGTATAGCCAGCCATTATCAGATTTGCCCCTTGAAAAGTTTACAGTCCATTTCCCTCCATTCGCACAGACAGGATCCTCCCATTTAGGCTCAATTTTATGTTTAAAGCAGTACAAATCTGCCCTCAACGCCAATTTGCTTGGATGATGAATATTGTTGTAAACACTAAAAGCAGGAAAAAGAAAATTAAGCACTGTATGCCAGTAGAAACTGCTGTAAAAATGATAGAAATGTCAACACGAGGCAACCATTTATAATTTCAAGTAATGAAGGGCCCCTAAAACCAATCCATCTTCAAATTAAGGCTTTTAAATTATTTGTTAAAGCAACAGACTAACTATCTAGATTGAAACATTTCAGCAAACAACACGTAAATACTTTACCTAAATTTCTATTCTATTTAAAAGTATAATAAAATGGATATCAAAGACCCTCATTTTATAACCATTTGATTTTTTTTTTAAATTAAGCTTGTAAATATTACTACCATCTATGAGTTCCTTTCTTTTGTTCTCTACACTCTACAATGCTTTTGAATATTTCAAGCAAAGTATTGAAAACTAAAAAAAAATAGTTCTTAAAAACTTATTATTGTTTTTGGAATTTGAATAAGAATTCAAATATTAACAAGAGAAATGGAGACCATCGTAAATAAATTATTAGAAACCAAGCACAATTTTCGGAAACATAAATTCAAATGTCTATCAAACGGAATCTAAGAGTGTCCAAGCGAGCTAACAATGCACCTCAACTATTCTCAAAGGTCAGCCCTGGGGTAACTATATTTGATCGCCAAAATATTAAATCCAAGTAGGCAGCCAATGACCACCATGACTTGAACTCACCTCAATAGCATAGTTTATTCAAATTCTGATTTATGAACGCAAAAACTCAAGTAATCAGTGAACACCACAAAACAAAACAGAGTGAACAAGAGTTAAGGAGGCAAAGATGGTAAAACGATTAGAAAACTTCAACAGCAAATGATGGTCCAAACTCGTCCAAAATTAGCAGAAGTGACTGTTTCTATAAATTCAAAGAAATTTCCTAGTAACTTGCTTGCACTTGTAACTTATTTATATCTAATTCTTAGGTTTAGACACACATAATCGAAGTAATTCGTACTAAACTTTAGAATATTCACAAATATAATCTACATGAACGTCAAAAATAAAGTCTCCAACAGAGCTCCCGTATTAAGTTTTGAAATACACAAAAAAAACAAGAGCAGAAATAGCACCACGTAGATTTTTCCCCGTAGCTTCATGCATATATCAAAGAACATCAGTATCCATTCAAGACCTGCGATAAGAAAATAAATGTTCTACCCAATTTTCTCCATCAGCAAGTCCCCTCTCTCCAGCCCTCACAATCATAATCCCCTCTTTGGCTCAGCTGATTTCGAATTAAATACAACAAGACCAACACAACTAAAACGCTAAAAAAAACATAGAAGAATATTCAATTTCCAAAAGCAATATCGAACCCTTTTGCTCGAAGCTTCCTAAATTTCCCCAGGAAAAAAAAAACATAAAGCGGACCAAGAAACGGCAACAACAAAAGAATCGAAAACAAGAGGAAGTTATCAAAAAAAGAAAAGAAACGAAAAGAAAAATTCTACCTCCAGAACTCCTCCACGGTAGAGAAGGTATATATCGGTCGGATAGACGCACCCCAGGTGGCTTGCTTGGACTTGGCGGATGGGTTATCGAACCAAAAGGTCCAAGGGTGCTCCAAAGGGTGAGGCTGATGCACTATCGCCGCCGATAAATTGGAGGAGTCCAAGTCGTCGTCGCCGACGATCTCTCCTTCCTCAAGATCCTCATCTTCCTCATTGCCTCGTCCCCTAGGGTTTTGATTTGCGATGGAATTAGAAAGATCTTCCATCGATGTAGCTTTGATCGTCTCTTCGACTACCATCTTTCGTTCACTACTCGTGGGATCGAGCGTACCTGAAGAATCGAATCAATGGAAGAAACCGAAAAATGGCACCGCCCTCGAATTTTCTGTTAGGCGTTTGAATCAGCCTTCAGTAGGATTCCCTTCCCGAATTTATATGGTAATGGAAGTACAAATATATAACTATATACTTAGAACAATATAAATAAATCTAATATATTAATATTTTTATTATATTTATTATATTTATTAAAAAATAATAAAAAAATAACAAGCATTTATACTTATTTAAAAACTCAGGAAGCCTTATTTTTAGTTAATTTGTTTATTGTTTTTTTAATTTCTTAAAATTATTCCAGGACATTTTCCTTCATTTAGTTATTTTGTTAAATTTAAATCTAATTATAAAGAAAAAAAAATAAATTACAATTAGTTTCAAACTAAAAAAACTAAATTTTAATATTCTCTGAAAAAAAAAAAAAAACATCAAAATCACCTGTAATTGCAACGACCCAATTGCAATCAATTTAGTGTTACTTTTAAAAATTTTAAACATACGCGATTTTAAAATAATAAAAAACATAGCTATGTTTGGAAATGATTTTGAGCACAACAGGAAGTGATTCAGTGCTTCCACTTCCAAATGACTCTCGAACATGTTCTAAATACGCTTAGTTTCATAGAAATGAATCTCTCTGTTGTTTCGAGAGAAGCCTCATGACTAGTCGAGATCGAGGTCGATGGTAGAATCATGGTCATGGTGCAAGAATCTTTATCAGTTTTATATATCAGGCAAAGAAAAAGGTGGAAGATGAAGATATGGAAATTGAAATTGAAATTGATTTGAAGAAATAAGATCCAATGTATTACATACATACATCACTATACTCAGCGGACCAGTGGCTTCATTCCCTCTGCCAATGCAACAAAAAAATCCCCTACGGTGCCCTTCCAATCGGCCAAATCCTCTTCACCAACAAGCTGCTGCATCAATCTTACACCAACTATGGCTTCCGTATCTCAACCTACCACAGCACAGATTGAACACACAGAGAGTTTGAGGTTCAAGAAAGATGACACCATTCATAAAAGCACTTCATTCAGCATGGAACACAGTAATGGGAATCAAGAGGACACCATTCATTTCATGGCAGCTCATTCAGAAAATCATGAAAGAATACAAGGGCATACGAAAAAGAAAACCGAACTAAAGAAAACAACTCTGGTCTAAGTTAAATGAGACATCCTTAAGGTGTAATTACAAAAAAAGACTTCGTCACGGAAGTCCAAAGGGAGAGCTAATCGACAAGCGGTTGATCATTTACAGCATCCAATCCTACTCTAAAGAGGAACCACTTTAACAACTCAAGTCCACCGCTAGTAGATATTGTCTGCTTTGGCCTGTTACGTATCTACTAGGGAAAGGTTTTCATACTCTTATAAGGAATGCTTCGTTTCCCTCTCCAACTGAGGTGGGATATCACAATCCACCCCCTTAGAGGTCCTGCGTCTTCGCTGGCACACTACCCGGTGTCTGGCTATCATACCAACCTGTAACAGCCCAATCTCACTACTAATAGATAATGTCCGTTTGCCCCCTTATGTATCACCGTCAGCCTCACGGTTTTAAAACGTGTCTACTAGGGAAAGATTTTCATACCCTTATAAGGAATGTTTCGTTCCCCTTTCCAACCGTCGTAGGATCTCACAACCTCAGTGCTCCTTCTCAAACTTTTGAAAATAGTAGTAAGCAAAATCATGACAAGATACAGATCTTTGAATAATGACTCTCTCCACAACTAATATAGTAAGAAACACACTCTTTTTAGGATTTTGTTTCCATGAACAATGTAGAGGAAACGCAATGAACAATGAGAAACATATTGAAGATTCAAAATTATAGCTTCAATGTACAACACAACAAAAACAACCTTGTTCTTAAATCACCAAACCAATCAACACAAAATCAAAGTCCGACAGTGATATTTATAAATTAAAACAACAAACACATGAATTAAAACACACGGCGAAAGGTTATAAAGAAAGGAAATTCCATCATTGCTCTCTCAAATGCCTTTGGAAATGAAGCCAACCAAAGTTCATAACACTAAATGCAGAAAACCCAACAAAAAATTGCTAAATTCAACACCCAATTCATCTCCAAGCATTTCAAAGATGAACAAACACAAATCATGACATATAAAGTACCATAAAATCATGCACAAAAATACATTTTAGTACTCCACCTATAGCTATAATGGCAAACACTTTCTCTTCACCCTCCACATTTAATCAAGCAGTTAACCTTAAACGATTAGATGCAGAAAAAAACCTAACCAAAACAACAAAATCCCATCTATAGAACAAGAGTAAATTAGCCAAACAACGAGAAATGCAGTCAATCTAAAGACAAAAACCTTCAAACAGCAGAAGATAAAGTGACGAACAAGAAGTATACTACCTTGGGGGCATAATACGGCGCTTAGTGAACTCCAAAAGTGTAGACGAAACGCCATGGGCGGATCGGACCTGAGCTTGCAAAAGACAGCACATTATGAACCCTAAATTTGACAGAGGGAGAAAAAAGAGGAGGAGCGGGAAGGGGATTTGGGGTTTAAGGAAAATGGCGATTGAAGAATCGGCGGAGAGGGGCGAGAGTGGGGTTGTTCCACCGTACGACTCTAACCAGACAGAGTAACGGAGGGAGAGAGAGAGAGAGAGAGAGAGAGAGAGAGAGAGAGGGAGTGAGGGAAGGAAGAAATTCGTGTTGTTTTGTTTTTTTTTATATTGTTTTATATTTGTCCGACGTGGCTTCATTTAAAATGGATCCCACCCTTCCAAAACGGCAGCGTTTTGTGATAGTTCCCGTTGCATTGGTTCCATTTGCTACTGTAATTTTTCGATTACTCGAATATGATTTATACGTTTTAAAATATTGAGTTAAATCCGGTCGGATCATTTACAATGCATCGTTAAGATTAAGAGATTTCGACCAAAAAATGGCACGTGACGAGTTAACCAGCTGCAAATGACGCGAGTTCGTACTCCCAAAAAGATAACTAGTTGAATGCTCTCGATCAAAAATCACAATTGAGTTTAATGTAATATTACCGTCTTAATTATTTTATTTTTCATTTTAAATATTTCAAACCAACCCATAAAATAAAATTAGTTAAAATATTAGATGCAAATTAAAACGTAAAGATCAAACAAATTAAAATCAAATGTCATCAAACCAAGTTTATTATTAACATTCATGCAAATAAAATCACATCACACAAATCACAAAAAAAAAAAAAAAAAAAAAAAAAAAAAAAAAAAAAAAAAAAAAAAAA
>NW_019268560.1:2570136-2579728 GCF_002738365.1 Cucurbita moschata | reverse complement strand
AAAAAAAAAAAAAAAAAAAAAAAAAAAAAAAAAAAAAAAAAAAAACAAGGAAAATGACACCAAAACACAGATGAAAATGGGCAATGAATATCAAGGAATGTTTCCATGATTCAGTTGTCATCTCTTGAAAACAGCACCATGGATGGCAAAGATGTAAAGTAGCTGTGTAGCAGAGAGAATTATGAAGAACGCCTCCATTGTTATCTGCAAAGAAAAAATGAATTCAAATGCAAATTCAATGGAATTCTTTTAGATTGTGAGAAGAAATCGGAGATGGGTATGAACCAAATTTAATTTTCTCACCAGTCTTGTGTTTCTGTAATCGAGAGCAATCTCTTTGCAAGCAAAGCTGCATAAACAAATATGAGAACCTCAGTGTCCAGTTTTAAAGATTCTAAGTTATTCATGGTTTGTCATATGTTTGAGACATACCCCATGGCAAGGATAGTGAGGGACCAAGCAAAAACAGCAGCAGAGGATGCTGCGCCTAAGCTTTCAGCACTCCATAACCGAATATGGTTTAGTCCTGAGATTGCAGAGGCAGCTCCAGCCACGGCAGCCAACAAAGCGAATGTCACAAAGAAACCAGTGGCTGCGTTCCCCATGGGGAAGTAAATTGGTGAGAAATGCGCCGGTAGTCGTAAGCCAGGGCCTGCATGATTCTCACAACAGTAACATCAGGCTAGCTGCAACATAAAAAAAGAAAGAAGAAACAAGATGGATTTTACCAATGACGAAGCCATGATCGATGGCTGTGTTCATGGCCCAGCCACCGATGCCCAAAATGACTGCATACATGCAGAAGTTAAGCAGCAGAAGCAGAGTGGCAAGGGGTTTCATTTGTGCGGCTGATTATTGGAAGAGGGAAGGACAAAAAAGGATGAGGAGTTTGGTAAGAATCAAGACACAAAAGTTGGGGGATTAATGGAGGTGAGATGGTTATATAAATAAAAGGGGATATGGAAAAGGGAAGGTTCAGGAGGTTCTTTGCTTGCTAAGGCTGCAGTGTCTAAAGGAGGGATATGGGTCTTTGGAGTTGTAAAGGGAATGACAATGCTTCATGTTCAAGGCAAAGAAAGCATATGCAAAATTCTTGCTTTGCCAACATTTGTAAGTTTGGTCTTCTAAATGGTGGATTCTGCTGGGGATCGGGGTAGGAAAGGTAATATCCAATTATCCACATCCAGCCTACAGTTCTGTTTTAGGACATTTAAATTGAAATCTTCTGGAAACAACACATTAGTTGTAATTATTTAGTCTATGTAGCCTTAATGTGAAGCAATTAAATTCTTTGACCGATGAAAAGTGTCCTAAAGTCAGTAGTTTGGCTTCGGATCCCTTCTGTTCTTTCATTCTTTTATCGGACCAAATTTACGTAGAATCAAGTTCAACTGTGAAATCAATAGGGTCAAGAAAAGAGACAATTGAGTTGACATTTATGGTAAACTATTCCATTTGCAATCAGGAAATAAAAACAAAACTAGCTCGAGAACCAAACCAAGATGGGAGGGAACAGTTTTTCATTAAATTTTGACATAAAATTGTTGATTCTAATTGAAATTACAATGTCCTACATTATATAACACAAACTCGTTCAACAAGTTGGTCAATTAAGTACAATTATATACAAACGAACTACACTATAAACAATTGTATTAAAATTTGAAAATAGAGCCTGTGGAGTGCGCCAAACCAAGCAATGTGTTTCGTTACTCAGATAGGATAATTTAACACCACAAAGTCTATGGTTCCCAAATATAAGGTTAATGTTGCAATTGTAAGCTTCAGAACTCAATAAATATCAAAATCTCTTGAACCAAAAATATATATTAACCAAATCTTCACTACAAAACACGACGAGAGCAGCAAAGCAATAAAGGATGTAAATTGCTTATTCATCCTCTTGGCTGCGTAACCTAGCGAGCTTGTTGGTGACTACCACATCAAGTTGAGCTGCCCTCTCAACAATCTCTTTCCTCTTCTTTGTGGAAACATCGTGGGCAATCTCGGCACAGTAGGTCCTATAGGTAAAAGAACACAAAAGCTTGAGATAAATGGCAACATATACAAACAATTTTAGTCCCACATTGGAAGTTTCTAAATACCTATTGTGCATCATCAAGATTTCGAGCTCCTTGACATTGTGAACAACGAACTTCTTAAACCCATTAGGCAAGTAGTGGCGGGTCTTTTTGTCGGTGCCATAACCAATATTTGGCATCAACGTACATCCTTTGAACTTTCTTCGAACTCTGGAATCAATACCCTTTGGCCTTCTCCAGCTTTCCTATTGGATGAACAAAAGAGATTAGAAAAAGCCGAATTGTTCGCCAACAATAGATGAAAGACGAAGGTAGATAAACAACAGAACTGTACACAGGGTTTCAGTAACAGAAAGCTTATACGTTTTTAAGCAAACTGTGTCGCAAAGACCTGAATATAATTCATCTTCGCCCTAAAAACGAGATGTCCAGCCATTTAAATTAAAGACTGGACATTAGATACCATGGGCGGCTTCATATATATAGCCAAAGAGAACATTAAATGATCAAAGAAAATAAAAACTAAAATGCAACATCATTCAAAAGATGATGAAACTAATAAAAGAATGGAACATACAACGAAGATCAGATGGTAGTGCATGAAAATATTCATCATTCAAGTACAGAAATGATGGGTTATCATCATCACGCCTAGTTGCATGTCTTCCGGGAAAACTACGTGCTACAAAACTAATTATAAATAACGCTTTATCACTAATAAAAGAATGGAAAATACAACAAAGATCAGATGGTAGTGCATGAGATTATCATCATTCAAGTGCAGAAATGATGGGTTATCATCATCACGCCTTGTTGCATCTCTAGGGGAAAATAAGTGCCAAGTACACAAGTCAGCATGGTTGTTAGTCTATCATCAGATCCATCCAACGACACCAAACCTCAACCAATATAATTCAAAAATAAAAACCGAAAACCAAGTAATAGTATCTTCTAAACTCAAATCAGAATAAATGTGCTGTTAACAACAAGAATCAGATACTCTGTCAGTCACCACCGTGCACATCAATAGATGCAACTAAGACTGGGGCGACAATACATATCATCATCTTCCTTATTGCACATTCAATAGTATAAACAAATCAGATACTCTGTCAGTCACCATCGTGCATCAATAGATGCAACTAAGACTGGGGCGACAATACATATCATCATCTTCCTTATTTCACATTCTATGGTAAAGACAAATAGATGGGACGAAAAGCCAAAGAAAATTAAAATACCTTGACGGAGATCTTTCGATCACTTTGAGGCCTCTTGAACTTCTGGGTCCTCTTCTTCACGATCTTCTTCGACAGCAAAGGCACCGCCATTTCTGCTTATACCTACAGATTCACAACAAGTACTCATTAATCAGCTCAAATGAACCAAATCCCATCAAAACTAAAAACAAACTGGATTAACCAGTGCGATTGATAAACACTCGATCTACAACATGAAATCTACCAACCAAGGGAAAAGGAAAAGAGTTTAAGTAGGAGAATAGCGAAAGAAATCCTGCGGCAGAATGGAGAGAAGAGCTTACAGTTACTAGGGTTTCCCTTTGGCCGTCCCCACCTTCGACGATATATCTATAAAGCTCTGAATGGTTTATATAGAGAATGCCCGTCGATTAGGGTTTCATTTCTTCGGCTGTGAAGAGCTTGGGCCCTGTTCAGCAGCTCGATTTAGTAATCTAGGCCCATTATTCTAACAGAAGGCCCAACTTTCACAAAAACCCTGTTTGTGCTGCCATTTATCCATATTGTCTCTGTAATCAACTATTTTACAAGAAGTACCTATCCTCCACTATTTTATTTGAGTCTCCAACCAATTTTTCCTCTTAACTAGGAACATTAAAATTTAATGTTTTTTTTTTATTATTATAAATTCAAGTCTTTACCCTTTTATTCCGTTCCGGACCTAGATTTTTCGTTGAGACTGATGGGTAAATGATCCGATGGAGGAACGTTCTTGACATATGTAAGAATTATGAGATCAAATGACAATTTTATGAACATAAACTTAACTCATATGAAATAAGTACTCTCGACCAAGGTCGAGAGTTTTAATCCCTTCACTCTTGTATTGTCACAATGTATGGCTATCGGCTAAAAATAACTTATCGCCCTTACAATTCCTTAGCCGGGTTTTTAAACCTTAAAAGGGAAAGCTCATAAAGAAAACTCCAAAGAGGACAATATCTTGCGGTGGGTTTGAGCTGTTACAATTTTCGTTCACAAGCTTCCGTGCTTTCTTATTTCTTACCCCTTTCTACTCATGTGTTCGCGTGTTGCTTTAAAATAGGAGAAATTTATAATAGAGAAATTAAGAGAAATAAATATAACTTTATCAATTATAAGTTCTCCATTATTCAAGTTTTTTACATTTCAACACTGAGTAACATACAATATAGCTCAACCTGTATACGAGTAAGAAGAGGAGGAGAAAGTACTTGAAAATATATTAAATTATACCGAATACTCTAAACTCTGAAAGGTAGATTGTTTACAATTTCATAACAATGTTAGTACCATTGATTTCAACTCCTAATTTACTCACTTCATTTTTATACCTTATAGCTGACATGTCACTAATTTTTTTTTTTTTTTTTTTTTAATTTTATTTTACAAATTTCAAAATTTTAAGGATAAAAATGAAACTTAAAAACCTATGGCCATAATCAAAACTCATCACAAATTCAAAAGAACAATGATCTATTTAACAATTTCCATCATGCATATTTCATCAAAAGAACACTCATGTAGCCAACTAAAAATTGAAGAACAGAGCTGGTATGAGTTAGGAGAGGAGGGACTAACGTCAACCCACTCCTTGTCAACCTTCTCAACGTGCGCATTTGATTTGGGGATGCCATAGAACTGAGGCTTATCCATTTGCTTCATCATTTTCTTCATGAAGTTCATTGAGAATATCAACTCAAAGCTTTTCTCAAAGCCACTGCTACCTTTTTGAAGCTTCACCCCGATATTAGCACTGCACGATGCAATATACCCAAGAAGTAGAGCGTTGGTGCCTGCACTTCTATGCCTGCTGCTGCAAATCTGTAAGGAGGTACATTGTCAAATCAATGGCTAAGGAACTTGAATGATAAACCGTCGCAAGAAAACGTCATTGAATGCCGAACCTCGACATACTCCACGCCAATTTCAGCAAGATTGTCCAGAACCTTGGATGATGAGAGCAAGTTTATGACTCCTCCAGAACCAACTGGGGATTGTAGAATTTCCCAGGGTGATTTCATCAAAATCTTGTATTTGTTTTGTTCGTCTACCACATTGCTAACAACTGGAAGTCTCTGTTCTTCCAAAAACCAGATCTGGAAAATTGTTTCCAAGTTATTAAGAAAGTATTGTAGACTCCATAATGCTTGCTATAGCTTAAAACACTCCCATAATAGACACTGCTCTTTAGTAAATCTCATTGAATAATCACAGACGCTAACGCAAGGGGAAGGTGTTTGATGACTCCATTAAGCATAATTAAGAACCTTGCTCGCAATAGAAGCGTAAATGCCATGAAATAATAGAAATAGAAAGCTTTTCAATACAAATTACCGCCATGAAATAATATGAAAGGAAATGTCTGCTCACCAACCTTTCCAGAATCGAAGGAAAAGTAATCATTGTCCATAAAAAGCTTTTCAATTGAATGAATTCTGGAAGCTGAGCACACCAAAATCAGAGGCACGTATGGGCGGTCTTCAATCTGTGCAGTACACATCTTTAATTCAGGAAATGTTCTCAAAGATCCATGCTCATTAAGATTTCAATGTTTATCTTGGTATAGTTCAATGAAAATCCAAGTAATACTTTTCCTACATTAGTGCATCAAACGCCTAAAAGCTAATGCAACCAACCTATATTGTCATTTCAAAAAGTAGATTCGAAACTGAAAATTAAAATCTGATCTTAGCAAACCACAAGCAAGAACCATTTTTTTAAGCATAACTAATGCACATTGAATCACAGTGAACAAACTTCTTATTGAATTCTTATAATAATCATGGGCCAGAAAAAAAAGTACGACCTTTGCAAACCTCCTATCATCACCAAGTAGATCAGGAAGGGAAGAAGATGTTGGATGCTCAGCATTATCACAAACAATATCAAGGTCAGCGTACCATCCCTCATCATTAACAACTAAAACAACGGCAGTTTTTCCAGAAGATATGAGATTGAGTCCCTTCTTCTGCAAACTAGTATGTTTACCAAGTTCCTCTTCATTTGCACCAGAAGTGACACATTTATCTGATACCTTCAAAGTATTTTGTATTTTCTCCAATTCAAAAGCGTTGAATAACTCGTTAACATTCAATCTGGTTCAAGGATTCAATTGAGAATACAAGGGTCAGTGCATTGGAAAGTAGACAAATTAGACACAGACATCGTTAAATATCTTTTGGTCTTTAAACTTCATAAAACCCATTGAAAGGGAATTTTAAATGAAGAGGATGTTCCTGAATTTTAGCTAATCATATCAATATCCTTCAGAAAATAAATGAAAAGAAAACGAATATTTGCAATGTTTAAGATCCTGATCGTATGACCGGGTTGGCAAATTTAGAATTAAATAAAAACCCAATGACTTAGCACCTGGCCCAGCAATTGTTCATGTACAGATTCCAAAAGATTCTGAAGGAATAAACTACCACTTAATTATCACTTGAATTGAATTTAATCATGATACGCAGAAAACAATATGTATGGAAGGATAGAGACAAACTATATCTAGTTCAAAATTAAACTACACCTTTTTGGAGAAACAAAATTTATAAAAAGATAGAGCACAAACAACGTCTGATTAAAAATCAAACTATACCTTCTTGTAGGAATCTCAATATCTTGTAAAGCTTTTTGAAGCAACTTAGAATTGACACCAACTATCTGTTCGGCAAGTAACCTTCCCTGCATTTTTTCTCCAAATTTGAAACCATTGAACACGTGTTTCTGCTCCATTTCAGACAGTTTCTTTTTTGCAGCTATGAGACTGTTTTGGAATTTTTTCCTTTCTTTCCATTCCTACAATGAATGATGTCGGTTACCAGAATAAAAATCGAGATAAGGAAAAAGAACCTAAATCTGCAAGCAAAAGATGGTTGAAAAGGGGGAAAAAAGTAGCAGAATTCAAAATTACAATAAAAACATGTATAAAGAAGCAATTATGAAAGTTCAAACGTCTGAATAATATCAAGAAATTTTTTCAGTGCATTAATCACTAAAAATAAGTTGGCATCTTAACTTAATTTATTTATAAGGAAGGAAGAGAGCGAAAAGAAAAAATATCTCACAAGTTGGCGTCGTTCTTTCTTTGATCTCTTGTTAGAATTCAAATTTAATTCCAAAAGACCTTTTGGAGGGGTAATTTTCATTTCTCGTCTTTCAAGATCAACAACAGGAACAATTGCTTTGACAAAAGGTATCCAAACAAGGCGACCAGAAACTCCAGTCTCTGTTGATGTTGGATTTCCAGTGGCATCAAGAATATCTTCGGAACTATCAAGCAAGACATGCAAAAGATCCGCCCCTCCGCTATCAAATACATTAACAACGGTTCCCAGGGACTGACCAGTTTCCTGACGGGTTGTATGCAATCAGTATCCCAAGCAATCAAAGTCAGCATATTTTTGTGAAGGGGTAAAACAAGTAACCATGAATGAAAGAAAATTTTTATAATTAGCCCAAAAGCACAATTTCTACACATCTTCTAAATAGCAGTTTTTGTGAAGGGGTAGTTTATACAACGAGCTGCATCAACTACATTCTCATTATAAAATCCAGAATAGCAATAAATCTGCACAAGCAGACCTAAACATTGACTAACGAATACTTCAACAAATCAGATTACTTTCCTGAAGAAGTGCGTGGGGGGCTTCCTACTTGATAAAAAAAAATTATAATTTGAAGTAAAAAAGGAAAATTAATGTGCTTGATACTTGAGACAACTTGTACATGCAAAAACATTTGCATACCTTCAGAATAACACTCATGCCAATAAGGTCACGGGAATAAAATTCACCTTCTTCCAACTCTGGTCGGTCTTCTTCCCTCACTAGGAGAGTTGATCCAATGAGTAGTTTTGCCTGAATAGATTATGAAATCAGGACGACCGACAAATTTTAATTTGAAATAGTTGATTATGACTAATCAACATCAGTGAAAATAGTAAATCTTCTGGGCTGACTAGGATGGTTGCTTTGTTCTTTTTTTGTTCAATTAGTACTTGTGCGCCAAAGTAGTAGTAGTAATACTAATAATAATAAACCCATACTTCTATACATTGATCATAAACGGCTACATGAAGTAATAGTGAGAAGAAAAACCAAGATTTAGGATAAAAAACATGATTTATCGTACACAAAAAGGGAAATAGGTAGACCTGTTCAGCAGTATCGATTCCTTTAAACTTCAGTATCCAACTCTTTCGACCAGGGTGTTCCCTCCCCTCTTCCAAGTCAACTTCTCGGATTTCTTCCCTTCCCGAAACTTGCTGCTTCAACCATCTTGTGCCAGGCTAAAGAAAAGGGGTAAGTAGAAATCGCTATTGATTTAAAATGACTAGAATGTTCTTATATATATATATACACACACACCAAAGGGTAGTTGGTCGGCTGTATAAAGACTTGATACAATGTAATCTCCTTAATAGATTGTATTATCAAAACTACAGCACTGTGTTGGAGGGTTTTTCTATTTCTCACAAGAATTGGGGGCAGAGGGCATATACTGTAAGATTTTGAATTCCGTTTGAATATGGCAGGAGTAGCTCATTCCAACAACGCTGTATAAATATAGAGGTTCTTTCGAGAATTATTGCCATTGATTTACCGTGGAGAATCGCAGTTCAGGAAAATCAGTAACAGGTTTCACTCGAACTTCCCCCTCAGTCCCATGAACATTGGATATGTAACCAATTTCAACAAATCCTGTCGGAGCTTCCACACTTTCTAGAATCTGAGAAGTAGCTGAAATGCCAAAAACAAATTATCATTTCACATTTACATTACCCACGTAAACTCATAACAACGACATATTACCTCCAAATCATCAAACAATACCAACAAAGTTAAACAAGACGCATTCAATCAGCCATGAGTTAAACGAGATAAATTAGAGTAATAACCAAACAAGAAGAAATCACCAACTCTACGGCGGGAAGGCTGCAAACGTGGAAGAGTGTGAAGATGGCGGTACAAGGGCAGCTGAAGTATCGAGAAAGCCGAACCCTTACAAGTAAGAGCGATACGTCTTCGGAAAGGTTCGGTGCATCGATTAAGAACGGAAATATATGGAAAAGAATGAGAAAAGGAGCTAGAAGAACACAGTGGGGAAGTTCTCTGCATCATCTTCAGGTTGCGCGGTCGAAAATGTCAGCGCCGGAGTGATGAACGAGAACAGAGGCTCATCGGCGTTTAGATATTTCAGCGGAAGTTAAAACTTAAAACCCTCTGACGTCATCTTATCTTAATATTAATATTAACTAAAATAAAAATAGTCAAACAGTGTATTTAAGTTAAAAAAAAAAAAAAAAAA
>NW_019268560.1:2555968-2569367 GCF_002738365.1 Cucurbita moschata | reverse complement strand
AAAAAAAAAAAAAAAAAAAAAAAAAAAAAAAAAAAAAAAAAAAAAAAAAAAAAAAAAAAAAACTAAAGTTGAATTTAATTTTAAAATAATATATTATTTATTAAACATAAAATTGAAAATTCATGAAATTATTAACGTTCTTAAAATTCGAAATCTATTAGACAAAAAAGTTAGAAATTAATATATTTATTTAGTTATTTTTTAACTTTATTATGTTATATTACAAATTTTGTAATAAAAAAAAACCAAAAAAACTCTAATTTTAGTATCATCCAATCATATGTTTTTTAAAAAATTAGATTAATTTTCTATTTAAAATTTTAATTAAGCGGTTACTAACACATTTCTATTTTTTTTATAGATCTATCTATCATCAAATAACGTACATTAAGTGACGAGATTGTCGGTATCATTTGTTCGTGTTAATCACCAAATACTATATTCCCTAAGGCTATTATAAATAAAAAACAATAATAATTTCAAATACATAACAATATACATAATCAAAACCCCATTAAGCAAAAGGAGAAATGGGTTGGCCCTCGATATGTCAAAATAAGCACAGTTCTCAAATATTACAATATATGGCTTTCACGTCCATAACAAAACAGAACAAAACCGCATGTTTCATATACATCGCCACATTGCTGAAACATGCACCAGCAACGGCAACCAAAAATGCAGACAGGGCTACCTACATCCGACTCGTCAAATCGAATACAATCTAACACGAAATCACGCTTAGCATCGCAACGTGTGTAGGACTGGTTGTATGCAAGGTGACATGAATGTGCTGGGACTCTGCTGGATTTCAGCACTGTCCAATGCTGCTCTTGATATGAACATGTTTTCTTGATATGATTTGAAGTGAAAGGATACTCAAGTCCTTTGGCTTGTAGTGGCTTCCAGCGACCCCCTCGAGCGCCTTAACTTGAGTTCGAGATCAATGAGGAAGTAGCATTTAGTTTGCTCTCTAACGTAGCAGACATTACCGTTCAATTTATTGAGAAGTCTGCGTGACAGATTTAGGGCGAGGCCTTGCTCTGAACTCCACTGTTGTCCTCCTCCAACCATATCTTGGATTAGTTCAGGAGGCAGACCTTGACCTGGATGTGACATTCTACACATACAAAGAAACAAAAAACAATAAATAATCAATGTCCCAGCTCTGTCTTTCAAGATTTCTGTTCATGTCTTTGACTATTCTCACCTATACTCAGTCTGACTCTACTACATTTGTTTGCTACAGAAACTCGTAGGATATTAAATCTTAAAGGAGGTGGTCATCGTAGCTTAAATTCATTCTCCGTAAGTCATTTATTACTTTCATTGCCCATATTGGCCACTAACCCAACCCCATGGTTGTTTTTTCTTTCAAGACTATGATTAAAGAAACAGTCACTATAAGAAATTCAATGCAGACGTGATCATGTGGTCCTTTTTGGACTTTTCCTTTCGGGCTTCCTCTCAAAGTTTTTAAAATATGTCTGCTAGGGAGAGGTTTCCACACCTTTATAAAGAATGTTTCATTCTCCTCTCCAATCAATGTGGGGTCTCATAATCCACCCCTCTTCGGGGCCCGGGGTCCTCGCTGACACTCGTTCCTCTCTCCAATCAATGCGGGATCTCACAATCCACCCCCTTTCGGGGCCCAGCGTCCTTGCTGACACACCGCCCAATGTCTACCTCCCCCTTCGAGGCTCACCGTCTTCACTGGCACATCGCCCGGTGCCTGGCTCTGATACCATTTGTAACCGCCCAAGCATACCGCTAGTAGATAGTCCTTTTGGGGCGTTTCCTTTCGAGCTTCCCCTCGAGATTTTTAAAATGCGTCGGTTAGGGAGAGGTTTACACACCCTTATAAAGAATATTTCGTTCCCTCTCCAATCGATGTGGGATCTCGCAATACACATAAAAATGTCTAGGCATGGCTCAAAACTAATAGTCACGTGTGGACTGAATAGTTACTGAAGAGGAATTTTAGTTCACTAAACAACCTTCGTCTCCTGAATCAAAATCCCTTGTAGTATGCGATATGTTCACTTTCTTTCAAGATCCATACAAAGTATACAAGACAAAGCTATACAAAGAAAATATGATAAAAAACCAGGAAAAAAAGTGAGAAACACAAGAAAAATGGAGGAGTTACTGGAGAGTACCTGATCTGCAAGTGAATATGTTCATTTCCATCTTGTATAAGCTTCAAACCAGCTGAAATTTTGATTTCAACCCAACCGTCCAGAGCAGGCGTGTTCTGCACTACGCTAAGTAAGAAATCTGATAAAACCAGCTGAAGTTTAATTTGATCGCCACAAAGAGTTAACACTTTGATTTCTTCTGGAATTTCATGAAAAAGTTGTATGTTCTTCTCTCTGACAACAATCATGATTTGACAGATAATTGCATCCAGAACACTCCCGAGGACAAACTCGTCTCTGTTTATCTGTACTTGGCTGTTAAACCAGGAGAAAAATCAGAGCAGCATAGGACAGAATTGAGCAGATTATAGAGATAAAAATGCATAACAAAATAATTGACAATATGGGTTCAATTGAGGCTAAGATATCTGTGAACTTTTTACGAAGAAGAAGAATATTGTGAGATATCTGCAGGAGAGATATGCTCTTCAGGTATACTTGGCTTCATTCAGCCACCGTGGGAAAACCTTGTCGAGGATTATTGAGAGTAGTTTGATGATAGCAGATTAAGAGGAAGATCATGAGTTTATAAATAAAGAACATTATCTCTATTAGTCTGACGCCTTTAAGGGAAACAAAAAACAAAGCTACGAAAGCTTATGCTCAAAGTGGACAATATCATACCATTGTGGAGGTTCGTGATTCCTAACATGGTATTAGAATCATGCCCTTAACTTAGTCATGTTCATCGAATCCTCAAGTTTTGAACAAAGTAGTTGTGAGCCTCGAATGTGTAGTCAAAAGTGACTCAAGTGCCGAACAAAGGGTTTGTTCAAGGTCTCTAGAGAAAGAGTTGAGCCTCAATTAAGGGAGGCTCAAAGGTGACTCAAGTGTCGAACAAAGGTTTATTTTGTTTGATGGCTCCAGAGAAGGAATCGAGCCTCGATTAAGGGGAGTCTCAAAGGTAACTCAAGTGTCGAACAAAGGGTTTACTTTGTTTGAGGGCTCCAGAGAAGGAGTTGAGCCTCAATTAAGGGGAGTCTCAAACATGACTCAAATGTCGAACAAAGGATCCACTTTGTTTGAGGGCTCCAGAGAATGAGTTGAGTCTCGATTAAGGGGAAGCTATTCGAGAGCTCCTGAGAAGCAGGCCTCAGGAGAGGCTCTATGATGTACTTTGTTCGAGGGGAGGATTGTTGAGAATTATTGAGAGGAGTAGTCCCACATTAGCTAATTAAGAGGAACACTATCTCCATTGGTATGAGGCCCTTTGGAGAAACCAAAACCAAAACAATGGCAGCTTAGGCTCAAAGTGGACAATATCATACCATTGTGGAAGTACGCAATTCCTAACCAACCCTTCTCCCACAGGTAAGTTATATTGGTGTCACCCCTCGAATATAGACTTAACATCATTTCTCCCCATCATTTTTTAGAAAACAAGCCTGATTCTCATTAATAACTTACATCGAGGATACGATACATGTGAGGAAAATATTATTCTAATCCTCGGCTGCAATGAAGAAATTTGCCTGTTGCCCTGCCTAGAAACGACCGAACGACCTACAGATGTGCTTGTCGACCTTCTCATTTCTCTTGAAGTAGATTACTACAAATGTTGGACAATATGAAAATGCTCCGTTTGTTGATAAGTAAGATCGTATTTGACAAGGCTAACTACATGTTCTATTTCCTCACTAAGGTGTTTAGTGGGCTATACCAATTCATTCATCCCTAATATGTCTCTTAGCCCTCAAGTTTTGACTTATGTTTTCTCCAATTGTCCTTTGGCACTCACTTCAGTGGATGCTTCACACTTTTATGCAGAAGCTTTGTGTCAAATAAAGTGATCCTTAAACGACTTGCAAAATTAAGAAGTCCATGGCATGGTTTACGAACGAAAATCACCAGCAGTACGGAAAAAAGAAAGTGAACGTTTGCCGAGATGGTACTTACCCCACTTCTAAACTTCTGAAGTCCATATCCTCAATGATCGCCATGATCTGTCTCTCGCACGCATCACTAGTAACAAGGAAGAGTTTCTGGTTGTCTGTAATGCCAGAATTTACAAGGAGTTCATGAGTAAATTTGATGCCATTTAAAGGATTTTTCATCTCCCGCTTTAAGTAAGTCAACTCCTTAAGCTGCAAATTGCCCCGTCTTTCGCCCAGGCCGAGTCCTTCAGAGACCCCTTGCAAGTTTGGCTCAACAACTTGCAGGAAACAGATACAACCAATGACATTTCCTTCTGCATCAGTCCTTTTGTTTGATGTTAAAAGCACCTCCATATAGTTACCATTCTTATTGAAAAATCCTAATGGAAACTTCTCAGTTTGTTCACCACCAATGCCTTGATATAATAGGATCATAAACCTAGTGAGGGTATCTAGATCTTTCAACCTACAGAAGTTCCCAAAAATCTCCCCTACAAGCATTTTTCCTATAACTTCATCTTTACTCCAACCAGAAAGCTTCTCCATGGCAGCAGTCCATTCACAGCAGTAACCATTCTCGTCCGAAACGAAAATTGGTGGAATCAATGGACTCAGACTTTCAATAATTGTCCTATAATCTCCCTGCAGACGGATAAATCTATCCCTCATGCCCTTCTCCGACGTTATATCTTGCCCAACAAAGCAAACCCCAATAACTTTATTTGTGTAATTCCTACTTGTGCAAGCATTAACTACAATATACACAGCAGAGTTTTCTTTATCAGTTCCAAACTTTCTCAGTTTTAACTCCACATTTTTGTCTTCCACACCTGAAAAACACAAGGACAATCATATAACAAGGGAAGGGGCGAAAACGAAACAGTAGAGGGCTATTGCTATGCTGTAACATTGATGATCAAATCAATAGTTAGCTTCATAAGCTATAAGCGAACTAATATTAATAAATGCGACTGAAATATACACTTACCTTGCAGAGCATGAAGAACTAAATTTCCAACAGTTCCACGTGAATCGTCATGAACGATTTCATCCAGAGATCTCCCCAAAGCTTCTCCAGTTTGTAATCCTACGAGTTCAGCTATTTTAGCATTCCATCCATTGATCACACCAGTTGAGTCAACCCCAAAAATTGGAGCGGTTGCTGTTTCAATTAATCTAACCATTTCACAAGCTACTGAACTGAGTTCGCCGATGTCCTGAGACACAGTATCACTCTGCTGGACAGACATTTCTGCCTTCGAATCACTGTCTCTAGCGCTCGAGAAAGACTCCCTCATAATAAGCTGCAATGAGTGAATGGCATTTATTTCTTGAGCTTCCCATGACATACTTTTACTCTTTGCAACTTCAAGAAATGCTTTAAATGATGACCTTGGGTGCATTCTTCCACCATCATCCTTATCATCTGGATGATGCTTGGCTCCTCCCCATTGGATTTCTTTTGCGGCATGGGAACGGAACCAGAATAAGAAATCTTTTGAACTAATTCTTGCAGCAGTCATACCACATATTGCATCACCTAGTGAAGCAGCTTCGGGATAGCCAGCATCAGCCAAGCTATCCGTGCTCAGTCCTGTAGAATCTCCATGGTTATTGAGTATCCACTCGACAAGGTTTTTAACTTGGGCTTCAGTTGGAGTTACACCTAGTAGACAGCATGCCCCCTGATAGTACAATGCAGCGCCATCACACTTCACGAGATCCTTTATACTAGGTGACTGGGTCAGCAATGCATAAGGGGAGCCTCGGAGGAGCATGTCACAGAGTAAGGTTTGTGTCTTGAGAACCTTTTTCTCTGTTATTTGTAATGCCAATTGAAGCTCCATATAAAGTTGCAGCCCGAAAGCCTGCATGAGAAACTCGCAAGCATAACGAAGTGGGAAAGGGACATATCGTGGTGAAGTATGGTGGCACACTACCAGGCCCCATAACCTTGTTGGAGAGTCATCACTGTTCATGATTACTGCCATTGCCAATGAGGCTATGGAACCCATATTTGCCATGTACTGCAAATGACAACTATGTGGTGATCGAAGTGTTGAATTAACCAAACAAAGAGGCTGCTTTAGCTCATCACTTTGAATGACCTGCACAGGCTTCGCGTGGCAATCGCAAATCATCCTAACGCGGTTCTGCTTGAACAAGAAACGAGCAGCTTGGGGTATATCAATGGCAGGATAGTGCAAACCGAGATATGGCTCCAAGTCCGACCTTCTGATTTCTGACACTACTTCACCATGTTCATCATCATGGAACTTATACACCATCACTCTATCATACCCTGTAAGCTTCTGAACATCTTCCACAACCGTATCACATAAAACACCAATATCACCACCAGGTAGAGCCTGCAACCTGGAAATGGCTCGAACCGCAAGTTTCTGCGAATGCACGGCGCCGGCAAGCGACAGTGCAGGATCAACAGACCGTGCAGGCTCCAAATCAATTACAATCCCCACATCAATCCTATGCAGTATGGCATAAAATGGCTTCTGGGTATTCCTAGAATAAACCCAAACAGGATTCAACAGCGAAATCTCCCTGGATGAAGCCGCTTTAGCCAAAGAAGCACCGGAGGAAGGCGTAAACAGAGCTCTTATATGAACCCCAATTAGACCCTTCCCCGGTGCCGACTCAAACTGATCATTTATCCCCAATAATTCAAAACAATTCTCACTATAGCTAATAATCTTAAGACTAGATTCTTCAATCGCAAGCAAACAACCAAACGGCTGAACCATTCCACCCCTCTGAATCTTAGACAGATAAGCAGTAATTTGTTCTTCAGGTACAGACTGTGGAGCTTCAAGAACTGATCTCGAATAGTTAAAAGACTCACCAGAGGCATCCGATTGCTCAAACTTGTTCAAAAGCCCAGCATCAGCATTGTATTGCACAAGTGCCGCAGCTCTGTTGTCGGTGCTAGCTGTATTGCTCGGACGAGCCCTGGTATTGCTTTCCGCCGAGGACGAAAACGCCGCCATCCCTCTTCCTCCTCCCCGACTATTCTCCATGAGTGTATCCGCAAGGATTGAAGTGAAATTGTTGGATTGGTTGTTCAGAGAAACGAAGGAGGAAGCTGGAGGTTTATCTCCATCAGTAAATTCATCGCTTGAAACAGGTGCCGTACGACTCAGAGAAACTAGGAGGAGCTGGTTTGCTTTTGGCTTTTATCTTCCCAAGAAGTGACTCGTCGTCATCCCTTGTCGCCGATTCACAATCCATCTCTCTGTTCAGCTTGGAATTTACTCGCCTTCGTTTTTGGATCAGCATATTTCACCACTCCATGTTCCCCTCCTCCTTCCTTTTCCTTTTCCTCATTATTATTTTATTATTATTATTATAATTATAATTATTATGTCCGTTGGTTTCAGCCTCTTAACCTCTGAAACTTTATCCATAAACGGTGATAAATCAATTTTCATTTTCATCAAATTTTATCCATTTCTATTAATAATACATCTCATCGATCATATTTTCGCTATATCTATATGTTTAGTTTATTTCAAAAATAAAAATTATTTTTTTATGACATATTTTTTAGTCCGTAATTGTACCCACTCGAAATTTCAAGTTAAATTGGTGATCGAAACAATCGTTCGCAATCTAACTCAATTCTATATTTTCAAGTTGGGTTATCGACTCTTTTTAATTATAATTTTTTTTAATGGTTTACCATATATGTTACACTGATGATCAAAATTTCATAAAATTCAAATATAAACATTTTGTCACTATACAGTACATTACTATGTTACAGTACACATTACAAAATTTAAAAGTAGAATATGATAAGGTTGGATGGTTTAATTGATAGCAAAAGTATGTAATTATTATAATTTTTCTAAAAAAAATAGAAAATAATTTATTTACCATTTTTAGAAGCTGAATAAATATTTGGTTCAAAATTAATTAAAACTTTAGATTTAAAAATATATTGAACTAAAAACGTGGGCAGTCCCACGAGTAAGATTTAGACAGCACCTTTGAGCATTTATAAATTGGTCCATTTATTCTATATATATATATATATATATATAGGGTCCACTCTCCAAAAATAGAAGATATTTTATTATTTGTTTTATTTTAGATTTTAGTTTTTTATATTTTCAATAAAAATAATTTTCATAGAAATTACATTCTTTCCTAATAAAATTAACCATAAACTAACAAATTAAAATATTTTAATTGTTAATATTTAAATAAAGTAAAATTGTAAAAATTTGAAAGTTTAACATTTCAGTTAAAAAAAATATATGTTGATAAATAATTGGTCTTCTAACATTTTTAATATAAATTTTAGAATAAATACATGCTTATATTCATATTTTTTTATTATTTTTAAAATATAAAAGTTTAATTTTGACATTTAAAAGATAGAATAAATTTAAAGTAGAGGGACCAATGTAATCTTTAAATAAATAAAATATGAAACAAAATCACGTGCCATTGGACCACCGCCTTTGCGAACTGCAAACCCCACCTTTTAGTATCCGTCAAAAGCATTCCTAGTACTATTTTTTTTAAATATATTTTATTATTATTCTAACATAATATAATAAGAAGTTAGTATTACTTTTTTTTTCCTAGTATATTTTTTTTAGGTAAAACTATACATTTAATATCTTATCTTAAAATTAAATTTTAATGAATGTTTACTAAGTTTTTTTTTATTTTTTTTATTTTGTGTCTAATAGATAAATCAATACCTAATTTTTAATTTTGTACTTACTAAATCATTAACCTATTTAATATTTTTTTTAAATAATTAACCCACTTATCATATAAAATTTTGAAAGGGTAGAGTATATAATTAAAAATTTAAAGGTATATTAAATAAAAAATTAAGTCTGTAATATATCATCCTCAATTTCTCATTTAATATATTTTTTTTTTAAAAAAAATCTTATTTCTTTTAGAAATGTAAAGTAGAGCAATGTGGTTAGGTTGATAGATTCACGTGGGTGTCTCTGAATGTCACTCACAGTGAATAAGTAATAAGAGAATATTTCTCCTATCCTATCATCCTATGATTCTTGATAAGGTAATTCTCACCTTTTTCATTCTTGCTCCTCAGTCCCTCTCCCAAATTTATACCCAAAAATAGTATAAATATGTAATAGCCTAAGTCCGATATTATTCTCTTTTCGATTTCCCTCCGGGACTTCCCCTCAAAGTTTTACAATGCTTGAACTGGAGGAGGTTTCCACACTCTTACAAGAGATGTTTGTTCCCCTCTACAACCGATTTCAGATCTCACAATCCACCTCCTTGGTGGGTCACAACCTTACCAAGAATGTTTCGTTTCCCTCCCCAACCAATGTGAGAGAATGTTTCGTTTCCCTCCCCAACCAATGTGAGATCTCACAAAATATTCGAACGGTAGTTCATAGATTAACTTAAAATATAATTCAACTAGTTAAAATTTATAAATTTATATCATTGATCAAGAAGTTAAAAAAGAACAAATGTTCCGATTTTAAAAATTTTGAATCTTATTTTTGAAATTTGGCTTTTAAAACGATCGTCATCGATCGACTTGGCCTTCAAAGGACAAGTGGCAGGGGAAAGCTCATGGACAAGGTTTTGGACGTGGTGTACATACATGATCCTGGCTATATGCTTGTTAACTCCACACGTTGTCTCTTCCATTGGCAGTTCTGATCTCCTCGAGCCTTTCTCCACAAGTCCTCAAACCCTTTGAGTTAGGCAACATGGCTTAAGCATCTCCTTCCTTCGTTGACCGCCAATGGGAGCTGACCACATAAGCTTTGGCCCTTGCGGAGCCACAAGGCCGCCCTCTCCCGCTCCTTTCCCTTCGGTGAAACACCAGTCCAAATAACCCATATAACTACACAAAACTTGCCGTTTTGTCGGAAGCTCATAGTCACACCAGTATCAAGACGTTTGGTTTCATGGTAAGGCAAATCCCGCGAACAAACCGAAAGGATGTTCCCCTCTACAACTAATGTGAGATTTCACAAAATATTCGAACGGTAGTTCAGTACTACGATATTATTCTGTATTAAAAACATAATAATTATGATATTATCAAAATAGATATACATAAATTTCTTACATTAATTCTTCCATACTTGAACATGTGCTATTAATTACAAAGAAAAAAATAATAATAATTTGATAGAACTTCAGAATTATGAACGACATAACATAACAAATCATAGAGAAGCAAGAAAGAAAGATGCAGTCAAGAAAGGAAGGAGAAGTGATGGAAAATGTAACAAAACAGCAACCAATTCAATGGAAGAACACAAATCTTTAACCCAAAAAAATGGAAATATAGTGAAATATAGGTTTCAAAATTGGCTGTGACATAATTTCTATATTTATATAGGTGTTGATATGGGGGCCATTACAACCTAATCTCTGTTGGAACCATTGGAGTTGTTCATGGCTCTGTTTTGTCCTCTTACCAGCACAGAATTTTCAAATGATTTACATGTCCCAACGTTTATATTCCTCAATTTGAAGAGTACTATGCTTCCTATTCACCTATCAACCTGCAAAATTGTTCTATTGCTCAAGTAGTTAGCAGTACCTCTTCTTCCTAGACTTTGTAGGCTGAACTTCTTGTCTAATTTATAAAGTAATCTTCCTTTTCTTCTCTTTCTCACACCTTCAGAAATGACAGCTAAATAAATCTCTATTCTTGCTCTACAGATTCCTGCTATGGTCAGTGGACAAGACAGCTGAAAATAAAAGGTGGTGTATTGAAAATTACAGACCTTGTAATCGGTTTCTCACTGAAGATTCAGCAGCCAAGTGAACCATAAGCACTGCAATGAGGAGGAAATCCTTTTGCTTCGCCTTTTCAAAGAGATATATCTGCAAGTTCCATCTTCACTTTCAGTGGTCTTGATTATCAGCTGCTGACGTTTTTGGTGTGTAACTACAGTTAGCTCAGATGATGATCTAAGTTACCTGCCACAAACGCCTCATTTGGTTGCCCAGGTAATGCTCCTGATCAGCCTGCTACCGCTATTTTGTCAAGAATCCTGCTGTCAGAATACCACATTTTAGATTACGTATTTTATTTAATAGACTCAATACAAGAACAAGCTGACAACTTCAACTTGCAAGGATTCCAAATTGAATACACCCAAATGAGAAATTGAAAAGCTAATCTCGTTGAGATCTGTCAATTGATGAACAGTTTAGATCACATGACATCAAATAGATAAGATTCATCGACAGAAATATCATCTACAAACAAGAAATGAGGAGTAAGACTTGAGAACCGGGGAATGAGAAAACGATTAAAATTTGTATGAAATTATTAAGTACGGACAGTAAACATCCATGATAGACTTGGATTCCTTTGAATTTCAGCATCTCTCAATTAATTCAACATATGTAGCTGAGCCATTTAAAAAGTGAAGCATGGTCATGTAATGCAACTACAAAAGGGAGGGTAAAGAAACCAAGTCAACCACGAATGAGAAAAAGAAACAACAACGAAACCTGTTTCATGTGCTGCCTTTGTTCTTCCTCCATTTTTTCTGGCTGATGCTCCTGTTGTTTAAATGATTGCTGATCTGTCTGGGAGACTTCTTGTGGCTGTAGGCCAAGTAAATGCTGCTGTTGCTGAGTTTGTTGCAATTGCTGCTGCATGTGATACTGCTGTTGTAATTGCACATGGTAAGGATATTGTTGTTGAGACTGAAAATAATGCTGTTGCATTTGCAGTTGCTGCTGGTTATACTGTTGTTGAAAATTCTGTGACTGTTGAAGTTGTTGAAAATTCTGTGACTGTTGAAGTTGTTGAAAATTCTGTGACTGTTGAAGTTGCTGCTGCTGCAAAAAATACTGCTGCTGCTGCTGCTGGTAGTAATAATACTGCCACATCTGTTCATAGGTATGTGGGGCCTGACCACTTTGCATGTAACCATATTGCTCCTCGTTTGGTGTAATATATTGAGACTTCTCTTGAAAACCTTGAGAAGGAAGTTGAGACTGAATAGTGGGGAAGTTCTGCTGCTGAGCAGATTGAATCTGATTGTATTCTTGGCTGCTTCGTTCAACTCGTGGTTCCTGTGAAGCAATAGATTCAGAGGTATAATCTTGACTATCTGGTGTTTGACCAGATCTCATTCCTTGGTAGTCTCGAGGAGAATCTTGCCATGTTCGATGAGGTCTTCTCCGTGAATGTGACTGAAATCGATGTTGGGAGTCATGATGTAAGTTACCAGCAGAATGTTTATGGTGCCAGTTCCTATTTCCAGTTGCACCCACATGAAACTGTGAAGGTGCTTGGGTGTGTATAGGTTTATCGTGGCTTGGAGATGATGATGGACTAGCCACTTCCTTAGATATCTGGATGGAACCAGAAGATCTGACACCTTGTGGGTTATGTATTAAAGCCCCTTCATCTGTATTGCAGACACTTTCACTAGACATACTGTTCTCAAAGGGAGCTTCCCCTTCGTGAGACGCTTTGGGGAGTACATCTATTTTGTCATTGTTCTTGGGGCTTAGAGAAAGACTCCCAATTGAAAGATTTTTCAAATTCTGTCCCAAAGCATTGCCATACTCATCTTCTTTTGAGTTGTCCATAGGCATTGGTGCTAAGTCAACCTGATTTCCACCCTCTCCATAATGCTCAGAAACTTTTGGAGAATCCTGCTGCACTCTTGCCTCTGTACCAATTTCAGCTTCTCCAGAATGAATATGATCAATGGCAGATCTTTTCGTATCATTATTGCAATTTCCCAGTAAACAGGAAATTGGTTCATTCCCATTGGAAGATTGGTCATTCTGGAAGTTTTGGTTTCCTTGCAGAGATTGTTTGTTCTCTTCTAGAGGAAGCTGAGTTGATAGATCAAACTGACCGTCTTTGATTGGCTGGTTGGTTACAGTAGAATCTAATGTTTGTTTTCCTCCTTTGGTCATTTTTAACGCTTCTGTCCATGTGGGGTCTTCATATGGCATTGCTCTAATAGACTGTGGAAACAATTTAATATGTCGATTCCACACCCTCATTACATCATGAATGGTTCCACACAGGTCAATAGCCTGCTGCCAAAGAGAAGTGATCCGTGTTAGATTAGAACGAACCTGATTGTGTTCTAAAGATAAAAAAATCAGTGCCTATCATGCATTTAAAACTATACCCGTTCTAGTGATAGGGTTAGGAATTTAGATTTAGAACACTTGAGAAAATATAGACTTCATTGAACAGAACTTGAGAGTAATCAATTCAGATGGAGTTATTATTTTTGCCACCCTATATATTTTTGGAAACCTCCCAAAGTAGCTATAAGCTATTGAACCGAACATTGGGGGGGG
>NW_019268560.1:2549011-2555110 GCF_002738365.1 Cucurbita moschata | reverse complement strand
GGGTGCTTTTTATGGTAAAGACTGAAGGATTCTGCTCTCTAAGAAGTGGAAGGTTTCAACATTTCTCTTGGTCCAGATGTCAAAGTAAGGAAGCTCAAGTACTTGTGGTCCCTTTCTCATGCAATTCATTTTTCAAACAAATCATAGAGCAATATAAACCTAACCGATATTGTCTTTTTTGGGCTTCCCCTCAAGGTTTTAAAACACGTCTATTAGAGAGATGTTTTCACACTCGTATAAAGAATGTTTCGTTTCCCTCTCCAACCGATGTGGGATCTTCTTCCTTATCTAGTTTGATGAGCTTAGACTCCAAACAAAATCAAAATTTTTCTTTGGACTTGGTTCTTCAAAAGCTCCATAGTAGCGATTGAATCCAAGAGAGGAACCCAAATACGAGTCTATTCCCTTGGTAGTTTTAATGGAGAGATTTTGAGGAATCTTGGGATTTGGTAGATCTTTATCTCTTTCTAGCGTAGCTACCCAAAATTTTGTTCTGCATGACTTTCTCAATAAAATGTTCATCAAGGGGAAAAAAAACGGCTTGGCGTCTATTATACATCCAAGGGAAAGATTTCTCAGGACACAAAAAGGTATAAAAAAAACGAGATGGTCAAACACTTGGTAGTCTAGTTTCCCTCCCCAGGTCAGCTGATAGATAAGCAGTACATAGCGAATCACATTAAAAACCAATTTTTAAGGGAAAAAATTGTTTTTAATAAAAGACTTTTGTTAAGACTTATTAAATTCGACTGGCCCTTTCCTAGGCCTTTAACCGAGGTGTGATGAAGATCCTTTTGTGTAGTTGCTTTTGGGCCCTTCTCTATTCTGGCCCTTGTTAACCCAATTGTATTCTTCCATTAAAAAAAAATGTACACATAAATATCTTGAAGGAACTTGACCTTTAAATAAAGAGTTGAAATATCCTCTCTGTCTTGCTCACTCCAACCTCGAGATACGTCTGGCTTGAGAGATATTGCATTAGCGACGATGGGATCAACTAAACTTATAAGCTTTGGCGCTCCTTGCACCATTACGAAGTTTATAAGTTCCTGTAGAAGGGGCAGGAGCCAAATAAGAATCTGCATAAAACTGTGAAGCAGCAACTGGACTCAATTCTTTTACTATTATATAAGACTAAATCCATGAGTAGAAATACCTCAAGAAGTAATTTACAGAGAGGTACATTTCTGATCCCATCTATTAAGACTTCAATGGCAGCATCTGCACGTCCTGTAATCTGCAAATCAAAATTGGTAACTCAAGTTCTAACGACCATATCAAGAGCATTGCTTGACCATAATAGAACAAATATAAAGAAGAAAACAGATGAAAAGAGAGAAAAAAAAGAGAAGAAAATCGAGAGGATCAAAGACATAATAACAGACTTGAAGTCAGTTCAATCATATTACCAGCACAAATCATCAACTTTTGTTAATTTCATGAACCTCATACCATGTGTTTAAGCCGAGAAAAATGAATATACAGGGATGGTATAACATCCAATTTGTTCTTCATCAAAGCCATTTCCAGTGCTTCTCTGTAAACATTAAGAGCTGCCGTAGATTTCCCCTGGATCATTGAGAAACAACAATAGATCCATAAGCCAATATTCAATCAAACCAAATGAGTGCATGGAGCTGGATTATATTCAACTACTAACTGTTTCTCATACCATTCGTTTCTCCATATTAGCCTTCAATATAATATTCTCCACAAAGTTAGAATCTAAATCTCCATCAAGCGGAAGAAAAGCAGCACGTGCACCAGATAAATCTCTTATTTGTTCCTTAAACCTTGAATTGAAAAGATGGATAACAGGAACTCTCTGCAACCAACACATAAGAATGGCCATAAACATCTCCAGTCACTTATAAAGAAACTCCGTCAACTCTTCATATAAAAGCGAGCAACCAAAAAGTTATAATATTCATTATAGCCAGACATAAAGAAAATTATACTCTAATCAAAGACTTCCAAGAGCTTTTGCCAAATTTAAGAGAGAGGTCATTTAAAAAGTAATGGATTCTATTTCTACCCATATTAAAAAAATAACTCTACTCTTAGCCTTTCAAATTTCACAAAAGACCATTAGACTATGCCACCCAAAAAGTAAAAGCTGTTTTTTTAATGGATCGGGGGATTATATAAGTTGGAGTAGGAACTTGTCAACAAAAGGAGGCATGCTCAATTAACAATCTTCCAAGTTTTCTTAAGCTTGCAAAAGAACAATGCAAGAATAGGCAATGAAAAGGTAAAGGCTTTCCTCATACAAACTTACATGATATTTATTGTAATAATAAATTATTTGCATGAATATGGAATAGAATACATGTCCCCAGTGTAAAAAGGTATACCTTAAGAAAAGTTTTTGTTGCACGCTCTAGAGCAAACATTGCTAATTCTCTTCCACCCTTTATTTCCATAAATTCCACATAGCGCATCCAAAACTCAGGATAACTAGCACAGGGAATTAAGCATCTCTCGTAGAGTTTAACCGCCTAATGGATAAGGGTTCTTCAGAATAAAAGAAATAACCACAAGGAGAATGATGGTTTAAGCATCAGAACAATTCAGAAACATACCCAGTCAAAATCTCCATACATCTCCAAAAAGTCCAGATAAGAATGCCAGTTCTTCAGTTGATCAGCATCAAGTTGTTTAACATGAAAGTATGTCCTCCTGATTTTACGCTCAAAGTGAATAATTTTTTCCTCCAGTTGCCATGCTTCGTCATAGAGTTTTTCCCCAGCATGCACATACTTCTGTAATGCACTATACCTTGCTGTTCCAATCGACAGATCCAGAAGGTCTTTAATGACAGAGGATAGCTCGCTGTCTGTACAACAGATGGGGGCTTCGCCATTAGGCAAAGCTTCTAATTCTGTGGGCATTGAAGGATTGCACCCGGTATCAGATTGGATATTCTCTCTCAGAGAATCGGTCAATTTTCTAAAGCTGACAGATGCAATGCTGTCCATTAGCTATATTACCAAGTAAATGTACATTTGAGCATAACGCCAACAATATAGAAGGGAGACTGGTTTGCAGAAAAGCAGCTCCTTTTCATGGCTTCCAAGAATATTCTATGATCAACTAAAAGATCGCAGGGAACCAATAAGTAATAGGAGAAAAACACACCTGCTGTGGTAATAAGACAACTTTTTGGTAGGAAATCTCAGAGTTTGAATGTATATCAGAGCTAAAGAATCCCACTGTTGTTGAGATAGCTCAAATTCAATGTACTTGTCCCACAAGCTATAGCTTAAATAGTCCTTTCCAACAAAGGATATTGCCCTCTTAAACAATCTGATAGATATGGAATAATACCATTGAGTTTATTTTGCTCTTCTGATTAAATCGAACAAAATAGACGAAGGAAAATTTGAAAAGGAAATGGACATGCGTAGTAGAGGGAATAGAGGAAAATCATCAAAAGCTCAGTCGGAATGTTAAAATATGCCAAAAAGAGGAAATTCTTGGCATACAGTTTTCATTTGCAGCAATAAGCTTCTTGATCAAAGCACAAAAATGATTTTCTTATACTCTCAGCAGCACATGCAATAATAATGTACGTTACCTTTTCGGTCCACAGTTTGAAAACTCGTAGCTGAGTACACAGGATAATTGAAAGCAACAAAAATATAAAAAAAATAAAGAAGGAGAAGAAGGAGAATATTCAATTGGAAAGCTCTGTTTAGTAGTTTTTTGCGAGAGTTATTCCTCTTCCCCCTGCCCCCAGTTCGTTCACTTTTTGGAATTAATATACTTCACAGGCTTCTTAAAAATATATATATAATTTCTTTTCCTCCACTCCATAGCACGAGAAAATCAACTCAATGAGAACAAAAGCCAATACTCAATAGAAAACAGTCAAATCAAATTCTAGGTTTTCATGAAATAATCAGTCCTCAAAGGGCATTCCAATTCGTGCACATCTCTAAATCTCTATACCGTACTACTTGTTAATTCTTGGCTCATAGAAAATACCTGCGAACATCAGCTGGATCTTCAAAAACTGATATGCTGAAACTACAGTAGTCAACCCAAATACCGACAGAGTAAGTTGCTGATTGAACTGCTTGTTCAAAGACATCAATAACCTTATCCACAGAGCACAACCTTGTTTTATGAGCTGCATACTTTCTCCAGTATCCATGGCACAGAGGAAACTCGGACAAGAATGAATCATACACCAAAGAAATCTCCTCAATGACATCCTGCATTTGTTGGAAAAAAAATCATCTGGTCTCAGAAATCCAACAAACCCTAGGACTTTAAAAATTATAGTTCAAGATAGCACAAAATGAGTCTAAAAGCTTGTTTCATGACTGTCAATCAATAAATAAATATTTTCTAACAGAACAAATTATATCCTGTGGACCAGTGGTTCAAAGTTCAGGATGAAAAAAAATAATAATACAATGGCTTAAGCATATTGATACTCTCTGAATAATACAAATAGAAGCAGAAAAAATTTGGCTTGTAAAAGAGACATTCGCCCCATAAGGTGCCGTGTTATAGCAAGCACAATCAAATTTGAGGTTTATAATTTCCTGATAGGTTTGGTTTGTAACAAGCAGTTCAAGGGGTCGCGAAGTCCTTTTACAGAAAAACTTACAGCATGCTTCATCTCAATCTCTGAAATAAGTGAAGTCCATTCATCAAAATTCAATCCACATTTGGGAACACCTTCGTGAAGTTTGGACTCATCTAAACCAACTGCAAGAAGGAAACATAACCATTACCATGCTACTCCATTCAACAAGTCATTTGAAAGGAGATTTTGCTCAGACCCAAGGGTCGAGTTCCCTGATATTGTTGTAAAACTAATAACAACGACAATAAAAGCACCCATAACACCAAAAATTCCAAGTTTCTCTGGCGAAAAGAACAGAAACAAAACTAGGCGCTGAAATCAAACTTCAGAATAAGTTCCCGTTATGTTTAGATACAGTAAAAAACACATACAAATGCAGGGGGCAATATATACATCTCAGAAATCAAACCCGCCGAAAAACAATACATCGAGCTTGAGAGAGAAAAAAAAAACAGAAAAAGATGAAACCCCATGACTCATCTGCTCTAAAACCAATGACCCTTTTGGAGTTCTAGCAATAAGTCATTGCGTTATCTGCACTGAGATACAATCTCAAGGTCATTCGCCTTCTTAATTTAAGTAAAGGAGAGAACGTTTTTTGTATAACTATTTCAACAATAGAATATAGCGGCATGGGATCGAGCAAACGGTAACTTGAATAGGAAAATTGGAGGAAAAAAACAGCTGGACGAACAGAAATCGCAAACCTGCGGACTTTGATTCTGCTGGCTGAGCCTTTGTGCTTGAATTATTGAGAAGTTGAAGATCATTCGCCATGGCAATAGCTCTGGTTTGGCATAGAACTGGACTCGACAGAGAAAATACCAGACGAAAGAAAGGGCAATTGTAAAAAGACAATAAAATAATTAAAAACTAAATTATAACAAAATTCTGTAATTTGTTTAAAAATATTAATAATACCTTTAAATTTAAGAAAAAATAAAAATAGATATTACTTTATTAACAAGTTTTATTAATATTTTTAACTTTTTTATAAAAAATAATATATATATATATAAAGATTTTGTTTGTAATGGTAAGAGAGTAAATTATTTTAAATAATTATATTGTTTAATTATAGTTTATTGTGTCAAAATCGTACTCTTACGGGACGTTATAAGTAATCGTGCAACATTCACTCTCACTACTGAATGAGTCAGCCAACTCAAAATCGTGTCACCTTCGAACAAACGGCATATACTCAAGCTTCTAGCTTTAAAAATAATGTTTTAGAGAATGGGAGCCGGTAGAGATTTTAAAAAACAAGATCGAGAAAAATGAAGAAAAAAGTGTTATAGGCTATGACCAGAGAAGACACAACACTTAGATAGCATATAACTTCGAATATAAATAATTGATGGCTAGTTGCATCCACGGTAAAGATATTTCAGGTCTACTAAATGTAGATATAAATATATCGAAAAAGTTGTATAATTTGAAAATACAAAAAAAAAAAAAAAAAAAAAAAAAAAAAAAAAAAAAAAAAAAAAAAAAAAAAAAAA
>NW_019268560.1:2515171-2548398 GCF_002738365.1 Cucurbita moschata | reverse complement strand
AAAAAAAAAAAAAAAAAAAAAAAAAAAAAAAAAAAAAAAAAAAAAAAAAAAAAAACTATATATTATGAGAGTCGTAAAAAAATATAGTAAAATGATATAACACGAGAAGTTTGACATGCAACGGGCATGTGGCCATAGACAATACGACTTCGACAAACATACATGATATAGAGGACGACCTTCTTAAACCAGTTTTGCTATAGGACGCTTAAGACACTATCGGTATTTATCATGATGATTTGAGCAATTGGTTTTTACAGGGTTGATTTTTATGGCTGTAACTTCAATTTCAGAGGAGAATATGGCATTTCGGAGCACATTTTCGGCACTTCTTGCCCGACTGTTCTTCTTCATCCCTGGTATAATCTTCCGTCTCTTGATTTACCTCACCGGATCATCTAATGAATATATTTGTAGGTTATCATTCAGTTTATCCCGAAGGAACTAGTACATAGCTTACCTAGAAACTTTTTAGTTTCAACATCGTTTTATTCAATTATCTGAAAGAATTCCAAATTGTACAATCAATTGAATGAATAGGAAATTCATATGAAGTCGGATGCTGGATTCTTTCGGATGTAGGTCAACTGGAGATACCATTCATATCATTACTTTTGGTGATTGCATTGGATTGTATCTCGACAATTGTGATTGACTAACTTGCCTTTTAGCATGAACTTTTTGTTGTATAATTTGTGAATTACACAACGAACAATCTTAAACTCGACAAAGTTGCCTATCGTAGATAAAATTGAATCAATTCATATGCAAGCCAAAGCCTGTAACAACTTAAAAGCTTCGAAATGGAATTAACGTATCTATATCCTGTTAGTGGCTAAGAGCTTCCAAAATGGAATTGACATATCTATATCGTTTTATTGCTAACAATGTCAAATATTGTATGGCTAGCATATCACCCATGTATTTCTTTAATCTACTGATGCATGTTACTATGAACTTCTTAGTTTTCTAATGCATAACTTGATTTATAACAGCAATAACTTGCTCTAACCGTAGTGATGTCTAACAACGCACAAATGTGCAGCAAATAAGCGATTGCTATCTTTTTGTGGAGAGAAGAAACGAGATTTCTTATGTTTACAGATGATTTGCCAAGTGCGAACACAAAAGGTGAGTCATGGTCAAGAGCAGCACTGATCGTTTTGATATTGAAATGACTGAGCTGGGCATGCCTGATGGTCTTGCACCATAAATTGATAGATCTATGGGTTTTGCATAGTGACAGTTACCATAACCTGCAATATAATATGGAAAATACAATTGTTAATTAAAAAAATTTGTTAGTTAAGTATACTAAGTAGAAACTCTTGTAATCAATTGACCTGTTTTAGCTATAATTGTGTACCACAAGGGACAACAGGGGTTAACTATGAGTCAGAAAGGTGAAAAGGCCATACTTGGGTTTGTACTAACGAGTTGTGCTGTTCCACCAAAATCACAGCTAGTAGCCACTGGATTCCTTTGGTAATAGTCATTGAAGGCATAAGAAGCATGGTCCTTCACTGTGTTCGGCTCATAGCAGCTCCCACCCGGCTGAATCGCCGAACAGTCTGTACCGCTATAGCCACAGGCATAGTCAAGAGCCACCTGCAGAGCAGTTGGAGAAGCTGCAGAGCTTGCAGTACACCATGAAACTCCACTAGATCTCCCTGGCCCTGTGGTGGGTTTCAAATTGGATTTTACTGAGTTTGGTACAGACTGTCCTGGCGTTGTTGTTGGATTAACAATGGTAGAGTCAACCAACTGAGTGAAATGTAGAGGAGAGAAGATTGTTCTGTCTTCTTCATTCTTCAAAGGTACGTTTTCTTGATGTTCTTCTTGTATACGTGATTTCCACGCTAAACTTGAACCTGAAGAGATCAAAACTGCATCAATTTTTCACCTTCTTTATGTCAAATTTGCTGCAATCACTGAATTATGACTAAATTACTTTCCTGGATAGCATGTAGTGGGTTTGAATTGCATCAAAAATTCAATATGTAGTAGAATTGACAATGACAACACAAGTTATTTTGTTAGAACTTAGTGCAGTTTTGAATGTTATCCTTTGTTTCCCATTAAAAAAAATGTCATTCTGTTTGCAGACATTGTCATATCAACATGAAGAACAAGAAGGTATAGATAGCTACAAAAGAATGAGCATAGAAATAGCTACAAAAGAATGGTAAAAACATCATTACCCGAGAAGAACAAGAAGGTATAGATAGCAAATAGTGCCAAATTTCTCAGAATGTTGATACCCATCACTTTAAGTTGCTGCTGAACTGTGTATTATCTCTGGTTTCTTCTTGGATTCATAAAACCTAGGAATCAAAGCTTTCTTGGATCACCAAGAACAGAAAGAACATGAGAAAACTTGAGAAAGCAGGCAATGGAGCAGTTGGATACCACAAGCAAGAGAAAGAGCTAAAAAAAAGTACACTAAGAAAGAAAGAAAGACAAAATCACAGCATATGGAGCTGGCTTATGTTTGATGTTCTTGGTGCATCTTAAGAACATTGTCTGTTTACCTTTGCTGAGTGATCGATTCAAGAATGGGAACTTCAAATATTCAAATGGGAATAAAACGATTACATATAGATTATTATTATTATGATTAAGCTTATTATGGGAATATTGTATATATATGTTGAGAAATATATATTTTGGATATGGTTTCATGAAAAACTTTCTTTTTTATAAATGAATGCTATAAAAATTCGATCCCCTACTCCGTGGACTACGGTAATAAATTGCCATTGCCGGCAAAATTTGCTCCTTTTTTATTTCTCCTCATAATTTATAAACAAAATGTGTCCACTTAGAAGTTTTTTTTTTTTCTAATTTCCAAAAAATGACTTTTTAGAATTCTGTTGGATAATTATACATTTTATGGTTTATGTTTTTTGGAAATTAAAAATGCTCATTCATATATTTATTTGGCTGAACTTTACAAATGAAAACTTAATTTGGAATGTTTTTAGCTTATAAAATACTAAAATAGGTAAATTGTCTGAAAAACATTCTTAATCTTTTAAAAGTTTCAATAATACTTTTAAATTTTAAAAAATTTAAAAATTATAGGAAATGATTAGTATTTATTTTAAAAATACCCTAAACTTTTAATGGTGTTTAAAAAATACTCTTACTAAAACCGTCAACTTTTTTAAAAAATTAAAAAAATACTCCTAATAGATTATATTTAAAAAAAAATACTAATTAAATTTTAAAAATAGCATCAACACACTTCATCTTTATCAAAAAAAAAAAAAAAAAAGTTTTCAAAAAAATTATTACCGTTAATATGTAGATTGTCTACCAATATCCAATTGATTATCTCCAAACCTTTTAACGTTACTTTGTAAAATTTATGAGTATTTTTGAAACGTGGTACTAACTGTAAATATATTTTTAAATGTTTTTTTTTTTTTAATTTAAATGTTTTTTTTGAAGTTTTTAAACCAAGTACCAACTTATTTTTTTAAATAAAAAAAAATTAAGATTACAAAACTTTTGAATACTTAAAAGCATTTTTGAAATACTTTTAGAAGTTAAAAAGAGTATTTTTGAAACTTTTCAAAGTTATAAGGTTAATTTTTTAAACGAAATAATAAAAACCATAAAGAAATAAAAATATCATTTTTATTGGGTAAATAGGCCTATAATAACCATGTGAATTTTGCTTTATTAATTATTATTTTAATGCTTCTCGACTTTAATCATTTGGAATTGATATACATACTATAAAAAATGTGTACCTCCATTTATAAGGCCAATAACACAATGCCACGTATTATATTTTATTCTTAATTTTGAATTTTCATTCTTACTTTTCTTTTTTCTTTTTCTTTTCATCTAGAAAAACATATATTATAAAATCTCTCCCAAATATCTCCAATATTACCGCCATAATGTTTTTTTTTTCCATTTTTTTCTTTACAAAATCTTTGACAACCAGTTCACTTAATTAACTGACATTAACTAACAAATTTTATAATTTTTATTTAATTTTCTAATAAAGCATGAATATTTGATATTGGAGTTAGGTGAGATTTTAACCGTTAATCTATAGATAAGTAATATTTTTTAAAATAATTAAAAGAATAATCCAATAATGCAACCTAACTCGAAAATAAATAGTTAGATGGATTATAATGTGAACGCTACTTTAATTGGTTGGATCATCAATTTAATCAACTTGAAATTTCGAATTAGTCGAAAAAAATTATAATCCAATTTAATCTAATTTATGTATACCCGAAAATTGAGAGATGTTTACACTGAAGCGTACTGCAACAAAAATCCGTTGATAATATAAGGTTTAAGATATGAGTCAAAAAGGGTATTACCATTTATGGAAAGTTACACACAATTTAGAAAAATGTGACAAAAGTTTTATATTTGTGTAATTTTCTTGAAACTTATTAAAGTGGATTATACATGTTTTTTTGTTTTTTTTTTTTTTTTTTAATTTTAACTCGAAATTTCGCACGTGACAATTGTTATATGTAAAAAATGAATTGGAAGAAGTACGCAGGACGGCGACGATTGAAGCCTTGCCGCTCACCAGCTCCTGCTTCTCCATGGATAACGCTTGCGACTCCAGTTAGGAGTAGTGGAGCTTCGACGAGCTACAGAAGCGTATCATCCACTAATCGTGGAGTCTCAACTGTGGTGAAGTTCTTCATCGTAGTTTCCCAGTGCAGATCGCTCACTCTCGCCTGATCATTACCTCCTATATTTACTGCTTTAGCTCGACGGATCGCCTTTCTTTGCCGGTGAGATCAAAATTTTCTTAATTTTGTTCGATTTTATTGCACCTAGATCCGTATAATAGGCACTTTAGTCAGAATTAGTTGTTTGCTGGTTGAAAATTGAATTATACGAGTTGCCGAAACGGAGTAACGGGGGGATTTTGCTTAAAAAACTTGTTAGTTTGGTTGTCTTGACGTTTGATTCTGCTGAATGTATGCCTATATCAATTTTTTGGTGTGATACTTGGTGATTTGAGTTGAACTGAACGATGTTGAGGATGGTTGGAAGTGAGTCCGACATTAGCTAATTTAGAGAATTAGCTAATTTAGGGAATGATCAAGGATTTATAAGTAAGGAATACATCTCCATGGGTACGAGGCCTTTTGGGGAAGCCCAAAACAAAGCCATGAGAGCTTATGCTTAAAGTGGACAATATCATACAATTGTGGAGATTCGTGATTGATAACATGGTATCAGAGCCATGTCCTAAACTTAGCCATGACAATAGAATCCTCAAATATCGAACAAAGAATTTTGAGCCTCGAAGGTGTAGTAAAAAAATGACTTAAGTGTCGAACAACGGGTGTACTTTGTTTGAGGGCTCCAAAGAAAGGCGTCAAGCCTCTATTAAGGGGGGACTTATAGTGTACTTTGTTTGAGGGGAGGATTGTTGAGGATTGTTGGGAGTGAGTCCCACATTGGCTAGGGTTTATAAGTAAGGAATACATCTCTATTGGTACGAGACATTTTGGGAAAGCCCAAAGCAAAATCATGAGAGCTTATGTTCAAAGTGGACAATATCATATCTAATCATATGTGTGAAATGATGTTAATGATTATTCCTGGGAATTTTAGTGACTTTAAACTTCAAACGAAAGATGAGCCTATAAACGAGGTACTAGTTTTTGTCGTTCTCGAAGGAGTATTCAATTTAGCATTAGTTCGTGAATTTAAACTCTATGTTCGTGATTATTTGTCTTAGTTCATGAATTTAAACTCTATGTTAGTGATTATTTGTGGCAATTTTAGTGAATTTAGCAATTTAGCATTAGTTCATCCGCTTCACATTAAATATTATTTAAACATGGAGGAATGGGCAGATGTGCTTGTGAAAATCTCATAGGTGAGATAGGTCATGCCCCCCCTACATATGAAAGTGTGTCGACAAAGAACAACATGCTTCTAGCCAAAAATTTCCAATGTCAGTGTCATATTTTGCCAAAAGCAGAATGTTTCATGCTATGGATAAGTTATTTTGCTTGTATTTTTCTTCCACGACTATGTGGAAATCGTTTTACTAGTTTAAGTAGTTGATAGCTTAGCAGATGTTCAGTTTCGTGCAATGTTTGATGGTTCCTTTATTTGTCGCCATCAGCATTATCCAAAGTATATTACTTTTCTTTATGACATTTAAGAATTGGTAGCATTTTGAAATAGAAGAAAGGGAAGACGAAATTCTAAGCAGTGGAAAGGAGTGCTCCTTCCAAATTTGATTTTATACTATATGACTATCTTGTATTTAAGTTTACCATCAACTATTGTTACATTTGTCCCATTTTTATTGCTACAATTACTTACCAAACGGTTTTTATCATGCATCCTCTTCACTCCTTCCTGTCAATTTTGGGCACATTATGTACTTCCCACTCAATTTTGGTTCCTTTTTTTTGGAGGGGAGCGGAGTTGGTGGACTGAGCATTTCTAGAATGAGAATATTCTTGTTTTGCTGCTGATATGTCATTTCCCCGATCTGCTTATCAGGAATTTAAGGAAATGGATGTACACCATAGCTCTCCTAGAATTAGTGTGGAGAAACCAGAAGCCCACAAACCCTGTAACAAGGATGCCGCACTTGGAGGTGATCTTTGGACAGATGGACTTATTTGTGCTTTTGAATATATTGGGAGACCAAAGAAATCAATTGATTCAAAATCCAGATCCAAGATGACAGACAGGCAACGAATTAATACTGAGTTTCCAACCACGCTGGTGCCTACAACTGAACCGAATAATGGCAATGCCAATACATGCGAGAGGAAAAGATTCTTCGAACCGACATGTCCGGAGGATCTGGAGAGCCAATGTACCCAGTTTTGTGAAAGAGAAAGAGTTGAAAGAAATAGCTGGTTACCTATAGGATGGGACAGAATATCAGAGCTGGTTCAAACGATACAAGTAGATGCTGAATGGGCCACAATGTCATGTGATTTTTTGGATGAAGAAGATGACCTTCCAGTTGCAGATCTTGTAGCACCTTATTGGAAGCGCCCAGCTGGACCTATATGGTGGTGCCATGTCTCTGCAAGCCACCCTTCTGTTGAGGCGTGGCTCAGAACTGCTCACTGGTTGCATCCTGCCATTAGTTTGGCTTTAAGAGATGAAAGTAGACTGATAAGCGACCGCATGAAGCATCTTTTCTACGAGGTGGCATTCTCCCTAGTTTTCAAGCTATTTGAGTGCTATATATATATATATAAGAAGCATTTCTTACTAACGGAGAATTAGTTACTAGAAGAAATTTCATTCTCAGCATTTAGTAGCATGAAATACATGATAAGTATGCTGCTGCTTAGAAAACTATCATAGTGGTTGAAACAATTAGGTGTTACCTTGCATATTAATATATTACCTCGTGAAGTGTCATCTTTTACACATGATTTAGCCGTGTCAGTCTGGTGCAATTTTCTCTTGGTTTGTAGTTTATACATTTTCCATTTGTTGAATGTGGTTGGACCAACATTATCTCTAACATGAACCCCCATATCATTTAAAAGACAAATCAGCGCAGACATGGGCTTTAGGTCTTGTCTTGGAACCGTTTTAAAGCAATTTTCAATTTTTTTAAACAAAGGTTCAAAGAGAATATGTTCCGTTGGCTGTTTTCTAAAAATTGGTTTTCTTATTTTTATTTAGTCTGTCTTCATGGGTGCCTGGTCGAGAACAAATAAAGTTATTCTTTCTTTCTAAATCATGGTTTGCAAATAACAAATATAACACATAGCATTTATATTTGTTGGTCAGCTAATCACGGTTTTGATAGTAGAAATATATGGTTATTTGGAAATACTTTGCCAATAAGTCCCTAGTCTCTTTACAATTTCAGGATATAAAGCCGAGATCTCTAGGTATACCGTATAAGTTATCTGGAAAATCTAAAAGTTCAAGCCTGGGTATGCGGAGCTATTCTATAAGGATTGCTCAACTTGTGAAAATCAATTTGTTTGAAATATCTCGATCAAAATCATTCACTCTCAGTTGCGAACAAAAGCGTGCGCGCATACGTATACAATTTTTTTGGCCAAAATGATATCTCTTGTATCACCAGACCAAAGCCTTCATTCTTAAACCCAAAATTATTTGTTTGCTTTTTTATTATGTTCGTTGAAGTTATTAGTCAATTCAAATGTTGTAAGTTGCTATAGTTATCTTAATAAATCTGTGAATAACTAAACTAGCACCTAGCTGACAGTCGTGCCTGAATAGACAAGAATACTGTCCCGCAACAACTAATCATTTGTTTGTATGGTTGTTTGTTTTTACTTCCATACAGGTTCCAGTAAGGGTAGCTGGAGGACTGCTATTTGAACTCTTAGGACAATCTGCTGGTGATCCATTCAGTAACGAGGATGACATTCCCATTGTACTTCGGTCATGGCAAGCTCAGAACTTCCTGATAACGTCATTGCATGTTAAAGGACCGATATCAAACATAAACGTTTTAGGCATCACAGAAGTTCAGGTTATTTTCCATAAAACTGATAATTCATTTTGCCTCTGTGCTGGAAAAGTTGGACAATTTCATAATTATTATTTCTGATTTCTTGTTCTTGTTAGGAGCTTCTGATAGTAGGAGATTATAATGCACCAAGAACAGTGCATGAAGTTATAGCACATCTAGCTTGCCGTCTTACAAGATGGGATGATAGGTAATAACTTCGTTGTAGAAAGTTAAACTGCAGTTGCATAGTTGACCCGTCAATTCCTTATTGCTTACCATGAGTTGTCTCGTCTCCATCTTATTGAGCCCCAAGTGCATAAATGATAAAGCTATTATTGCTGTGAGTAGTAATAGTTTAATCTGTATGGTTGACAAAAGATAGCAGGATGATTTATTTAAAATATATGCCCTCTCCTTTATATTGTCAGCTCATCTTAAAGCTTCTTCATGGTATTATCTTTCAAATAGTTTGTGGTTTTTTTTATAGGATATTAGCTTGAATTGGAATACTTTCACTTTTCCTTTGGAGTTTCTATCTTTTGAGCATTAGACTCTTTTCATTCCTTTAGTGAAAAGTGTTGTTTCTTGTAATTAAAAAAAAAAATTCAAAACCTATTGGCATCTTTCTTAAGTTGAGTCTTATTTCTGTTGTCAAATATTCTACTATACAATGCCTGACGTATTAAATTCAATTCTCTCTTTTCTTACAGGTTATTTCGAAAATCCATATTTGGAGCAGCAGATGAGATTGAATTGAAATTTATGGACAGGTTCTTATCTTGTATGTCATCTATTAAATTGATATCATATTGGTTTATCTTTTAATCCGCATGTTTCTCATGAAGACTCTCCTTCATTTTTGCCCCTAATAAATATAGGAGAAACCATGAAGATATGCATCTTTTCAGTATAATCTTGAATCAAGAAATCAGAAAATTATCAAGACAGGTATGCTTTCTCATCACTACACTCGATGGCTGTTGAAAATTTTCTTTGATGTCTGTTTTTCTAAATAGTACTCCCATTGACTCAATCGTTGGTTGGGATTTAACCGGTGGTTGCTTAGTATAAAAAAAATAGTGTTTTTGGATTGTGTCATTTCAGTTCTTTTTTTCTTTTCCAAATTGTGCTTTGGTCAGGAGAGGAACCAGATAATGATTATGTTAGTTCAAAATAGAGCCCGAAGCATTTACTTCCTATTAAAAAAATGTTAATTCTGTTGATTTTTTATTTTTATTCTTATATATTTCATCTTCCTCTCGTTTGTTTGGTAAACGTTTATTTCTTGGATATCATTTTGCCCCTCCGAGGGTGTCTCTTCTTCCTAAGCATTTGGTCCTTTTCACTTTGAATGTAGCTTTGTTTCCTATGATAAAATATGTCTGTAAGCGTATAGCCATCTATAGATGTATTCCTTACTTAGCCAATGTGGGACTCACTCCCAACAATCCTCTGTGGCTTTCCCTGAGGCTTATGGAGCTCTCGAATAGCTTCCCCTTAATCGAGGCTCGACTCCTTTCTCTGGAGCCCTCGAACAAAGTACACCCTTTGTTCGCACTTTAGTCACTTTTGACTACACCTTCGAGGCTCATGGAGCTCTCGAATAGCTTCCCCTTAATCGAGGCTCGACTCCTTTCTCTGGAGCCCTCGAACAAAGTACACCCTTTGTTCGCACTTTAGTCACTTTTGACTACACCTTCGAGGCTCACAATTCTTTGTTCAATATTTGAGGATTCTATTAACATGGCTAAGTTTAGGGTATGGCTTTGATACCACGTTAGGAATCATGACTCTCCACAATGGTATAATATTGTCCATTTTGAGCATAAGCTCTTATGGCTTTGCTTTGGGCTTCTCCAAAAGGCCTCATACCAATGGAGATAGTATTCCTCACTTATAAATCCATGATCTTCTACTAAATTAACCAATGTGGGACTCACTCCCAATAATCTTCGACATACATCTCTGTAGTCTTTTGAAACAAAGATCGGCAATTTCAGGTTATCAGAGTAAAATGGTCGCTGCATGCGAGGGAGGAGATTGTATATGAGCTTCTTCAACATTTACGAGGGAATGTGACAAAAGCCTTATTGGAGCGCATAAGTAAGAGTACTAGACAAATGATTGAAGAGCAAGAAGCAGCTCGTGATCGTTTATTCACCATTCAAGATGTCATGCAGAGTAACGTTCGTGCATGGTTACAGGTAATTGATTCAATGATAATCTATGATCATTTGGTATTTAATCTGTTCACGATTTTATATTTTTTTTAATATAACTGACCCTAAGAATGCACTAAATTTGTTACTGACAGACTAAATTGATGAAAATGAATTTTAAAATTAGTATTTTATGTGAGAACATCCTTTCAACGTCTTCTTTTTCTCGAATTCGTCATTTCAAACTTGTGAACAAATGACGTGAGATTTTTGTATTCTTTACACCTTTCATTTTCTTATAAATTCTTTGCACCTTTCATTTTCTCATAAAGATTGCCGAGTTGATTATTGAGGATTTCTCCTTTAAGTTACTTAGGCCACACCAATATCCATTTTGGTACGTACTTCTGTCACTTGTTCTATTCTACTTCCTTATAAATCTTAATATTAGTCTTTACTACGAGTTTGTTGTTATTATTATTATTTTTTAAATCCTCTAAAAATTTGAGACCAAATTCTGAATGAAAATTATAATTATTATTTGACCAAGATTGATAGGAAAAGAAATTGACTGCCAAACATAGGTTCCGGAGTTATAAATCCAAGATTCATTTTTCAGATACTGTTTTCAAATTTTCTTTTGAAGCAGGCCTGCAATTTCTTAAATTATAAGAAATACAGTCTTATTTTCTGTTGTATACCTGTTTTCAATTAGATTTGTTCTTTCCTTTGTGATTACTCTCATGGATTTCTGATAGGTTTCACTGTCTTTCACACGACAATTATTCAGGATAAAAGCCTCCGAATAACTCATAACTTGGCTGTTATTGGTGGCTGTGGCCTTGTTCTTTCCATTATAACTGGGCTGTTTGGAATCAACGTAGATGGGATCCCCGGAGCACGAGATACACCATATGCATTTGGAATATTTTCAGCTATCCTATTCTTCTTAGGGATTGTACTGATAGGAGGAGGCCTGGTTTACCTCGGCTTGAAGAAGCCCATGGAAGAAGGTAAGGTTCAGGTCAGGAAGCTGGAACTGCAAGAGTTGGTTAAAATGTTTCAACACGAGGCAGAAACTCATGCTCAGGTACGAACGAACATCTTTTACTCGTAATAATACGCCCCCTACTGCAAGAGATATTTTCACAGCTGATGCTGATTATGTGCTTGAAAATGAAGATGGCAACCCCGTAAATGGTAGAGATGGAGCTCTACTCGACTCGATGACAGTGGTTGATTGTCGAACAACTGCAACTTTCTGGCTATTAGAGATGCATGCTCAAGGGCGCCATTGTTTGCTTCTTTCTTGGCTATAAAGAAGAGAGTACAGCATATGAAAGGTATTGTTAAGTTAAAAGCATAAACATATTATTGGAAAGATGTCATTGTATATATGTATAATAAGCAGAAATGTTGTGTAGTACATGTAAACATAAATAATAACATATAATCTCTCCCTTAAAAAAGTTTGGCACAGTTTCTATATTGACTTGGGAATCAATTTAATGAGACATCAAACGGACAACGTTCATCACCCTTAAGCCTTGTATAAGCACAAATATATTAATTTACTAATATATACACAAATATATTAATTTACTAGGATATTTGTATAAGCCCGCTAATAGCCCATATTGTCATTTTTAAGTTTTCCCTTTTCAGGCTTCCTTTTTGGGCTCTCTTTTTAAACTTCTCCTCAAAGTTTTTAAAATGCATCGACTTAAGAGAAGTTTACTCACACCCTTACGAAGAATGTTTCGTTCCCCTCTCTAATTACAAGACAAAACATACGAAATAATTCAAGCCATGTTTAGTCAAAAGGCGTGCAAGCACAAATCCCAAGTTCTATTTGAGAAATCTAGGAAGGCCACGTTTAAAAACCTGCTCCATCCTCATTCAGCCAATGACCACAAATAAAAGAAGACTGTTTCAGAAAATCTGGTAACTCCACATATAATAACATTTAACACCAATCCCGCAATGTACCACATCTGCTCAAATGCATACAAACTGAGCCCGCCATTGTTAACTCAACATTAGTCATCTTTTACCAAAACAGCAGGCCAACTCAACCTGTTTTCTTCTTCTTTTTTTTTTTTTTTTCCTCATTTTTCTTGCCATTCACTTTTATGAGGAAACATATTACTTAAGAAGAGATCTTGCTAGATGTTCGCGAGCTGTGGCCAAGGCTTGACTTATTGTCTGCAAGAGAGATAAACATGTTTCAATATACTTGAGAAATGAATGGAGAAAAAGTAAAAGAAAAGAATCTGAAAGATTGTAGTGTACCTGCTCAGACAAAGGAGCGCCACTGTCAATACTGTGGCTTGCGACCTTCCCTGCAATCACATTTGCATCCGTCTCGAGAATAATGCTGAAAAACACACAGTTAAAACACTCGCCAGTTACCCCAAAATGGTTTGTGAAACGAAGGTTAAGTACTATTGGATTGCACGTTTACAAAAGGATAATAGTGATAACAACCCTTCACGATCAAATTAAGAGGGAAAAAAACAAATAGAAAAGCAATCAATAACTTTATTAAAACAACCACTAGTAAAAATAATCTGTTTGACTTGATCCATGCAAAGCCTCTGTTGTTCGGTTATTTATACACTTAAAAAGGAAATAAAGAAAAACTAACAGTTTAATCTAGATGCTCTGCTCCATAAGCGATATATCATAACATGGATGCTACTATATTCATATTACAAAAGTACAAATGTGTGCTACTGAAACGGAGAGTTTTGTGTATTAATTTTCTGCTACATTTATCAATGACGATAAACGAACAGCATGTGACCTACAATGAAGAGCCCGCTCGGTCAGCATAGTTAGTAGCTCAGATTTGCAACGCCTAGAATTCTAGTTTCTTGGTATTTATGCTTCACATTACATAATGTCATCTCCACTATCATCATAATTGGACGAAGTTCATCCATCAACTTATGTAAACAATACACACACAGTTAAAAACGGAGAATTGGAACACCCAAATCCCTTATCCAGCAACAAACCTCGGTCAAAATAAGCCAGTACTTCATCAGGAGACAATAATTTAGACTATTATATAGGAGTCATGCAACCACAATGAAAGCATACTACTCATTCATCAACAAATTGTTTTCCAAATATATTCATGAAACTATTACTACTAACTTAAATTCTTGATATATAATCATCTACAACTCATACTTCAATTATCATGTTCACAATGGTCTAGCAAAAATAGCCATGGCCATCAAATTAAGAGGATAAGTAAAAAAAATGACACATTCAAGGTACAGAAGAATGATGATCAATGGAAGGAAATAGAAGAACAGGCAACACAATTGAAGTGCAGAGAATCAAGATAATAAGGAAAGAGCATATGAGAGATACCCTCCGTCGATAATTTCATCAAGACACAGTAAAATGAGGTCCAAGTTCTCAAGTGCCTCCTTCTTTTCTACATTACTCCTGGAGTACAAGAAAAGAAAATAAATATGCAAGAATACTATGATCAAGAACAGTAGAATTGGGTCAGGGCATAAGGATCCAAAGTTAATATAAATAGTGTCAATACCTAAGAAGAATACCCACTGCATCAAAAAATCCCTGAAGAACAGACGCTAAAATGAGCTCATTTTCATCTTCTCCACCCGTTACAAAAAAATGAAGGTCTTGAACAAACTTGTAAACCACTATATTGTTCTCAAACATTGCTATCTCCGCTGTAGATTTAAAGAGAATATCGAGTTAGAATTTAGAAAAGGAACTTCTTTTTCATAAGAATGAAGAGATCAAAATATACTTTCAAAATAGATAATGACACTATCCGATGCAACCAATAATCATGAGAATGTGACTGTAAAATCATTCTTATTCTCATGGCACAAAACAATGACTATGGATGAACCAACTATAATTTGACTACTGAAAGATTCAGAAGCTTCCTTACTGTGATTAAAATGACATTGAAATTGAATTGACATGATTAGGCCATACGGACTTTCACAAAAAAACAGTTAAAATCCAATACATGAAAAGATAACTACCCTCTGTTCGAGCATTTGTCTTCTGAGTTTTGATGAAAACGGCTTTCTCAAAAGCTTCCTTCGCACTATTTGTAGGCCAATCATCCGAATAATACTTGACAGCTACACGCTTCCCTTCGGAATCCAAAAGAAGAATATTTTTAATGGAAGGGCAGGATTCCTGCATAGATTAAGGCAAACATGTTCGGATTCTTCATAGATTTTTTTTTTTTTTTTTTTACCTAAATAATTGTTGTCACAGCTATCATGTCTGAGAAGCATAAAAAGCTAATCACGAAGAACATTCAGAAACTAGCAAATTATGCTACATCGGAATTTGGGATTAAGAAGCCTTCTGAAAGAGCTCCACAAAGTTTATTATAGAGCCGACGCTATACAAATCAAGATCTAGAAGCATTTTCACTAAAATCTTTAATCGAAGTACAAAGAACCAAGTGCGATTAATTTTAAATTAAGATTTGTCTAAGCAAAAGATAAAAATCCTGCGGTCATCGGCTAGATTCGTAGACAAATCACAAACTCCATACGAAGGAAGTAATGCACGAGTCAATTCAAATCTTCCGACGAAAGTAACAAGATCTATCCAAGAAAAGGCTAAAATCCGAATCAACCAAGTTCAGAGATCTATCCGTGCCTACGAACACATTGTTAAAATGAGCACAGGAGTCAGATCTACTAAAACATCAACCAACAAAATGTAAAAAATATGTCGATCATAACTGTCAACTAGAACAAAACTTCATAATCCTAACATCATTGTTCATTCCCGCAAATCCATAGATAGTAAGTACAAGACAAGTCTAAATGCTAGATTCAATGGAGTGACGAAATCAGACGAATAAGTAATAGAAGTATGAAACAAAGACATCATTCATTCAAAAAGAAGAAAGAAACTGACCATTCGGTTTGTGAAATTTTTTCCCGGGAAATTATTCTGCGGGAATTCGAACACCGTCGGATCTCTCTCACGTTATTGACAGAGGCCACAGAACGAAAATCGAAATGAGGACTCTTTTCCAAATGCTTCGTCGACTCCGGCCGGTCCCCAAAGTTCACTAAAATTTAAAATGAGGCCCTTACTTTTTCATAATTAATGTTTTGTCTCCTTTCCTTAAATATTTATGTTTTGGACCCCTTTGTAATTTTGATTTTTTAAAAAAAGGAAATTAACGCTCAAATTTGATGATTAAGTCCTTAAATATTACAAAAATGCACAAAACGTCTCATCCAATCAAATCCTTAAATTGTAAGATCCTATCCACCGTTAGTAGATATTATCCGTTTTAGTCTGTTACATATTATCGTCAAACTCACGATTTTAAAATCAAACAATAAAGGTATGAAAACCTCTTCCTAATAGACACGTTTTAAAACAATGAAACTGACAACGATACATAACGGAAAGAAATTAGCAATACCTATTAACAACGAACTTAAACTGTGACGAAAAACCTACTTCACGTGTCACAAGGTGTAATTTTTTATGGAAGAGAGTCAGCCCACTTTTAGTCGTTCCAGCGATTATGCCCGTTTTAGCCCCATACCGTCCACCCCTATCATCATAATGGAAAGGGGTACTTTTGAGCTGATGCGTAACGGATCAAAGCGACCGTTAGTCGGGTTGATTGATAGTAAATTGAAAGAATAAATAGATCTATCATAGGTGGGTTGAATATTGAGTTTCGCTTAGATTACGTGTTCTGTTTACGCGCTACTAAGCTGGAACATGGGATCTTAGATGGGTTTCGTCCCCTTTAAGGAACACCTTCTTACTAGTACGATAAAAGCCTGATGCAAATAGAACGTTCAATTTTTTAAGACCCCAACTGCATCAATTTTATAAGTCTAGACATTGATGAATCAAAGTGAAATTAGGGTTTGATTGATTGTAATTTTTGGTTTTTTAAAAAATAATTTGAGTATTTTGTCTGTAACAATTTCCACAACAAAATCAAATATAAATCCGACAGAAGCTACAATAAAGCGACCATTTCTGTCTGTAAAAAGCTTCAATTTCAAACATAAATTTCCACAAATCTGTTCTGGATGCCTTCCTTCCTTCCTTCCACCACCATTTCTTTCCTTCTTTTTCTTCAAAAACTCAGTAGCTTTGCCAGATGAGGCGTCCATGGCGGTGGATGAATATTTGAGTTTTCATGTAAAAATCCCATCTTCTTACACACTGTTTCATTAAATAATTGCTTCTTCCTCGTATGATCCAAGCCGCAGGTTGTCTGCTGCTACTGCCTGCGCCAATGGTTTCAAAATTTATGGATCTCTGTCAGGTTATGAGATCAACAGTCTTGGAAATAATCAAACCACTGAACCTATTAATTTCTAACTCCAATTAAGAGATTTTGAACTCATAACAGACTCAATCCAAGAATCAGTTGGGTAATATATACAGCTGATGAGCTAAAAACACAATAAAAACATCAAGATCCTTAATGTTTTGAGAAATTATGAACAACAGAAACAAAAAATTCCTTCCCGAAACATGTGTCAATGAGAAACAAGGAACGAAAACGTTATGAATTGCCTAAGCACTGTGAAAACGAGATAATGACAGAGATCCATGGCTTTCTCGATTCAATCTTTGGTTATTGATCGAGGAGATCCCGAGTAAGATGGATTGTCATTTCGGGTATTGTCCTCTTTGAGCTTTCCTTTCCGGACTTCCCCTCAAGTTTTTTAAAACGTGTCTGTTAAGCAGAGATTTTCACACCCTTTATAAAGAATGTTTCGTTCCTCTCTCCAACTCACGTGGGATCTTACAATCCGCACCCTCCTTGGGAGCCAATGTCCTCGCTTGCACACCCCAGTGTCTGGCTCTGATACCATTTATAACAGTCCAAATCCACCGAAACCCACCGCTAGCAGATATTGTCATTTTTGGGCTTTCCCTTTCGGGCTTCCCCTCAAGGTGTTTAAAACGCGTATACGAGGGAGAGGTTTCCACACCTTTATAAAGAATGGTTCGTCCACCTCTCCAACCAATGTGGGATCTCACGATAACCAAGGAAACTAACGATTTCCTTTGCCTTCCATTAATCTATTTGAAAACAAACAAACATAGGAATGCTACTGAGAAGACAGGATCAGCCTAAACCCTGTTCCTAAAATGATGTTTTTAGTACTACCAACAATGGCTAGATCAAGCTCCAAGACATGCTATGACACAGATATAAACATGGCTAGAATTGAATGAATTAGACCAAATCATTAACTTTTCGATCATATACTACGTTTCCCTAAGATGTTTAATCAAGATCTACCCTGTTTCTTCCACTTCTCTCAAGAACACACTCCAAATTCATTGCATAGCTCACAACAAAACCTCTACAAGCTATGAGATCAAATCATGTCTCATTCATTCCAACACAAAAATGCAGAACAAAAAAACAACACCCCTAGTAGAGGAAGCAACATTACCTCATGCTGGCATTGGCTTCTGCAGCAACGCCGTCAGGTAAACCTCTCCGTTCTTCAACCCGCCAGAGTCGGTCTTACTCGCCGTTGCCCACTTGACCTTCCGGTACCCCAACTTGGTGATCAAAGGAGAGTAAACTTTATCAAGATCCACCCCTTTGCTGAAGAAATGATCAAACCAAAGGTAACCCCCAACTCTCAACACTCTATCCACATCATAGAACAAAAACTCCATCGATTTCACAGGAATCCACCGGTTCACAGCATGGCCACACCGAACCAGATCCATCACTCCATCAAAAATGGGCAACCGCTGCTGAAGCGGTACGTGCAAAGGCACCAATCCCCTAAGCGCCGCAACCTCATTGTACGGCGCGCCAAGGTTCATAGTCGTAGTGACCATAGTGACATTGTAGAGCTTCATTCTAGCAGCAAAAGTGGCGGTTCCACCGCCAATATCAAGTCCAAGACGAACAACAGAGTTAGCCGCCTTCGCAATCTGTAGCAATTGAGGGATTGGGAGGTCCAATTCGGTCTTAAAGGACATAAACTTGGTGATTTCATGAGAAGGATCAAACCCCAGATTCGGATTCAGTCGATTCAAACACCCAAATCCCTTACACGAATATTTCCCCCAAATAATATTGGACTCCGGAAGTGAAGAACCGAAGGGATTTTGAGGCAAAGAAGAAGAGGGTTTTTGTGGGGTTTTGGCAAAGCACCGCCGACGAGGAAGTGGATGACACCCACGAAGAATCAAAGCCTCAGCGAGATCGGAATCAGAAGGGCAACTCGAAAACGGAGTGTAATTCATAAACCTATGAAGAAGCTCAGGGTTACTATGGCAAGATGAGGCAATTGGGGAGAACTGAGAGTACAGAACGAGATCTGAAGGGATAGAGACTTTGGTTTTCGATACGGAGGCTGCCGCCTTAGGGTGGAGGCGCGTGAGGTGGTTGATAGTGGCGCGTATGGTCTGAAGCTGCCGGATTAGGTGATCTGGAACCGGCTGTGAAACAGGGGATTTTTGGGATTGAAGCGTAGAGGAAAGATGGTAAAGAGAAAGAATGTTGGTGGCCACCATTGCCACGAGAAGAAGCAAATTCAAGCCCATTGTGAAACCCATTGCACCTCTCTCTGATTTTTCACTCACTGATCTTCCACTTTATGGATCCTCTCTCTGCCATGGCTTAGCAGACCAATTGACAATCTCGTAATGCCACAACAGAGAGAGGCATGATGCGCTGAAGCGGGTCCCACGAAATTATATTTGAAGGAATATCTTGTACCGTTGGATGGAAATTTCATGATCGAGATGGGGATCGGACGGCGAGGAAGTGGGTTGCATAGGGGACAGCGAGAGGATAATTAATTGTTGGAATTAAAAAAATTGAATAGATTTGTTTAAAGAAGACACAGAGGCACGTGAATTTAGGGCAACTTGTTACTTATCTATAAAGAAAATCTTATGCAGATTTCTGTTTATTTATTTATTTATCATTAAGTATTATAAAATAACGATATTAGTCAAAATTAGTAATTATTTAAATGTCATAAAGGGTTAAAATAAATAAATAAATAAATAAATAATTCTGCAAATGTGACGACCATTTGGGATTTTGGAAGCTTTTCCGGATATTTTTTTAAAAGCCAATTTCAAAAAATGGAAAAATTGATGTGATATTTTTTAATACCTTTTACCTAACAGTAATTTAATATTATCCCATGTTTTGTCAAGAAAATTCTACTCTAAGAAGAAAAATACGAAAAACATTTATATTTAACTTATGCCAAGAGAATCGCATTGAAGCGGTTTTGTAGCTTAAAAGGAATAAAAAAGAGGTGAAAATGTTATCACAGAATAAGAATATGCTCCACGGAACACTGACTCCATCTTCTCAATGGAGATTATTCTCCCAATCAAAGAAGAGATCTTGGCCATAGGCATTGTTCTTAAATCTTTCGAGAACTTAGTGTAGGGGATAAAGTCATCCCTTTTAGATGGGAATCACTCCTTGCAAAAATATATTCAAACTCAATCATTGAGTTGAAAAATGGGCACTTCTTATCTATACTAAGACTTTCATATTCCAAGATCGAGCGGTTGTTCGGTAAGAATGGAAAAATTGCAAATCCGCCCTTACTATTAGAGCTATTTATATCAAAATAAAATAGAAAAGGCCTTCCAATAAAAGCTAACACATTCTTCAATCTATTAACATTTTACTTAACATTTGGCAAGTCAGGAAGATTTCAGTACATTGTAAACGAAACCAATAAGTTGATAGATGGATAGAATTGAAGAAAATACAATTCCAAAGCTAATTTACAATATCCCACCAGTTGTTTCCCTTGATGCAAGGGGCGATATGGCTACACCATTCTGCATATGTCTACTTCACCAGATCTCAACTCCTTTGGAGACACCAAATGTTATGGCCATGACGGCAAGAACTGACTGAGCAAAGGAAAAATGAAGCACAGTTTCAAAAAGAGTAGATGGAGATCATAACACCCTAGCAGCACACAGTCAGAATGGCACAAAACTTCCACCAACAGGATAAATTTTGGGTCCATTTTAAGGTTTTTCATTATTAGTATTTTGAAGTGAAGGGTTGGATGCTCAACTCCTCACATTAAATGCTCATTGCCCACCTCCACTGGTTATTGGGTGGCTTCACCCACTCCAACATCAGCTCTAAGAGGAACCGTAACAGCCCAAGCCTACCGTCCTCTATGGACTTTCCTTCCAGGCTTCTCATCAAGGTATTAAAATGTGTTTGCTAGGGAGAGGTTTCCACACCTGTATAAGCGATGCTTCGTTCTCCTCTCCAATCGATGTGGGATCTCACAATCCACCCCCCCTTGGGGGCCAACGTTCTTGCTGGCACACCGTTCGATATCTAGCTCTGATACCATTTGTAACTGCCCAAGCCCACTGCTAGAAGATATTCTTCTCTTTGTGCTTTCTCTTCCAGGCTTCTTCTCAAGGTTTTAAAACACGTTTGCTACGGAGAAGTTTATTCTTATAAGCGATGATTCGTTCCATCTCCAATCGACGTGGGATCTCACAGAAACAGTCACTAGATTTTCATTAGATGGGCTAGAACCTATTACTTTAAGAGGAGGTCTCGAAACATCCCAAACCTTTATCATTTTGACTACCACTTGAAGTATTGTCATTATTATTAATATTTTTGAAGATAGGCGAGAAAGCACAATTTTGAGGATAGGTAATGATAAAACACATTGGTATAATAGCTACTTACAGCAATTGCACATGCAATATATCCAGGTTTTTCTCGGTAATCCACCCGTACAAAGAGTACGACAAAAGCTCCAACGTACCAGGGAATGCCACCCAGAAAGAAGCCAATCATAAACCTGGAAAAACAATGATTTTCTTAACCATCGACATGTTGGGAACGAGTGTAGAGAAATGGGGTGTCACAAATATTAACTTACAAGAACCAACCCATGCCAATGCCACAACAAGGAAGACGGGCTTCGTGAAAGGGTCTTCCCTCAATAATAGCATAGCCTTGAACTACAAGAAACAAAAAACATTAAAGCGTATGATGGATGAAAACATCACTACCATTTAGGATAACTGCATAAAGATACAAATTCATGCAACTACACAACCAGAAATAAACACATGCATGGCTGACCATATTAGATCTGTAGTTTTTTCGGAAGTTATTTCATTCGAAGATTAAAAATAGATGCCTGAATAGATTTACCATGGCATACCAAATCATGAGGTGACACAATACATACATGTTGTAATGCTTCCTGGAAGCATGAGAAATAGATATTATCGAGCAGACATCCTGTCTAATTGACATGCCCAAGCCATATTTAAAAGTTCATAACACAGTTCATAACTATCACTCTGCAAACGAAATTTGCCAACTGGTTAAAATGGACGCTTGTATAGGTTTTACATGAGCTAACCAAATCATTAGGCGACACAATAGACATATGTTGTAAGGCATTTTCTGGAAGCACGAGAAATAGATTATCGAGCAGACATCCTGCCTAATTGACATGCCAAAACACAGTTCATAACTAACACTCCAAACGAATTTGTATGCTGCATTATGGATTTAACTTGGATGACACCATTGATAATGTTGCAATAGATTCAAGCATTCAACTTTCAACGCCCATATTTAATTAACGTCAATAAATTAAGCAACTGAATTACAGAATCTTATTATCACTGATTCGGTGAATTGGGAGCATTGCACAACTACAGTCCTCAAAGAAATATCACGACAATTTCTTTCAGAAAAAACACATTCTAAGCAATCCTTTAAGAAAGAATTAGGTATATCTGTGACGTAATCTCATTGGGTGATGACCAAAAGGCTTTTGAAATCAGAGTGGTCCCAAAGAAGATTAAGTTGTAAGTATGGTCTCTGCTGCGCTAACACCAGAAAAGAAATTCGGGTTCGAGTATTTATGACAATTAGTGCACATTACATGTGATGCAAGTATAGTAATGAAGATCAAGATACAGCTCCTCACGATGTGTGAGTTTTCCAAAAGGTGGTAATGGAACTTCTCAAGTGCTTTTAATTTCCAACGGGCCCTCACTAAATAATACATGGGATTTTACTACCCAGCTGCTTTTGGGCCATCATTACAAGGCAAGAGCCAACAAGCCACAAAAGTTGGAAAGGTTAATAGGGGAAAAAACACAAGAAACTCCCCCATTCGCACAAACCATGGCAAGAGTATAATTCCAGAAGACCTAAAATCGGCGCTCGATGAGAAGGAAACAAAAACTACAATTTTCCCACTATCGTTTCCTCAAATAAAAAGGCTCTTCCGTTCTCTCTAATGAGACATCCCATTAAATGGCTCTAGTAACATCCAGACTGACCTCCAGCTCAAGAGATACTGTCTTCAGAAAGTCCCTTAGAAACTTCTCTATCTCCTAGAATACTTTCCTAGACGCCTTAGACACATAAAAAAACTGATTATGCATGCCCAAGAGACCACTCGTCTCCCAACTTTTCAGGAGAACTTCATGTTATCAATAATATGGAAGAATTGGGATGTGGAATGAAAGGGACCGTTAGAACAATTAAGTTCAATGAGGTTTTGGATTCTTAGGGCAGCACTCTTGGTTTTGGAAGCTAGGTAGTACAGGTAACCTCAAAGTAGAGAGTTCTGTAATTGTTCTCATATTTAAACCCAAGCCGATCAGAAGTTTCCTTTAAGCTTCATGACAAATAGAGTAGCATTCCCAATCTCTCTTCCTCCTTTCTCTCTAACAAATCCTCATACGATAAGAAGGTTTCTTGTTTCCAAAGAAAACACCACATGCCAGATACAAACTCGGGGTTAAGATCTTGTTGCATAGCTGGCTAGATCATCAATGAGTTAGCTGTTGAAACATTCAACATCACCTACGCCTATGTTTCTTCTTTAGGTAAATTATGTCAAGAGTCCCAACTGGTAAGCTAGAAAGCTGTCCCAATTAATCCTGAGCATAATTTTCGACCTTATTTCTCACCTCCAGGACATTATTAGAGGACAATAATCAAACTAAAGATCGGATATTATTCACATTCATACCAGTAAATCAATAGCCCAGCTGAAACATCAGATAAAGCAAATCAATTATAAACCACATTAATGAGCATCAGAAACGCATTTAATACCCATCAAACCAACGGATGCCAATATGTGGAGAGAAGTCACATAGAAAACTCGTCATGATCATTGGTAAAGACCATACGAAACACCATCAATGCCTAAATAAAGCAGACAATTCGTATATGCCCCTCAAGTAATAATATTTAAGCAAAAATTCTGCACAAACTCCTAGGATGAACCACGATATTGATCTTTAGATTCTGAATTCGTCATCAATCTACCAGAAATCATACCATTTATAAAATCCTCCAAATCTACGAACGTGATAAAAAGAATGGAGACGAGGGGAGCTATTTACCTGGAACGGCTTGGTAATCCAAATGTCCATGGTAACATGGATGGCGAGGCGGCGCAACCTGCGGAGGGAAACCGACGACAGATTGGGGATGAGGCTGCGGCTGCGGTTCTGGGGCGGAAGAATAATAGTTTGCGACGCCCTGAAACGTCCCGTAATGATATTGACTCTGTGGATCGCCAAAAACCGCGCTGCTTTTCCCGTCACCACTCATGTTATTTGCAGAAGAAGAATCAAAGACTGTATGTTGAAGATCAAGCCGACGGTAAGGGTTTCGTCGTCGCTTTTATCTTCTTCTTCTGCGATTTCGCCGGGAAATTTTGGAGCGATGGAGCTTTGGCGGAAAGAGTAAGGCTGTTTCCGGCATTTAATAGGGGCGGTGATGTTCTGATTTGGGTGAATAGAAGTTGTACAGCTGGCAGTATTTTCTCGACCCGGGCGGAACTGGAACCGCGTTTTTAAATCTTTTCTTATTACAGTATTTGGCCTTTTCTTTTTCTCTTTCTTTTTTTCAATCTTTAATCATTTTATATTTTTATTAAAAAATGAATCTTTCAAATTTTAATTTAATTGTATTTTTTTTCAATCGAGAGCTCAGAATACAAAATTCAACAGAACCATTCGGTCATATTTATAAAATCGTATGAAATTTGTATAAAACTAATATAAAACTAAAAATAATAATTACTCCAACTTCGAATTTTATGTTTAATATTAGATTCAATTGTTGGAAGAAGAAATCAAATTAAAATAATGACAATAGACAAGTTGTAACTTGTTACATGCCAATGAAGTAGGTTGACCATGTAATTAGGAGTAAAAAATATTAAATGAATAAAAATGCATGGATAAGATGTAACATATTATTAGATATTAGATATTAGATATTCATAATTAACAAGAATATTATATGACTCTAGTTTATGCTTATGAACGAATTATATGGGTAGCATTAGTATACTAAACCCGGGCCGTACTTGGCTAAAAGTGAGTCCTATGTTTGAAAATTGCAATAAGCATTAACATAGCAAAATAATCGCTAGTCCACACACAAATAAACATAGCAAGAATATTGAATTCGACTAGATAGCCATAAATCAACTTAACAATACGTTTAATAAAATATTTCATGGCAGTTGGGCAACATCGATCACTGTTTTCAGTCACTAATAAGACCAGAGGGAATTGTGTTGATTCGTTTAACTAAAGCCAAAAATTACTCTCCCACGGTTTCCGTTCTACATAAAACAAAATCGAAGATAAAACATCCCTGACAAAACAATAATAAAAAACATGGTGGAGTTCTGAAAATCTAAGGCAGGTGGTAGATTATGGAGGAGCATCAGAACCATAAAGAAACCACTGACACAGCCATACCAGGAGGAATCCTGGAGGAGCAAGCTTACAGCCTTCTTCCTCTTCTTCCACCCTTTCTGCGAGTGCTGTCTGTTGGAATTGGAGTCACGTCCTCTGAAACATACCACAAAAATGCAAATGGGGATTAGATTTACAACAAACAGGGCATGCGGTGAAATGCAGTTAGTTTAAGATAAATATGTGGCATTCGTGGGTGTGTGTATTTTGTTCATAATTCATCGATGCTATGGAGACATGGGCTTCACCTATGCGACCAATTCGCATTCCAGAACGAGCAAGAGCACGAAGTGCAGACTGGGCACCTGGGCCAGGTGTTTTAGTCTTGTTTCCTCCAGTAGCACGCAGTTTAATGTGAAGGGCAGTGATACCAAGTTCCTGTTTCATGAAACATATGGCCAAGTAATATCGTTAAGTATCCGTTCAAAAAATGGGAGTGCATACGCTCGAAATGGAACCTTCAGACCCAGTCAAGTGTAAAGAACCAAAGATTACAATCCATCAAAATGGAGAAAAAGGGTAATGAAGAAACAATGTTAAATGAGGATGGAACCTTGCATCTCTGAGAAACATCCTGTGCTGCAAGCATAGCTGCGTATGGGGAGGACTCATCCCTGTCAGCTTTCACCTTCATACCACCTAAATTTATAAAAACACCGAATTACCCTTCTTAGATTCTACAAGAACACAAGTAAGAAAAAATAATAGCATGACACTTTCATAAGAAATAGAGAAGAACAGATCCCAGATCAAAAGTTTCAAACACTTTAATAAGAGAGTATAAAAAAAGCAGAAAAATATTCAATTGTTTCACCTGTAATGCGGACAAGGGTTTCCCTTCCAGAAAGATCAGTCACATGCTGCGGTTGAAACAACAAAGTTATCATTCTGCTACTGAATGAGCAACCAAATTATATAATCCTTCCACTTACAATAAATGTATCGTTAAATGAGGCAAAAATGTGAGCCACGCCAAACACATGCTCGCCCTCCCTCACAGCTGGTCCAAGAGTCACAGTTTCTTCCTTGGGTTCCCTGGTCTTCCTCCTTGAGCCAGACTATGGAATCAAGAACAAAAATGAAAGCAAAGTAAGGATTCCTATAGATTCAAATTAAGCTAATGCTGACAATTTTCTACTGTGATACATAAAGAAACAAAGATGAAGTCAGCTTGACGCCAGTAACTCCAGGCATGTTTGAAAGTGGTTTAGAAATCGTTAAGATAACTTGTCCCTGATTAAAATCATTCCAAAACGCTGCTTTCAATTCTTGAAAATCAAATTTGATAGTACGAAAATCGAGTTTGAAAGTGTAAAACCAAAATTGATTTGTAATGATTAAGCTTATGTTTCAGAGCAGGCCAGTTTAATCATTTCAAAATCACTCACAAATAGGCACTAACAATCACACTAAGTAACCACAAGAGCAGGGTTGAGAAGAACCAAGGAAAAAATACAAGTAAACAAAAACCCAAAAACAAATATAGGTCTTCTCTGGCTCTGCTGAACGGACCAAGTAGAGGTACACATTATCAACTGGGGTCGGAAAACCACAGCCTAAAAGAGCGAATTTACTCCCAACCTAATAAGTCCCACCAACCGATAGATGCCCTAAATTTCGAAACATAACAGAGCAGTATTCAGGCAAACAAAAGAACAAAGGAATGTCATTACATCCACAGTAGTTCAACAACTACAATACATAGCTTAAGCCAGGATAATGAGGACCATATTTATATAATCATATACCCTATCAAACTCGGGATTTCATGCTTTTCTATAATCGCAACAAATTTAGGAACCGAGGCGGAAAAAACCCCACGACGAAATTCAAGGTGTGAACAAAAGAGAATCGAAACACTTCTTCAAAAATCCACACTAGACCACCCATTATTGGCATGGTGATCGAGAAAACCAACGATAACTGCAAATAACCGACACAACCAGTAAGCCAGTAATCAAGAACCAGACTAGATCTACTCACCATGTTTACCAAAAGATGAGCGAAGTAGCTTCCGCCTTGAGGAGCTCTAGCGAGAATTTGCCGCCTGCAGAAGTCCGTGCGAGAAGAACAGCACGACGGTCGGCCAAAATTTATATGGAGGGAGAATTAGGGTTTTTCCTATTGGGCCTTTAGCTGCGAGTGGATTTACCGAAATACCCTGCCATTTTCTCAATAACAAGGCGTAATTTCCCCATGTAAAATTAAAGATTGCAACTTATGACTTATTATTTATGGGTTTTCCACAAAATAATAATAATAACAACTTGTGATTAAGTATTTTCTTAATATATATATATATATATATATGTATATATGGGGTTAGAATAAGAGAAAATCAATGAATAATAGTATTAGAATGAGAGATCATTTTCATGGAGTATTTTTGTTCCTTTTTGGCATTTAATTGAAAATAAAGTTCTGGTAGGCCGTCGACAACATAAATTTGAAAATAAGAGATCTAACAAAAATATAATTAACTTTTTTAAATATTTGCTGGTAGCCGATTTAGAAATTAGATTACAACAATTTAAACAATTATTCAAAAAAAATATAAGTTAACATGTTTTGTATTTAAAAAATTGAGTTTATAATTTGAAATATTTACAAAAATAAAAAAATAAAAAATTTGTTCATTGAACCGCCCTAACAACATAGGGACAGAAGGATGAATGGTGGACCAACTCGGATTTTCAGGAGCGTTGGCAGGTCCTAGAGTGCCTGCCAAGGGCTCCACGCATATCCCGAGGTGATCATCACCACTCGCACCTCACATTTCAGCACAGTGAAACGTGTAATCTAGTTTCTCGAAGTATTTTTTTTAACATGTCTACAATTTTAACTATGATAATGTTGGATTTTAAAATTCTATTATTTGTATCTATCAAGAACTTGGTCTAAAAATGTGATGAATTTACCTTTCTTCATGTAAATCTAATTTTCATAACCGATTATAACATTTACTCCGAACTCAAACCGTGGATAAACAAGCTTAAATGAAGGTAAAATGAAAATAAACTTCACAAGAAAAAAGGGGTAAAAATCAATATATTCAACAAATTCTGCAGCTATACATACATATAACCCAACTCTTGTAAAGTAAACGATTTGATTTAATTTTTTCTTATAAAAGAGTATATAATTTGAATCTTTTATAACTACAAAATTTGGGTGTTAACCATAGTGTTAAGAGCAACCTAAACAAACCTCGATGCTCAACTTGTTAAAGACATATGCTCTTAACGAAGAGGTAAAAAGTTTAATTCTTCCATTCCATACGTTCAACTTGAAAAACTAGGCTGAAATAAGGCCAACATAACCTGCGACCAGTGCCAAGATGGACGATACTGTATACGCCCCAGCAACAATGAATGGTTCTTTGATGCCACATAACTCAAGGTGATGATGAAATGGCACCATTTGGAAAATGCGACGCCCAGCTCCCTGGAACTTTTTTGTCATCTTGAAGTATACCGCCTGAAATTGTTGAACAGTTGGATAAACTGTAAGTTTCCAGGAACATTAGAATATGCCGAGCCAATATGGTTCTTGTCACCTAAAATATATATGTACAACAAAGAGCGACGCAGTAGTACATACAAGTAATCTGTGTTTATGTTTGTATGATTTTGATATAAAATCTGAACTCTTAACTGCTATTCTTTGTACTTGTGCTGTCATTCATTACACAGCTCGGTTTCTTATTATGAATTTCTTGTGACTCATTTCGGACAAGAAAAACGATCAGAAAGAAGAACCAGTGAAAATAGAACAATCAGATATTTTTTCGGTTCGGATAAAAGGTTTGAGCGAAACGAGAGAAATGTGGGAGCCGGACTAGATAAATTTTTGGCTTATTTGTGGTGCATCCTCTCAAAAGATTTATTTGATTACACACTTCCATTGTATCTGATATTTCTTGTAGCAGTTTTATGTCAGCTCCTTGGGATATGGGTGTGACTTTATTGTTCTAGAAAATGAAACAACTAGTTAGAGTAGGAACATACCTGCAGGATAACTGATGATGTTTCTAATACAAAAACTAGTGAAGAGATGAATAGTGGGAAAAACATTCCACTGCAGGCAGCCATTGCAGCTAATGCTCCACCGAGTGCAAAGGATCCAGTATCACCCATAAATACAGAGGCCTTAAATCGGTTGTGCAAAAGAAAACCAACACAAGCTCCAGACATTGATGCTCCAAATATGGAAAGGTCTGGTTTGAAATTTCCATACAAATCAGTATTTCAGTATTGAGAGAACTTTCTAGGACCAATTTGCAAGCTTAAATCCAGTTTCTTGCTTATAAATCGATTTTAGGAAATATAACCAGACTGCATAATTTTATAGAATAAAGAATAGTGTGCTTATAGCTACTCTCTCTCTCTCTCTCTCTCTCTCTCTCTCTCTCTCTCTCTTAGAAAAGAAAAAAAATGAAGAATATTACCAGGTGCAGAATATTTTGCACTCATAGCTAATCTCTATCTCGCTCACTTATGCACCCTAATAAACACCTAGCATAATATTGTGGTCAAATGAGATCCAAGGAAGATTCAATCAATTTTCATTATTTTATGACAGGATTTTATGTCCCAAATACACAAATAATGTTGAAAACAGTTCATCGTGTAAACATAGTTTCTTTCCAGAAAAAGAAAAACGAAAAATAGCTCAAGACTGTAGTACTAACCAGAAGATATTGGAAGCACCGCAATAGCCATCCCAATGAAGGCCAATGCAGCAGTCCCGCCAGCAAGTCCATCAAGACCATCCGTCTGGTTTATTCCATATCCCATGGAAACAAAACAAAACGAAGTCAACCACATGTAGCATTTTCCAAGGAATACAAGGCCAAGAGGTGCAGGCATAGGAATCAACATTTTCCTGCATTTCAAATCAAAAGTTTTGTTCACTAAAAGTGCACGGTTCTGTTTTTTGGTAGCAACGAGAATGCCAAAATAAACAAACATGACATACGTAATCAAAATAGCCAACAAATAAAGTTTAGAATTCAGTATAAGCAATATTTCATGAACAATAAATGAAAAAGAGTATGTTGGATGCATGTCATCAGACTACAGGAAAACTAATAATCCAGATATCTAGCTTTCAGAATCCCAGACAATTTGCTTTCAGAATCCCAGACAAATAAATAAGCAAGATTTGAAAAGAAAAAGTACTGTCAGCAATCAGGCCACCTAATTTGATCAAATGCAGAGCCAAAAAACAAGCAAGGAAACAAGAGAAGAAATTGAGTACAGGTTAATGAAATGACATGCCTAGAAATCAAGAGGTGGAGCTTCTCATAATGCAGCAGACAGTCTAATTCAAAGTAACAGTGACACGACGTTATTTCTCGTCACCAGCATCCGGCCAAATTTTCAGAACTTACAACTAAAAGTTATAAACTGTCTAACAAAGGCAAATACCTGCTTATAACTTAAAAGATACCAATCAAGTTCCCCAATTCCTTCAATATGACACTGTGGCTTGCAGAAACATGACGTTCATTTATATAGCAAGCAACAGTCGTGGAAAATTTCCCTGGTAATCATATTAAATAACTCACTAGTAAACAAGTCGGTTGAAAGGCTTCCCATTTTAGGATATTCTATATGCTACATCCAAATAACATGTGCTTTATTCGATAATGACTACTTACATCAGTACGTGTACATGTCTTTACTCTGAATTGGTTCCTCACCAATGCAAAGTTTTAGGACATAGTTGTCAATCTTTTGGTGCATTTATTTAACATGATATTCAGCTTTTCAGAGTTAATGGTTCGAAAGAAACCAAAGGTTCCCACATATCAAGCTCCTCCCTCGGTTAGATCACCTTGCTTCAGCGTCTCCAGACTTTTTCATGGTGTTCTCTTTTTAAGCTTGCCGTTGATTTCTCTTTACAAGTTTTATGTTTTAGCTGGAATGCCTATTTCTTTTCGTTGTAAGTCTCTTTGTTTATCATTTTCTGTTTTCAATTTCACTCCCTTAGAGAGTTTGCATCTTTCGAGAGTTAGTCTCTCTTCATATGTGAGTTACCATCAGAAAATGGTGGTCAGATTAGTACAAGAAAGTATACATGCTGTAAGGAGATGATATACTTGCATCTTGGAGCCAAAAAGAAAACCACATTCCAACAGCTGCCTGTAAAATACCAACAGAAGAGAACTTATTCAGGCTGTGAAAAACCCACCTAGTTCGAGAAGGGGAGTTACAAGTCTCACCTGCAGAAAAATTTTGATCCACGCACTCAAACCACACTTGTGAGTCCTGATTAAGCTTATGATATCATCTACCATTCCAATAGCAAAAAATGCTAAAGTTGCCAGTGATGCTCCAGAAACTTCAGCGGAAGAAAAACCAGTAAAGTGTTTAGCAACAGCTATACCAATTGGCACAAAAAACAATCCACCCATAGTAGGCGTCTTTCTCTTTAACGCGTGTCTAACAGGTCTTTCTTGCCCTGTAATTTGGTAAACCTTAAGCTGATAGAGTACTGGAACAAAAATATAGCCTGCACATGCGGCTAAAAAGGCCGATATCAAAAAAGGGCCAGTAAGATGAAATGGCCCTAGAGGGAGTCGAACAGTTCGCCACGCACACCAATCCACATAGAGAAGAAGAGCCGTCAAGAAAGCTATCAGCCCTGTATTTGTAAAAAGTCCATGTCTGATCCTGAAGACAACCACAATAAGACCAACGTCAAACCAGAAAAAAAAAGCATGTTACTCATTTATTAGATATGCTATCCACAGATTGGAACCGTTTAGAAAGAAATTATTAATAAATCATCCAAATAAACTAAAATAGGAGAATGAGCACAGATAACTAGAATAAATGCTAAAAGCGGCTAAAAACTTTTATAACCTTTTAACATATACGATGGATATAGGTCAGGCATTGTTCTTTTTAACTTCATCCTAAGTACTGCCAACCCCAAGAAAAGATATCTAGATCAGAAGTTTGACCTTTTTCAATCTTAGGCCTTACACAACATATTGCAAAAGTTGGGGGATAATCTCATTCTCGGCAAGCAAATTATCAGACAGATTTGCATGAAAACTTCATACTGTTTAAATTTCTTTCAATTTGAAGCATCTGACCACCTTAATCATCTAACACACTTGCATGCTCCTAACAAAATGGATCACATGACGTATATGTGTATACTTAAAAATCCTTCCTTAGTTGAAGCTCTCAAGATATCAACACTACATGGTTTTTTTGGATAACTTATGAAAATTAACAATATATAGATGACCATTATGATTTAGACCCAAGAAAGAGACTCAAAATTTTAATCGAGTTATGTCAAGTTGAAAAGTGAATTAATTATTATAAGAACTATAGAAAAAAGAACAAAGAAGAACCATTTTAGTAATCCCTTATACTGATAGCCAGCCAACCAAAACAACAACTAGCAACAGCCGATGGAAAAGGCACAAAGTGATTGTATTGTCCTACAACAACGAGTCTAAACTAGCAATTACATGTATATTGCAATTATGACACCAGAGGAGCAACAATGAGATGACATTGGATGGATACGACAAGATAAAACAAAGCACCTAAAATTAAAGACAAAATGATGGGACTTTAATGAAAAATCTCGACTACTTTGTCAAGCACCTAGAATTAAAGACAAATGGATAGCAAATTAATTCATTGCTCATGTAGAAAAACAAGATGAGTAGGTGAAATGGAGTGTACTGAAACGGAGGCTTTCAGAAAGGAGCTTGTTTTCAGCTGTGTTTCGCTGTTTTTTTTTTTTTTTTTTTTTTTTTT
>NW_019268560.1:2511466-2514593 GCF_002738365.1 Cucurbita moschata | reverse complement strand
TTTTTTTTTTTTTTTTTTTTTTTTTGTTACTAATTATGAAGTGTAAACAAATACGTGAAGAAGAGTCCATTCCATCGAAGTAAACAACTAATGGTCCATCACCTGTGTTTCTGACGTCCTCTACTGAGCATTGCCATCCGGTGGGCAGCCACTGTCAATGCATCATCGTGTTGCACTGATACAGTAGGCAAATCAATATCTGAAACTGGATTTAGCATCATATCTGAATCGCTGTCATCGCCATCACTGGATAGAGGCTCAAATCCTGTAGTAGTCCCCTCATTGTCACTGAAGTGGTCAAGCGAGGGTATGCCAAAATCAAATGAATCCTAAAGAAAGTCACGTGCATATTAGTACAATGATGTTAAATATTTCCACTTACAAAAAGAACCTATTTTCCTTCTCAAATTTCCAGAGGCTTCAATCCAAAGATAAGAAGCCTTAGCCGTCCAAGAGTGGAACTAGTATGCCACTGTTTAGACAACTTTCAAAATATTTATTTCCCAAAAACAGCTCAGCCAGTTTTACTTTTACGGTTATCTGGTTCCTACAAGAGACCAGAGCTAAAGGAAATGATTGCAGTTCAGTTGCGAATAACAATCCGTCAACAATTTCTTCATCTCATTTTAGATCTGAAAGTTCGATTATTCATCCAGCAATTTGCAGTTGCAATGAGGAAGGATATAACATTCATTCCCTTTTCCTAAAAGAACATAATAACCAGCATGGCTTTCACAGATGACGTCCAGTAAGTTATTAGTTATCGTTATCATGTTGACTCCAGAACCTCATATCAACATGTGCAACACTCAATCATCCTGATAAAATTTAATCAAACACGATGATGGATGAACATACCTGATCAAAGGCTCTAACTTCAGTAATGCAACGTGGTTGATAGTACCGAGTCTTATGAACCTTCAACGCTCTTAGCTGCACATAAGAAGCAAAATTAAGTATCTAACTTTCAAATTTGCTCAAACTAACCAATGTTGAGAATAGCAACATCATTTTAAAAAATGAAAATTTTCATTTTGAAACAACAAAGCAATAGAAAACGAACATACACCCGCAGCAAGGTTGAAAAACAACCACGAATGCTAATTATGATAGTTCTGATTGAAATAGTGGTTTCCTGATATATGCAATCAGGCTCCCAAAGCCTCTGTTTTGCTCGACTTAGATTATTTATGGCTAAAGTATTGCTATAATTAAACTTACTGCTTAAGCCTTTTGCTGGATTGTTTCCTTATATTAGCAATCGGGCTTCATAGTTCTCATATTTGAAACATTGTAATATAGCTTAAGCTTTTGGTTGATGGTTAATTCATAATATATTATTTCCTTTCATTCCCGTTCCCTTTCTGTTTCTAATAACTCATTTGAGCCGTCTAATTCACCGAAAAAAAAAACCTCCGAAGGTAAACATGGATTGAGCAAATAGCAAACATATTACAACTCGCTGGAAATGATCAAGTGCAAAACTCACCTTGACGCCGCAATACAAATCTGTATAGAAACGCGCCATCGAAAAACTGTTGGAATTCCTTGTAGCAACGGGATTGACGAACCACGGCTGCCATCGGAAGAGCCTTGAACGACGGTGGTGATCGTGGAGACGAAGATTCAAAGTATGAGAAGAAGAAAGCATCGTTACAAACGAGAAAAACGATGAGCCGAAGCATCAGATCTAAGAATATAGAAGGTAAGGGAAAAGAACGAGGCTATCAGAGAAAGAAAAAGAAAAAAGAATAAAAAAGGAAAGAGAAAAAAAAAGGAGGAAGGTGGCATATGAATTCAAAGCATTTTGGAGCTTCCTATGCAGCCATGGTCGCCCGCAGCAAATTCACAAAACTCCGAACTTCCACGCGCGAGGAGGCGCGTCGCCCAAATGTTGCTAAACAGAAAACGTGGAAGAAACCAACAAAAGGAGTTTGAGATGCCGCGAAAATGAAAGGAAAAAAACAACACGAGCTGAAATGTGTCTCTTTATTGCGATCTTTACGGTGCTTCCGACGTGACCCGTAACCGCCGACGTATCGCACGATGGTGTCTCTTTATTGTTTTTCTTTTTAAATTTATTTTTAAGGCTAAATTACGAAAATACTTCTCCTTTGTTTTTGTTTTTGCGTAATTTGAATTTATTTAGTTTCTTCAAAATTTGTTTAATTAAATTTTAGACATATATATATATCTAAATTATTCAGTAACCCAAAAAACTATGAGAATGGATCTGAGGGAAAGTTTTGGAACAAATTACCTTAAAAGGATAAAAATTAGAAGTAAATAAAATTTATTTATAAACTCGTGATTCGAATCATTTTACAATATAGTTTAATCGATATTACTTTAACGATCATAACATGCAAATCTAAATATACTAAATGCAACATGACAGACTTGTAGCTTGAGAAACATAATATGCAACTTTCATTTTAATATTTAAGATCTTTGTAATAAAGCACGTCATAAATAAACTATTTATAGCCTTGAAACTAAGCTTAAAAGTAATTTGTGGTCTATTGAAAAAAGTTGCCATAGACGGTAATTTAAAATCTTAAAAAGAATATTCTAAACTTGAAAAATCAAATCAAACCTCCGTGAATTTTATATTTACATACGAGTATGATCAGAGACGTTTGCACGGGCCCAATATGTCATGGAAAGTCATTTCTTTGGGTTGGGCAATAAAAAAGCCTTAACTTAGGATGCTTTTGTAAATTTTAATATATAATTAATTTAATTTTAATATTTTGTCCTTTAATTTTCTTGTGTTTAATGAATTAGTTGATGTGAACCGATGCAACTATGTGAGTCGAGATGATCATCCATATAAGTGATGTGTACATTTATACGTGAATATGATCAATATATACCTATGTGAAATATCACGACCATAAGTTAAAATATGTTTATAAAGATACGTCTTTTTACACAAAAGTCAACCCAAGGCTTCATAAGTATATATATATATATATTTTGTTATTTACTGAATACTTAATATTTAATTATTTTGTTTTTAATTTTTCATAGCTCCTATTTTATCTTCGAATATTTAACCTAAAATATTATATTATTAAAGTTTTTGGTTTTTTTTTTTTTTTTTTTTTTTTTTTTTTTTTTTTTA
>NW_019268560.1:2507363-2511235 GCF_002738365.1 Cucurbita moschata | reverse complement strand
TTTTTTTTTTTTTTTTTTTTTTTTTTTTTTTTTTTTTTTTTTTTTAACAAATAAATAAAACGCAGAGATCGAAGCTATACTTTTATCTTTTTCATATATAATAATAATAATGATAAAATAAAACAATAAAAATAATAAACTAGATTTTAACCTATACATTTTTTTTTTCAATTTAAAATTGTTTATAAACTAGTAACTGAGCAACCTACCGCGCGCAAGTTTCCTAGGCAACGGAGGAAGTCGACGATTCAGCGAGAATGAGTTCCACAAGTGCTGTTCGAGAGCTACAGCGCGAGCTGGAGTCGAAAGCCAACGATCTCAGCAAGCTACAGAAAGGCAAGTCTCTAATCGATTCTCGTTTCCTCCACGTTCATTCGATTAGCACGATTTATTGAAACACCAATATTTCAATCCATATACTGTGTCGCCTGTTCTATCTGGATTCGATACTGTCAATTTTCTTTCACGAAAAGCCTAACGTGGTAATGGATTTTTCAGATATTGCGAAGAACCACCAAATTAGGAAGAAGTACACTATTCAGCTGGGTGAGAACGAGCTCGTCCTTAAGGTTTTTCCACGCCTCTGACCTGTTTCCCTCGTAGATTAAACTGTATGCTTGTGCATAGTTCTGTAGCAAGGAGGGCAAGCCTTCAGTGCATGTTTTTCACTTTATTTGACATGTGGTTTAGATTATGGAATTTCTTTACATTTATATAATCTGGTATACATTAAGAATTTGAAGCATTCTTATCAGCGGACATTTTTCTCATTCATTGTTACTATGTGTGAACTTGTTTTTTTTTTCCTGATTTTCTTCCTTGGCTACGTACGCAGGAATTGGATCTACTTAAAGATGACGCAAATGTATATAAACTGATTGGTCCAGTTCTCGTGAAGCAAGATTTGGCAGAAGCAAATGCCAATGTTCGCAAGAGAATTGATTACATTTCTGCAGAATTGTATGTTTTTTTCTTTATTTTTCCGTTTACATTATTAGTTCATGGATAGTAGTGATAATAATACTATAGCAACAACCATTTGAGAACCTTCATCAGACTAATTACCTAATAAAATATATATACTTTTAATATCTCTCTCGCAGTTATCAAGTTGCTACTTAGTTTTAAATGAAGTGTTTTTTTTTTTTACCTTTTGGATGGCTCTATCTTAGCCAGAAATAGCTGATCATGTTATGGACTTTGTATATGTTGAAACTATGTTGGATTTTACTGGAAGCAAGATGGAGGAGACAAGAAGGGTGTGGTGTCATTAGACAGTTTCATCTAATTGATATGGATATTGTCCTTGCCTATAAACAACCCCTTTAAGAGTATCAATTTGCATACCTTGCCAAGCATACTTTCTGAAACATTAGCTTTGAGTATGACCATGAAAAGAAACGGAGCAAGAGAAACACCTTGTTTACAACCTTTAGAGACATGGTAAGACCTATTGGATTATTTATTGTCGAGGAAGATGGAATAAAAATGTGGGAGATGCAGGCATGCCTACAAGATCTCCAAATTATTCAGTAGCCAGTGGACACTTCTTTGCATATAGGTTCTTTGCCAAGCTGACCCATTCACTAGCCAATGAACACTTCTTTTGCCATCCCAGGATGGGCAACTGCCAAGGAAATTTGACTCAACTTTAATGACATGTCTGCTATTTGATTTTTCATTTGAAATGTTGATAGCATTTTTCATCACATGTCATTTACTCTGGAGTTCTACTCTATCAACTCCCTATCTTGAAGGTTCATAAGCTTTTAGCTGGATCATATATGGAAAAAAACCCACATTTATTAGGAATTTGAATTTCTGTGGTAAGTTCTCTTATTGAATTGTGGTTGGAAAGGAACATAAGATTTTTTTAAGAAAAACATCTTCCTTGGGTTGATTGGTTTGAAACAGCAAGCTGTCATGCTTCATCTTCATGCTCATTTTCTAAATCTTATGCTTATTTTTCATCCTATGATATACGTATTAACTAGATCGCCTTTCTATTTCCATTGTAATGATATTTATTCACTCTTTTGTGAGTTTGTATCATTTGAGCAGTCAGCTCTTTTCATTTGTTCAATGAAAAGTTTTGTTTATTGTTTAAGAAAATATTTTGTTTGGTAATCAATCAAGCAAAATCTGAGTCTATTTGGTAGGAGCTGGTTCCTTTCATCTTTAATTTATTTGTTTTTTAAAAAAGAGACGACATATACTTCCAAACAAAAGAAAAGTTACTAACTAGAGGTTCAAGTAGAGGAAACCTCTACCGAAGGACATTATTAAAAGAAAACCTTCCAATCTATATCCTTACATTTTATTGTTTATCAATCGCAACATTCCACTTCCATATACCTTAATAATTGTGTATTAATTCAATGATTTTTTCACAATTCAGGAAACGTCTTGATTCAGCCCTTCAAGATTTGGAAGAGAAGCAAAATAGCAAGAGAGATGCGGTTTGTACTTTTCATACTTCTTTAGATCTTAAAGCTCACCTTCGACTGATATTTGCAGGACCCCAAAAGAAAGGAATAAAACATTTTTGTGCCTGATTCTTGCTTGTTTGTTGGAGGATCCAGAAATGATTTCTTGTCTTCAGATATGTTGAATACACAAGGCTGTAAAATGTGTCTGGAGAAAAAAATTTTGAAAACAGAGAAACTGAAATCTGAACTTGATTTAAAACCATAGGAAAATATAGAAAATGACTAAATTTAGAGAAGTTTTTTTTTAGCATGCTGCCTCATCCCCTTTTCCTTCTTTTCCTTGACATGAAACTAAGTTCAAGATGCATGGCCTTTTCCTGTCTGCTACCTTTCATCTAGGTTTTCATCTAGGTTGAACTCATGAAGAAATAATTGAAGTTGGACTGAATAGTTGGTTTTAAAACTACAATGAAAGTCCTTTCCGAATTGAAGCATTGAGGATAGAAGTTAAAAAAATGAGAAAAAGAATGCCTACATCGAGAGAATAGAGTTCATGCTTTTCCTTTTTGTTTCATAAGATCTTTCTATGGTTCCTCCATAAATGATTAAATAGGGTTCTTCCTCTTTATGAGATCATAGAGCCAGTTCTTATTTTATTTTATTTTTTATTTATTTACTTTTTTAAAAAAATCTTACGTGTTTCCTTTCCTCTATAAATGAGTTAAATAATTGATGTATGAAATTAAGAAAAGAGGGGTAGAGACGCCTCGACCTAAAGGTGTTACAATAAACTTCTTCAAGCAAATATAAAACTATAAGCTATAAGAATGAGAACTTAGAGACAATTTACACCTGGAAATTGGTGAAGAAGATAATGTTGTAAAAAAAGATCTAGCATAAGATTGCTGTTTTCTTTGCAAAGACCCTGTGGTTCCTTTCAGTCCAAGTAGCCCAAAAGAAGGCTTTAACCATATGCATTCAAAGAAGCCTTTTCTTCTTCTTGAAGGGATGGCTCGATAGTGTTAATAATAGGATCAATTTACTGGTTTACAAAATTGATTTTGAAAAGGCCTACAATCACGTTGATGGGACTTTCTTGGGTAAAGTTTTGGAAAGAAAGGGTTTGAAGTGGAGGATGTGGATGTGGAGTTGTACGTGGAATATGAGTTACTCTTTTCTCCTAAAGTGGGGTCCGAGGGGGTAAGATCAAGGCTTCCAGAAGCCTTAGACAGGAAGACCATTTATCCACTTTTCTTATTCTGCTTGTTGTGGATGTTTTGAGCAGGCTTGTTTTCAACGACGTTGAAGGAAAAATTATTGAGCCCTTTGAGGTTTGTAAGGAGAATGTGGATTTATCCAACCTTAAATTTGCTGATGACACTTTTTTTTTTTTTTTTTTTTTTTTTTTTTTTTTTTTTTTTTTTTTTTTTTTTTTTTTTTTTT
>NW_019268560.1:2499793-2506581 GCF_002738365.1 Cucurbita moschata | reverse complement strand
TTTTTTTTTTTTTTTTTTTTTTTTTTTTTTTTTTTTTTTTTTTTTTTTTTTTTTTGTTGCCATGGTAAGGAGAGCCTATTCTTCATCTTAAACAATATTTTGGCTTTCTTTGAAGCCATGGGCTTAAGATTAGTAGGAGTAAATATCAGATTAGGAGGCTCAATTGTGATTCATTAGTAGATGGCAGACGTGGTGGGCTGTGATATAAGATCCTTTCCCACATCTTGCTAAAGTCTCCCTCTTGGAAATAATTTCAAATCTATTTCTTGGAACTCAGTGGTGGACAAAGTTAAAAAAAAGATCGGCTTCTTGGAGGAAATGTTTTTTCTCCAAAGCTGGGTTCTGAGTAGTATTCCTATTTATTACTTCATCCTATTTGGGGCCTCGTGCTTGGTTTGTAAGAATATTGAGAAGCTTATACGAAATTTCCTTTGGGAATATGAGTGGAAGAAGGAAAGGGGCGCACTTGGTTAGGTGGGAGATCATTCGGGAACCATGTGAACCTGGGGGGTTAGAAATTGGTAATTTAACAACTCTAACAAAGCTTTGTTAGCTAAATGCATAGGATTATCGCTAGCAAGTATGACCCTTATCCTTTTGAGAGGTTGTCGAGTGAGGTTAAAGACACTTATCGAAACCTGCGGAAGAATATTTCTAACAAGCTCTCTTCTTTCTCCCACTCGGTTCATTTTGTGATGGGGGAGGGGAAGGAAGCATATTTTTGGGAAGATCAGTGGGTTGGGGATAGACCCATCTGCTTGACATTTTTCCATCTCTATCATTTGTCGTTCTTTAAAAATTGTTTGGTGACTGATATTTTAGGTTGGTCGGGGAGTTTGGTTTCCTTCTCCTTTGGGTTCCATCACTTGTTGTACGATAGGGAAGTAACAAATGTTGTCTCTCTCTTTTGTCTTTGATTGGGGAGATTGATTTTGGGCTCGGGAGAAGCGATGCTTGTGTTTGGAGTCTCAACCCTTAGAAAGGATTCTCTTGTAAATCTTTCTTTCGTTGTTTGATGGACCCTTCTCTCGCTAGGAAATATGTCTCTTATGCTCTTTAGAGGATTTAGTTCCCAAAGGAAGCTACGCTTCTTACCTAACAAGTTTTACATGAATGAGTTAACACTTGGATTGGTTTTTGAGGAAGTTGCCCTTATTGGTTGACCTGTTTTGTTGTATTCTCTATCAGACAATGAAGGAAGACTTGAATCACATTCTTTGGAGATGTGAGTTCGCGAGATCCGTGTGGAATTCTCTCATAGGGTCACTAGTGATATGTTTGTGGAGTTCTTCCTCCATTTACTTTTTTGTGAGAAAGGCAGGTTCTTATGGCTTGTTGGGTTGTGTGCTATTTTGGGGGAGCGTTGGCGAGAGAGGAATAATAGGCATTTGGAGGTTGAAGAGAGACCCTAGTGATGTTTGTCCCTTGTTAGATTTCATATTTCTCTTCGAATATCCTTATTGAAGATCTTTTGTAACTATTCTATAGGTGTACTACTTTGTACAATTAAAGCCCCTTTCTTGAGTAGGGCTCCCTTTTATGGACTTGTTTTTTTGTATGGCCTTATGTTTTTCATTTTTCTCTCTTGTTTTAATCCAAAAATAAATAAAATCGTTAGGTAGGGCTGCAGTTCAGTTATTGAGGGATTTCTATTTAGGCTGCTTGATTAATGAAGGACATAAAATGGCGCATACTTCTAGTTGGGGATCCAGTCTTGGACCTCTAGTGAGAACATTGAGAAACACTAGAATCACCATCCAATAACCAGAAACTAGAATAGAGAGAGACTGAACTTCTTGCCAAAATTGAGGACTTTCTAGAGCATGTGAGGGGCCATAAATTTTGTTTCTGAATTCTAGCAATAAAAATTCAAAGAAAACTCTGTTCTCTCAGTCCCAAAACTAAAATGCAGATTATTTATCTGATGGATGCTCATTTTGAACAGTATAAAGTAAATTTGCACGTCTTCAAATTTTGAATACAAACTTGTACTTCTTACATTGTGCAAAATTTATGTGAAAGTTTGTTTAGATTGAAGTTAAAGGCAATACTGCAGAACCCAATATGTCACGTCTATTTAATTATGAATCAAGTAGAAAAATGGCATCTACTCGAACACTGGAAAAAAAAGAACGAGGCTATCATTCTGGCACTGATCGTTTTCATGATGAATTAGTGAGTGTAATGGTTAACATTGAGAATAGGCTGAATGGGATAAAGGCTTCTTTTGTCATAATGGTTCTAGAAACAAAAAGTTCTTCCTTATTTCAGCACAATTATTCATTGGTTTTGTATAAACCTTTTGTTCTTGGATAAACTGCTCAAATACTTCGCAATTCAATTGCTCATTGTTGTTTTGCTGTTTTGCAGATATTGAAGTTACAGCAGAGGATTCAATCTCAGCAGGCTGGAAAAGCTAAAGTGTAACATGTTTTATTGTTGTTTTTCAGCTGTACTTCCTTAACTTCTGTTTTTCTTTTTGCTATCTCTCTTGTACCGTTAAAGTTACACTGCACACTCAAAAGCTTGACAATATTTAATTAGTTCGATTTTGATTATAGATACATGCACTTCCTATGTTGAACATTCGTATTTCTTGCAAAATAGTTAACGAGAACTCAGCATCTCCCAAAATATATATATATATATATATATATATATATATATATATATATATTTAGCATTTGTAATTTGACTAGAACTTAGGCTTCTTGAAAGAAAAAGAATTGATGGTAATTCGCTGAATTTCAAGGGTATGTATATAGGGGGGGTTCAGGGTTCATCCATCCATGAGTGGTGTTTGCTACTCTTTGGTCTACATGGACTTTTGCTATTGATTGTTGTATGTGCTCTTCTTTTTCTGCATCTGGTTTATATACTTCACAACCTAATGGTGGTTTTATACAGTTCTTTGCTCCCCATCTTTTTAGACTACCAATTATTGCTTTCAGGTACCGATCCCCATTAAATCTTATTAAAACTTTTTCGGTTTAGATGTTTTTCCCCTAAAAGGAAATAACGTGAGTATTCAGGGCCAGGCTAGCTCACATGCCTCTCTGAGAAAACTAAACATCTTAGATAGGTCACCACTATGTAGGAACCCATTTTGAGTTCAAAATTTTGCACCGAATGAATTTTTCTGTGAGAAAGGAAAGGTTATCAAATTGGATCAACTCATTTTTGGATACGTCTTGATTTGTATAGTTCTGGATCAGGTGCCAACGTACAAAGATTGGTGGCTCATAGAGCTTTTCAAAGAAGGTTGTCCTCATTTAGCAGTCATTTGAAATCAAAATGCAGAGTTCTTTTAGGTTGTGGGGTATAATTTTCTGGGAATCATTCTCCTATTTGTGGCAGTTCCTAGACTCACTTCCTTTGCTCTCTCTTATTTTGAAAAATATTAAACTAACTCTCAACGACCTACCCTAGCACCTTCACTCTTAGGAAGACATTCTATTGAAAGCTCCTTTGATTCAATGAACGCCTTCCAGGGAAGTTTCTTTTTATGGTAGAAGCGACTTTACTGGGGAGAGAGAGAAAAAGGAGAGACAGAGAATGGACCATTCGGAGGGCATTTTGCTGGTGATGATTAGATCAGATAGCAATGCAGTTGAGGTGACCATGGTGGGGAAGGGACGGAGAGTGGCCTTAATAGTATTTTTATGGCATACTTCCCTTACTTTTTGAGACTCTCATGATTCTCTTTTTGAGTGACCTTGATTTTATTTCTTCATAGTGATTTCAAGCTTTGACAAAATAAAAGTGTGGTGTGGTAATTGACATAGAACCCATTTGGCAACCAAGGAAGGAGGTCCAGATATTGTGAATCATTGTGCAAGGGACCAAATCATTCTGTTGCTTTTGTGCATGTGCGCAACTCCCAAACTGAACTCCTTGCCGCGGACCATGGTTTTTCTGTATGGTTTTAGTAGCTTGTTAGCTTGATTTTCAACATACACCACATTCCCTACAAGTTTTGCTGCCCACAAGCTATGAATTTTTCCGATTCATGTCATTCAGGAAATGGAAGATGTAATGCTTGTAACTTATAACCCACACGTTCGAGTCGTTCCGTAATCGATTGAATCTCATTTCTTCTTTTCAGTTGATATACGGGGGTAGAATATTGTATTGTCTCTATAGGTTCCTATTCAGTCGAGTAATAAGTTCAATATTCATCTATAACAGCCCAGCTCACTGTTAGTTGATATTGTCCTCTCAATGTTGATATTGTCTCAAGGTTTTAAAACGCGTTTGGTAGGGAGAGGTTTCCTCGCCTTTATAATGCTTCATTCCCCTCTTCAATCGATGTGGCATCTCACATCATCTTAGTTTGTAGCCAAAAAATGCTCTAGATCCCACTTCATTTCGTCTCACTTTATTCTTGGAGGTATCGTAGAAAAAAGGATAAGTTGAAAGTGGTCTTGGAGGTATCTTAGAAAAAAGGATAAGTTGAAAGTGGGAGAAAATTATTGGGATTTTGAATCAAAATTAACGGTGTTAAAGCTTTTTATCAAATTACACCCTAAAGTTTGGACGTGTAGCGAGCTTGAAATGTGAGTAAAAATAATTGAGGATTCAAAATATTACTTTAGGATGTCTTTGATGATGTCATTACCACATTTAAGTTTTGATCAGGCTTTGATTAATTTTACTTCCTTATGTTTAGGAGGATTCAAAATATGGATTAGTAAGACCGGAAAGAAAGTCTTAAAGATAGTGATTTTGACGTGTACTCATAGTTGGGAAGAATAAATTCATGGAATTGTCTATTTCATGGTCCGTTAGATATTAATATTTTTTTCTATTTCACATGTTTTTACTTTTTAAAATCGATGATGTTATTATTCATGAAACTTAAAAAAATTAATCTACCGTGATTCTATATAGGTAGGATTTTTATACATGGGGATAAATGGCCGGACTATGATTTAATTAATCATTATAAATTATTTTTATTTAATTACTAAATATAAATATATTATTTATACTTAATAATTTTTAACCAACACATTTCATGTAAAAAAGGGGAAAAACTAATACATGTATAAATAATACTTCGAATTATCTTAACTATTTAACACAAAATTTTATTATTAATTATTAATATTTAAATTATTGTTAGTAATCAAATTAAATTATCTAATTTTCAATATTACTTTCAATTGATGTTTAATGGAGCAATATATTAAGCAATTTATGATTCCATCACATCATTCACTTACATTAAATTAATTAACTTCAATTCTTATCAACAAAAGCTATAAAACATACCCATATTGAATTTTAAACTAATTAACCGAGTAAAACAAAAAAAAGATGTTGATCCTCTGGTGTATCCATTTAAATTTCACATCATTAGATATAAATAATACTCACGTGGGTCGATAAAGATATACAAAGTTGCGAACGTGAACGTAGCTCAACAGACTATTAAGATATACATCTCAATCAAAATACCTTCATCATATCCATAGAAATAATACCTACGATTTTAGCGAATTGATAAAGATATCTAAGATTACGGACGTGAACATAATTCAACATACTATTAAGATATACATCTCAATCAAAATACCTTCATTATATTCGTAGAAATAATACCTACGGTTTTAGCAAATTGATAAAGATATCTAAGATTATGAACGTGAACATAGCTCAACAGACTATTAAGATATACTTCTCGACCAAAATATCTTGAAAGTAGCAGCACGCGTAAGGTTAGTTGGCGTTGGATATTGTGGTCTCCATATCTGATGATTATATCAACCACAAAATATATAGCACTAAGATAGGCTTCCCCACAAAGCCCTACCAACTCCTCCACCACCACCTAGAGGATAAATACCCTTTTTGGTTTTTGGTTTTTGGCTTTTGGGTTTTCTTTGTTCTTTATTCATTCTCAATAAGTGGAACTAAAACTTGTTGGCTTTCTGAGTTTTTGTGGCTGTTGTCTTATGAATGGGTCAAGCTATGAAATGGTTAGAGACGTTATTTATTGGGTATTTTTACAAGTTTGATATTGACAGGAACATAGCTCAATTAATTAAGTTTGATACATATGTTGATATGAACATAGCTCAACTAACTAAGATATATATTGTCAATCGAAAATATTAAAGTTGAATTAATATTTCATTGATAATTTAAACAAGAAACGACGAATCAAAACACAATAATCTCTCTTTTTCTCAAGTGATCGGGGATATTTCCGTAAGAAAATAAGCAAAAAAAAAATTTTATTTTTAATTTTTTGGTTTTTGGAGACGTACGATGAGGCAATCGTGTCGCTCTATTACTGCATTTCATCATGTTTGGGACAACTCTTTGCAAAAATGGTACGTTTTTGTCTTTAAAATTATTGTTTCTTTGAAAACCAACGCTTCCTCTCAAATGCTACTAATAGTTTACACAAATTTATTTAAATTTTCCAAATAAAAATTATGTTTATTTTCTCGTGTTCAAGTGATAATTATGTTTATTTTTCTAGTGTTTATGAGTGTGAGATTCTATATTGGTTAAAGATGAGAATAAAATTTTTTGTTATAAGGGGGTGAAAAGCTCTTCTTAGGAGACGCGTTTTAAAAACTTTGAGGAAAAACTCGAAAGGGAAAGCTTAAAGAGTTCAATATCTGCTAGCGGTGGGGTTGGACCGTTACAAATGGTATAAGAGCCAAACATTTGGTGATGTGTTAGTGAGATGGTTGAGTCTAGAATGGGGATAGACACGAGGCGGTGTGCCAACAAGGACGCCGAGTCGTGAAGGGGGTGGGGGGGGGGGGGGGAGG
>NW_019268560.1:2417650-2498750 GCF_002738365.1 Cucurbita moschata | reverse complement strand
GGGGGGGGGGGGGGGGGGGAGGGAGGTGGATTGAGAGTCCTAGATCGATTGGAGTAGAGAACGAATGCTAACAAGGACGCTGGTCCCCGAAAAGGGTGGATTGTGTGAGATCCCACATCATGAGAACAAAACATATTTTTATAAGAGTATAGAAACCTCTCCCTAGCAGACACGTTTTAAAAACTTTGACAGAAAACCCGAAAGAGAAAGTTCAAAGAATACACATTTTTTTACTCAAATACGACTCTTAAAGCTAAAAAAAATGGAAATTTTAGTAAACGTGAGCGTGCAATAACGATGACACATTTCTTTTACTCAACTATGACTCTTGAAGCAAAAAAGAACAAAAATTTGATAAACCTTCCTATTCATTTATTCCTAAAGAAAGAAAGAAATTTAGGAGTAGATATTGTTGAAGATAGCTGAATCTAAATAAGCAACAATATCTTCATTGACATGAACTTGGATGTTCGGGAACTAGTTTAACGTTAATCTGAAAGTTTAGTGTGAGATCACACATCGATTTGAGAGAGAAACTAAACATTTCTTATGAGGGTGTTGAAACCTCTTCTTAACAGACGCAATTTAAAATCGTGAAGCTGGCGATAATATGTAATGGACTACAACGGACAATATCTACTGACGAATATCTACTGACGGTAGACTTAACTATTATATTTATGAATTAAATTTATAATTTAACTAATATTATATTATAGCTCTGAACGAAAAAGACATGTAATGATATGGTTTGTGACGCATCGAAATCGAAGACTTTTTTAGGGGAGGGACTAGGATGTTACAAATTTTATGTTTTTGTTGAATAATTTTGATGTCGACCACCTTAATTACAAACCCTTTTACCTAAATATCTCCCCTCATATAATGGGAATTGTGTCATAATTCACACTAATATAACGTTTTTTAAAAAAATAAATAAAGGAAATTAAAATTTGAATCGAGTTTATTTGCTTTCAAATCTATCAAAATTTGTAGGTCGAATAATGATAACTGAGTAGCACTATAACATTCACGAATCACTCGTACCATTTACTAGCTTAGTGTCGATTATGTTTTAAGAGTTAGAGGGCACTATCTATATAACATCGTACATATTTAGTGGTTGACGGGTCTATTCAGAATGTGTAGAATAGAGAATGTCCATTTAATTCATGGAGATCGGCCTAAAATAGAGTGAAAATTTTTCAATGGAAGATGGAGAGGGAGCAAGAGTAAAATTTATCGTCAACTAAATGAGGTCAGGGACCGAAATTAAATTCCCAACTCAACTTCAGCTCCACCCTATAAATACGGAATACTATGATGTAATATTGAAATTCAAATTTTTAAAAATAACATTGAATATTATATTTTTTTAATGAAATATAATTATATTTATTACCGCTTTAAAAACAATTATATTAGAAAATGAAAATGGTTCATTATTTTTTTTTTTAAGGAATATTTAAAAAAAAAAACATATAAAAAGAGAGAGAATTTACACGTAAAGCTCGATCCTTACACATTTTCTATAGGGATGAGAAATGAAATAGGAGGTGGGGAGAGAGACAGGGACGGGGAAGGTCCCTTCTTCCCAATTGATCTTTCCTAGGTTTCCCTTTCTTTGGAACAACGCTCTAATATTCTATACGTCAATTTTTTATCACTTTAAACGCTTCTTCTACCTTTGACATTCCATCCTCAATAATTTTTTTTTCTAAATTTATTTTATTTCAATTTATAGCTCAAATATATAATTTACTAACATAATTAATAATTTAATTAGGAGTTAAGTTATTTGTAATACAATAAATATAAATATAAATATATATATATATATATTTGGATATACCCGGTTGGTGGCTAGCAAAATTGGAGGTGATGTGACAATATTAAGTTAGAATATTGTAATAGTATTATTTTAAAACCTTTGATTATGAGATTTATTAAATTATTTAAATATAAAATGAGAGGTTGTTCTAGGTTGGTATAAAATAAATTCTTCTACAAATTCTACGCTATTTATAATTATTAATTAAAAATGAAATTTATTTTATTTTACATTATTTTCCTTGGACAAAAAGGAATATATTTGGCTAGTCCACGTCATAAATGCAAAAGGCAAATAGTTAAGGTCTTACCTCTCTCAACTCTCAACCACAAATAAAATGATTGGATTTCTTCAACTTAACCCCCAAATTTAATTAATTTAAACCAATTTTATTACCATTTTTTTAAAATTTTATGTTTCTTTTAATAAAACTTGTTTTTTCAACTTACACCCCAATTTATATATATATATATATATTGTCTTATTTTTTTAAAAAAATTCTACCATTATTATTAATCCATATATAATTTTTTCTTAATTAAAAATTTACGAAACAAATTCTAAGGAATTTTATTCATTTTTAGTCAAGGGAATCGATCTTAGGTTTCATATTGGCCGAAATATCTACATCATAAATATAATCGGCATATGCTTGTTTGGCCCTAAGTTCATCCACACATAATTAAAATAATATTCTTATAATTAAAAAGAAAAATATATATTTTTATAAATTAGTTAGACAATTTTTTTTTCCTTCGAATTTTGTAATTAATAAACTTAACAAATATTTTTTTATTATGGCGCGACGTGTATAACTGTTAACCTTACAGTTTTGAAACACATCTATTAAGAAAAGTTTCCACGTTATTATAATAAATATTTTATTCTCCTCTTCAATAAACATGTGATCTCACAAAAGTAGACAAAGGGAAAAGAGAAAAAGAAAGATCGACCATAACAGAAGAAAAAAAAATCAATAAAATTTTATTTGTAATTAACGAATTAAAAACAAAACTAACTATTCCAATCTTTCTGTTTAGTGGGTTTCTAATCGTGGCATATTATTATAATATATAAAAATAATATATTAGTGATATAAATCTACTTTATCAATGGAATTAAAATAGTGCGTTGGTAGAAGACGAGATTTTTTTTTTTTTTTTCATATTTGCACGTTATTATTTTGCATAATAGATTTGTAGATACGACAATTAATTCTTCCATTATTAAAAAAAAAAATTAATAATAATAATTCAAATGATTCTATCCCCATGGGTGAAGGGAATCAAGTGTGAGCTCCACTTTGAGTAGCAATCAACATCAAGAAATATATATGTATGGGAAGGGCAAAGGGGTTGGGGGCTGTGATTTTGAACCACAAAAATAAAAAAAAGCTTTGCATTTGGAGTTGGAACTCAACACAATATGATATATATTTAATGTGTAAATGGGCGATGGCCGATGGCTGATGGCTGATGGCCGATGTTTATGGTCCTTTTCTGCCTCCACCCAAGCGCTTGGCGCTTGGTCTGTGCCGCCCCATCCTCCTCCTCATCCCAATCAGAATCACTATGCAATATTATAATTTTTATCATTGTTTTATTCATCTTTTAATTTTTTTATGTCTCTTAAATAATTATCCGAATTCGACACCGATAGTCTCGACATCGCTTCTTAAGTAAATTTGTAGGAGATTACCCAACATAAGATTGCTCCAAATAAAACACGTTTAACTATAGACTTCCTACGATTGAGCTACCAAAAAAAAAAAAAAAAAAAGTACACCTTAGAATTGTTGTCATTTAATGTGATATCGGTTCATTAATGTATTTCTTTTTTACTTCGATGTTGCATTGACGTATTAAATAATTTTCAAAATTAAAAAATTTAAAAATTTAAAATCTGGTTTTTAGCTAATTATTTATTTCTTTATTTATGCTTCAAGTTTTTTATTTTAATTTTTAATAATTTCCATCACATGTTTTTATGATAGTACATCAGAAGATTTTTAACCCTTTTTCCAAAAAAAAAAAAAAAAAAAACTGTAAAATAAGGAAAATGATAATATGGAATAATTAGAAAGAAAGTTGATTGAGAGAATGGGAATAGAATTTTGGTCCATTTTATTCTTGCATTTAATTCGACTTCAGAGCCCATTCTTAATTTAAAGGTCTAATCTGTCAATTCACTTACATCTTATTAAACAACATTATATGGTAAAGATAGAATTAACTGATATAAAATAACAATGATCCTGAACGAGATATATATAAATGATAACTCAAGAAATATAAACTAAATTGACGTATGGAATCATAACCCTTCGTCCACCTCCCAATCACTCTCCCATACATTTTCATACTTTCTCGTCCCCAAATTAAAAAAAAAACATTTTTAAAAATTAAATAATTATGAAATCCAAAAAGCTCCATTTTTTTTTTAATAATAAAATGTTTTTGGACTTGAGATGGATTAATGGCAGCCAATTAAAATAATATTCTAAGCATCAAATAGGGAAAAGGTTTACAAAAAGTTGGGAGAGACCAGTTTACACGTGTCCCCCAACTGCTTCTCTAAATCAATCTCCACCGTCCGATTCCTTCCCCTTCTAATTTCATTTCACAGACATCACGCGCACTGCACGTGAACCTTTGATTTTCCATTTGCCAACCCCCCACAAACAGAGCTTCCCAGACACAAATTAAAATAATAATAATAATAATAATAATAATGATAACAATAACAGTTCTTGTTGTAAGCATTATATAACGCAAAAAAAAGAAAGAGTTTCTTCAAATTCTCTCTTTCCCGCCCTCACCTCCGCCGCCTCCTCCTCCTCCGCCGCCTCCGCCGCCTCCTGTATAATTTCTGCAACAAACAATGCCATGTTCTTCCTGTACAAAGCACTTCTTCCAGCGCTTCTTCACCGACGAGTTCCAAACCAACGGCGCTCTTCAAAGCACTTTCTTGTCCCCTGACCTGTTGCCATCTCTCGGCGCCACCATCAACCAATCCACCAAGCTTCGTAAACACATCATTTCCCCTTTCAACCCTCGTTATCGGTAACTCTTTTTTTTACCTCTCTTAATTCTAAATTTTTACCGTTTTAAATTTTAACCATGGTCGGATTTTGGGTAACAGAGCATGGGAGATGTGGCTGGTGGCTCTAGTCATTTACTCTGCTTGGATTTGTCCTTTCGAATTCGCATTCCTTCCCTACAAACAAAATGCTCTGTTCATCATAGATCACTTCGTCAATGCCTTCTTCGCCGTCGATATCGTTTTGACTTTCTTCGTCGCCTATCTTGACTCTCAATCTTATCTTCTCGTTGACCACCCCAAGAAAATTGCAGTCAGGTCAGACCCAGAAAAATCATTTTTTTTTTTTTATAATTAATGATTAATTTTAATTAATTATTATTATTATTTATTATTATTTTTTTTTAATAGGTACTTATCGACTTGGTTTATTTTCGACGTTTGTTCGACGGCGCCATTGCAGTCGATTAGTTTCTTGTTCACCAATCAAAGTGGGGAAGTTGGGTTTAAGCTTCTGAATATGCTCCGGCTATGGCGGCTCCGACGGGTCAGCTCTCTCTTTGCAAGGTTTTAGATGAGAACTTACTTTCTTTCTTTTTAATTATTCATATATTCCGGTAAGCTCGGCTCCGATCAAGCTCCGGCTGACTTGGGTTCCTTTTTTAGGCTTGAAAAGGACATCAGGTTCAATTATTTCTGGACCCGTTGCACAAAGTTGATTTCTGTAAGCATCGTCAACTTACTTTTATTTATTTATTTTATTATTATTATTATTATTATTTTATCCTCCGTTAAAATAAATGAAAATTTTATAAATTTGAATTCAATCAGAATAAATTAATTTAAATTTATTATTAATTTTAATAAATAGAATTATATTTTTATTTATTTTTTATTTTTTAATCCAATTAAAATATATATTGAAATTGAATGGTATATTTTAATTAAATGTTTAAAAATAAATAAATAGATAATAAATTTTTACTTTGGTTAATAACAAAAATTTAATTAAATAATTCGAATAAATTCCACTAAAGTTAAGTCAAGTTCATTATTTAATAAGAATAGTTTGAATTAGAAAATTTACAAGTTGAACCCGTAAGATTCAGTCTTAACCCAGTCCAACCCAACCCACGAACATTTTTATTAACGGGGCTCCAACTTACTCACTAATTGCTACATTTTACAGGTAACGTTATTTGCAGTACATTGTGCTGGGTGCTTCAATTACTTAATAGCCGACAAATATCCGGACCCAAAACGAACATGGATTGGTGCAGTGAACCCAAATTTCAAGGAAGATAGCCTATGGAACCTTTATATTACTGCAATTTACTGGTCCATTACCACCTTAACCACCACTGGCTATGGCGATCTCCATGCAGAGAACCCCAGAGAAATGCTTTTTGACATATTTTACATGCTCTTCAACTTAGGCTTGACTTCTTATCTCATCGGTAACATGACGAATCTCGTCGTCCATTGGACGAGTCGCACTCGAAACTTCGTACGTCCCATCTTTTAAACAAATTCTTCCTTCCTTCCATACATGCATGCATGCACGCACGATCAAATTCTAAACGATAAACGAAAGTGATAATTGACATGGGTTGGGATCTTTTTTCAGAGGGATTCGGTTCGAGCTGCCACGGAGTTCGCGTCGAGAAATCAGCTACCGAACCCCATACAAGACCAGATGCTGTCTCATATATGTCTCAAGTTTAGAACCGAAGGGCTTAAGCAGCAAGACACATTGAATGACCTTCCAAAGGCCATTAGAGTCTCCATAGCTCACTATCTCTTTTATCCTATTGTTCAGAAGGCCTACCTCTTTGAAGGAGTTTCTCATGACTTCCTTTTCCAATTGGTAATTTTACAGTAAAATTACAGTAAAAATCAATGATAATCACAGTAATTATTGTGTTTTAATTTACTTTTTTTTTTATCTTAAGGTCTCAGATGTGGAGGCTGAGTATTTCCCACCAAAGGAAGATGTTATACTCCAAAGTGAAGCTCAAACGGATCTCTATATATTGGTTTCAGGCAGTGTGGTAATTATAAAATTCCATAATTTTATTTTCTTTAATTTCCTAATTTTTATTATTTATAATATTAAATAATTTCAAATTTTCAGGATTTAATATCCAAAATTGATGGGCATGATCAAGTAAGCTCTCGAATTTATATTATTAATTATAAAATTATTATTTTTTATTTTATTAACAAAATATTTTAAAATTTATAGGTTATTGGAAGAGCAACAGGTGGAGATACATTCGGAGAATTTGGAGTTTTATGTCAAAAGCCGCAGCCATTGACAGTTAGAACAACAAATCTTTCGCAAATTTTAAGGATCAAGAGAGCTTCTTTGTTGTATATTATTCAATCAAACACAGATGATGGGAATATTATCATGAACAATTTTTTCATGGTATTTAGTTATTTATATATTTATTTATTTTAAATTCTTTTTTTTAGTTAAATTAATTGGTTTTTTATTGCTTATTTGCAGAAAATGAAGGAATATGAAGGAATAATGGGGAATGTTTGGTGTGATGGTGGGCTAAAGAAGCTTGGAGATGAGGATGAAAATTTGGGAAGCTTAGATGAACATAGAATTGAGTTTGATGAACAGCTTGAAGGAGGTGAAAACGACATTAATTTGTCTCATAACAACAAGTTACTAGCAAGAGATGGAGGTTTTCGGTCGGATTTTATTAGTTCCTCGGTAGAAAACTTGCCCACGAGCTCTTACTCGAATGTCTCGAGACAAATCAAGAAAAGGGTTACTGTATTTATACAGCCTCGAGATAGAAGCACGGTTGAAAGTCGATATGGAAAGTTAATGCTTCTCCCGAATTCGATCGAAGAGCTCTGTAAAGTTGCTGGTAAGGTCACGTTTGATAAAAACCAAACACGTCTTTAAACCTATATATTTGTTTTAAACGACTTCTTAAACATTAAAACTTTTTTTTTTACCAACACTTGAAAAATCATTTTAAATCGACCCTAACGAATTGGTCCCGTGTTTGATGCAGGTGAGAAGTTTGGAAGGGAAATGCCCACAAAAGTGATGAATGCAGATAATGCAGAAATTGATGATATAAATGTGATTCGTGATGGTGACCATTTGTTTCTTCTTTATAATAATGATATTGAAAAATGTGGTCTCAAATGAACCACCACAAAATATACATTTTTTTTTTTTTTTGTTATATGATAAATAACACAACGTAGGATAATATAAAGGCGTGTAAACATTGAGGCAACAACTTGTTAAAAGATCATCCACCAAAATTTGACATCATTTTATCTTGACGGTAAAAATGTCTATATCAATCTATCAAGCTCGTGAAAAAGTTAATTTTTTTTTTAATATAATCAAGTTTTAAATTATGAGGTTCCACATCGGTTGAAAAGGGGAAACCTCTCCCTAACATATGAATTTTTAAATCATAAGGGTAACGACGATATATAACGAGTCAAAGCGAACAATATCTGTCAATGATCGACTGAGCTTGAACTGATACATAAAATTTATATATATATATATATATATATATATATAATTTTATGAGGAAATTATATTCTATTCCCTAATTGGATGGGCTTAAAATGAAGAGAGTAAAGAGTAAGATTTTAAGATACCCATTTGTATTAGTGTAAACAACAAGATTTAAGATACCCATTGTGTAAAGAATAGGTTTGAGATACCCATTTCTATATTGATCATAACCACATGAAAATATATAATAGATTCTATTATTCTTTCTTTTTTTAATTTTTTTTATAAGATTATTGTTCCCATGTCAAAGAAGCATGTCATGTTCGAGATGAATCTATATAATTTTGAATTATGCAAATAAAATTCTATTTGGTACGGGAGTTTATTTATAAATTACAAAAACTCGTACTTCTAAAACCTATGCATCTCAAAGTACTTGCCCGTTCACGTTTATGGAAAATTAAATCAAATTTGTAAGATGTTCTCTTTATTTCTCGTAGGGTTATGTTATATATATATTTTTTCAAAATGGAATGTGACGAATTATTTATAAATATGACAATTATTTGTGGCATGAAATTGTAATTTTATTTTAATAAATTAATTTGAGATGAGAGAAGATGATGATTAATAAGGAATATATTTTGATTAAAAAGATACTGATAATATTATATCTGAAAAAAGAATTTAATTTCGCTTCAAGGGATGTTGACCATCTTGGACCACTTGTTTTGTACAGACAAATAATAATAATTTTAAAAATAAATAAAAGGTTTTTAATTAGTTGGGTGACCTGATTCCCATGCTCAGCCATTGCTTTTACATGGATCCAAGTAGTGGCTGAGCTGGATTCAAGCTTCTCTCTCACACTTTGTATCTCTTTTTCAATTAAAATATTAATTAACGGTAAAATCTAGTAGCGAGAGAGCGGGGTGTATATGAGTTGGATTGAAATTTTTATTGAGTTGGTGACTCGAGCAACTCGAACATATTCACAGCTTAATCTAACCCTCTATTTTCTAATTGAATTTGGTCGTTACGCTATTATTTGTTAATTATTTAAAAATATTGTTTCTTAAATATCATATATTAACAGGTCATAATACATCACTAACATCAATTACAAAAATCAAATATTTTTAATTTTTGTAATGATCTTAAAAGGTAGGGTAGAGTTGAGTTGGGTGGTAACCCTATTTTTGATTTGGTCGGGTTGAACCGAACTAAAAAATGTCAACTTACAAATTGACCCAAATTTTTTATTTTTCAAAAATTCAACCTAACCCGAATTAGAATATAAAAAATCTAACTCAACCCAACATTTTTAGTTTGGAGTAGATAGTTCAAATCGATGAAGTTATTAAATCATTTGAACACTCCTATTAGTGACCAAATAAACACGAGAAAGAATTTCAAAATGTATATCACCTTTTAAGCATAGTGAAAAAAAAAATGTTTTTTTTTTTTTTTGTACTCTCCCTATCCTATGTAAAAAAGAAACAAAGAAGGGTCATAATTTTTCTAAAAAAGATGTCATTTGGATGTACGATAATACAACTTTTTGTCGTTACTTTTATATTTATTTTGATTGATTAGAACTCCATGATCTAACGTTATTTATCGAGTATATGCTTCACATTGTGATTTTAAATGTCAATTTGAGAAAAAAAAATGTTTTAAAGCTTTCATTTTAAAAAATTTATCGATCTAAATATAAATAAAATGGTGATGGTTTTGAAAAAAAAAATATAAATATAAAAAATTGCATAAATTTCTTTTATTATTAATATTGGATCTACGTTAATATATATACATATTTTTGACATTTTAGTTATACTTATCATTGATTCTTCTAATAAATAATAATTAGGTTGAAAAAGTGGTTTAAATCTTTATAAACGAGACACTTAATTATATACTTTTCAAAATTATTTTATCTAAAAATAAATATTTTAGAATTATACTAAACCCACTTTCTAAAAAGTAAAACCATGATGGATTAGGGTTTTTAAATAATGACCACTTAATTAAAAAGATATATTCTTAATAGCTCATCCAAATACATTCTAAATTTTCATCCATTCTCGTTGATGCTATTTGGTAGCTCTTGGTTAACTTAATTCTTGATATGAGGAGAATGGGATCATATTGAAAAAATATATTATAAATTATAATAAACCATTTTTTTTATATATATATTTATGATATAAACCAAGATATTAAATATGTAACTTGAAAAAAAAAATGTTGTTCAAATTACTACAAGATGTTTTAATTCATGTCACGTTAAATTTCTTGTAATTTTTGGCATATGATAATCTATAGTTAAGCTGGTTGGATTCCATAGATCTGATCACGTATAAATTTAGATCTCTTAGAATGTTGACATGTCACACCGTCTCACACCACCTTCCATAATTTTTATTGGTCAGTGTTCCAATGTGGTCCCAACGAGGAAATGAACATGTCAATTTAGGGCGACCAATGGAATACCAACAGCTGTTTTTCATTTATTTTAAAATGAGATCAAATTATGGGTTGTGAAAATGATATTTATATTAGGATTAAATCGAATGGTTACATGATAGATAAAAATTTGATATAATTTATGAAATTTTATTAATTAAATTTTAACATTTTTAAATGATAGAATCCAAATTTATAATTTAACTAAAAATAAAATATTAAATAATTAATATATATATATATATATATATATATATATATATATTTATGTTTAGTTTCGTGTTTAGGGGTGTTAAATTGGTGGGCCAAGTGTCTAAAGAATGGGCCTGATCTCTACTTGGCCCATTAAAACTTTGAGAGGCCTGCTTTGTATAAACAAAATCCGTTAAATACCAACAATATTAATTATTTTAATTTTCTATTCATATTATTATTATTTTTTAATTTACTTAAATAAAATCCAACGTTTTTTTTATTTTTTAAATTAAAAAATAGTACAGAATTACGGAAAAAAAAAAGAGTTATGGGTCTATATTTGCACCTGAAGCCCAGGTATAAATTTGAAGCAAAACCCTAAGCCCGCGTCTCAGTAACCAGTCGGGAAGAGAGATCGTTTACAGAGACATCAGCAGATTCTCTTTTCCTCCAAGATGGTGACTTTTAGGGTAAGACTCGATTTCTGTTCTTAGATCTCTTGTTTTTGTCCTATGGATGGATGTGTAGCCCATCAATGAAGGGGTTTCCTCTAATCTTGGGTGAATTTTTCTACTTTCATTAGAGAAGTGCAGGGATGTGGGAATTGAATATGTGATTTCTGGTTCGTTGAATTGATTTTTTTGGCTTTCGTGAGCAATTTGAAATGATAATTTGCCACATTTCTATTGCCTAGTTTCTTCAGAATCAAAATGTTGGGGATTGGAGGTGTGTTAAATTCTTGTGATTTGGTTTTGTTTTGCAGTTCCACCAATACCAGGTTGTGGGGAGGGCTCTTCCTTCTGAATCAGATGAACATCCGAAGATATACCGAATGAAGCTATGGGCCACGAATGAGGTCCGAGCTAAGTCCAAGTTCTGGTGAGTTTCCCGTTGGGAATGCTATTGCATTTTACTCGAATGTAGCTTTTGAGTCGAGTTGTTGAATTGCCACAATTTGTCCAATTGTTCTCAACAGGTACTTTTTGAGGAAGTTGAAGAAGGTCAAGAAGAGTAATGGACAAGTTCTTGCCATTAATGAGGTAATACATGCGTAGGATAGTGAACATTGCTCTTGTTTTTTTGTCTAAAGCTAATGATCTTTTGATGTTATTTCCATGAACTTTTAGCTTTTTGAAAATGTAGTCTCTCCCTGTTTTTGTGAACTGAAAGGGTTAGTGATTAAGAAGGAAATGAAACACGAATATTGTGCTTGTCCATTTAGCTAACGAAGGTTTTCTTGTGTTAGTTTTTGACATATCTAAATGGAGATGTTTTTATCCAAGTACTCATGTTTTCTGATAAAAATAGAGACATTCCACCGAGGGGGTATACCCACTTTCCTGGTGGTGATGTTGTTACATAGAGTCTAAATGTCAGCTGGAGGAGGGTGTTGATCATCTTTTGCGGGGTTATCAATTTTCTTGTTCCGTTAGGAGGTAGTATTTTATTGTATTTGGAGTGGTTGTGGTGTGTTACAGAGACTGTTGCTCTACGATGGAGGATATTCTGATGAACTATCCGTTTCGTGATAAAGGTAGAGTCTAGTGGCAAGCTTGTTCTTTTGCCATTTTGTGGGTAGTGTGACTTGAGAGGAATAGTAGGACTTTTAAAGGTTTAGCGAGGTCTTTGGAGGAGGTATGAGAAAGAGTGTGGTTTCTGATAGGAATGGCATTAGAATAAGATTAGGAACATTATTGCCGTATTTAGGGTATATTTGCAATTAGTAAGGAAGTTATTTGGGTAATTTGCTTAGAAATAGAGGGAGTAGGAAGGGAGAAGTTGGGCATTTGTTTGGTTATAGGCATTAGCTTGAGAGAATTCCCAAGAATGGAGGGTCCAAATACTGCAAAACACTTGGTTTATTTTGTAGTTCTTCGTCTCTTATATTTTCAATATGGCTTGTTTCTGTTTTGGTTCCTATCAAAATGTGATAGGAATGGCTTTAGAATATGTTCATGAATTACTATTAGCATATTAAGGGTATATTTGTAATTAAAAGGGAAGTTATTCGGGTATTTTGCTTTAAATAGAGGGAGTGGGGAAGGGAGAAGTTTGGTATTGTTTTGGTTATAGGAGTTAGGGTATTTGGCTTCAAAACACTGATTTGCTTGTATGATTGGTGATGGCTTCATTTGCAGCATATCGTGTGCTGGGTCATATTTGGTATGGTTGAGCTTTGAATTTCTTTCATTTGGAATATTAATCTTCAATTCGATTTCTTGCAGATCTTTGAGAAGAATCCTACCAAAATCAAGAACTATGGTATCTGGTTGCGCTACCAAAGCCGAACGGGGTATCACAACATGTACAAGGAATATCGCGACACCACTCTCAACGGCGCTGTGGAACAAATGTACAACGAGATGGCTTCTCGGCACAGGGTCAGACATCCATGCATCCAAATCATCAAGACTGCCACTGTTCCTGCTAAGCTGTGCAAGAGGGAAAGCACCAAACAATTCCATGACTCCAAGATCAAATTCCCTCTGGTGTTCAAGAAGGTTAGACCCCCAACCAGGAGGCTGAAGACCACATACAAGGCCTCAAAACCCAATCTATTCATGTAAACTTTCCCCTTTTTCTTATCCCCCAAGCAAGAAGATGGATTATAGTTTGGTTTAAAACTTGAAAATTTTGGTAGGTTTTACCTTTCACTTCCTTTTGTTAGCACGAATGTTCCAATTTTTATTCGAGGATCCAAAATTTTGCTTTTGATTTTTCTTTATCCGTGCTTTGATTTTTATATCATTGGGCTCATTTTTTTTATATATGAACTAATTATGATTTGTTGTATTGATTAATCTTGAACATTATCTGAATTTTAAAAAACTAGATTACTAGAATGCATTACTAGAATTTTGATTAAGGTTTCACATTAAATAACAACAAATAATAATGTTTCATAATATTTGTGTTTTAGATATTAGAGTTATTCAAAACATGTTATAATGTAATAATGAAATAGCTGTGTGTAACCATAATGACATGTTTGTTGTCCTAATGTTTCAGACCACTGAAGTTTTCTTGCATAAGAAGTATCTCATCACACTAAGAAAGCAAAACGTTATAATTTTGTTGGGATGAGGTACATGAGTTTCGACCTTAGCTCAGCTCGTGGTGTACTTAATATACGAGTTTTGTGGCCTCCAGGTGGTAGCTCGTATGATCAACTCTCATATTTTGCTACCATGTAGTGTGCCACGCATGAATAAGTTTTGTATATGGTACACGATTTACTTTAAATCGCAACCTTTAGAATGTGTACCACCGTGTCAATGTAACCGTTATTTCAACTCAAATAAGTTAAAAAAAAAAAACTATTATTCAAATAAGTTAAAGAAAATAACTATTATTGTAACCGTTATTTCATCTCAAATAAGTTAAAAAAAATAACTATTATTCAAATAAGTTAAAGAAAATAACGTTTAAAGCGACTAAAATAGATATTTTAAAATTTACTAACATAAATATAAATAACTCAAATAAAACAAATTAAAACTGTTTTTCTTTTCTTTCAAAATTGTTATTTAGAATACAAAATGAGTTAGAAATTTGAAGAATACCATTATTGGGTACAAAACTTGGTGCATTTTTATTGGTCATGGAAGCCATTCTCAAAGCATTCATTGAATTAGAAAGCTAGTTCAGTTTGGTGTAATTTGTAAAGAGGAGTGGACTGGGTGGGCCCAATATCCCAATTTTCAAATATAAAGTTCTTATTTTTCTTTCCTTTCTTCTGGTCCTTCTCCAACCTAGTGGACATCATAATGCCTGTCTTTATACATAATTTTACAATTGACATTGGTTAACCTTTTGTCATCATGGATGGTTTACCTTCAAACACCCTTTAAGGTAATCGAGTACAAAGGACAAATCGTTGTTACGTGTCTGGTGGGATTTATGATCTTTCAATTTCAACAAATTCACTTCATGCGTATTCAACCATGATTCAAAATACTAAAACAACGTGTTGATACGAACATATTTCAATTAGCTAACATATTTATGAGGTCCCACGTCAATTGGAGAAGGGAATGAAAGTGGACAATATCTGCTAACAGTGGGCTTGAACTAAACGAAGGAGAACAAATATGGTGTTAAGTTCTATTCTTGCTTTCAAACGAACAAACCTCTTGAATCGATGGTATGGATTAAACTATGTTTAGGTGTTGATCCTAATGAAATTAGAGCTGAACTTACCACTCCCTCGCATCATTATCCAATTCTAATCCTCTGTTCCCTTCAATCATATTTCCCTCCACCACATCCAAACATGGCCTTTTTGGGCGGCAAGAACCCAAGAGGAGAAACCTCGCTAATGTCATTCCTTCATCATTCCCCCTTCACCATCCTTCTTTTCTTCCAAACCCCTTTTCAATGGCGGAAGTTTTCTCAATATATAGCCAATGGGATTCCAAGGTCACTGGTTCTTGAGCCATTCCACTTACAATCTGCTGCTCAAACTCATCAGAACCCTCATCCTTACAAATCCCATTTCGGGAAGAACGAGAGATTGAGAAAAAGGGTTTTCTAAAGTGGGGTTGTTCTTGATTTTTGATGTTTGGTTGGTTATTGAAGAATGAGGAACTTCCATAACCTGGAGCTCGTTACCATGAGCTTATGCAATGCTTTTCTTCTGCCATTAGTTCAAGGCTCAGCTCATGAAGGGTTGAAGAAAGCTAGGAGTCAGAGGAGTATAGAAGACGGCCATGAAAAGGCAAACGATATGCTAATTTTCTCGTTAGAATCATTGATATACGTTTCAATTTGTTCTTGCCAACTATTTTTCTTGTTGATTTATTGATGCAAGATTACGTTTAAGAGTAGGAGATTCTTTAAAGTATTGAAATATGTTTAAATTTTCGCAGCTAAGCCATGAAAAGAGATCTGATATTCAACTCCATGGATTGCTCCTCTGGATTTCAATGGGGTTCTTAATGCCTGTTGGTATACTTACAATTAGAATGTCTGGTCGGCTAGCTCGTGGGTCGACTCAATTAAAGGTCTTCTTCTACCTCCATGTCATTTTGCAGGTAACCCAGTTCTTCATTCTTCATTCTTTCTATCAATTTTGTCAATATCTTGTAACTTAGATATCATAAAATGCTTAAGAGGCAACCATTTTTGTTCTTGAATTTGGCAAGAACATAATCATATCCAACATGTTGTATCATCATGGTTTCCCCACTTTGTTTGTTCTGCTGATTACAATTTAGTGGCAGAGAAGTTAAAGAATTCATACTTGAATGGCAAGAAAAAGATTATAATTAGTGATTCTCATGATGAATCTCAGTGTCTCCAATAAGGATAAGCTCTGTTTCTCTCTCTCTCTCTTTCTTTCCAAGAGTAAATTATGAAAGTTACTCTTTTACTAACTTAATTTCATTCAACAGACACTATCCCTTCTCCTGGCCTCAGCTGGAGCTGTAATGTCCCTCAGAAAATTTGAGAACTTATTTAATAACAGCCATCAAAGAATAGGCTTAGCCCTTTACGTAGCCATATGGGCACAGGCAGTGATAGGCACTTTCAGGCCTCAAAGGTAAATGTCCTCCACCCTTCCCATTTACCCTTCACTTTTAGGACCTTTCTTGATCAATGAACTTTTGTAGGGCCAAAACATGATTGTTCTAGCAAGAGTTTATCATAACTTCCCTAAGAACTTTTAAAATTTATTTTGGTGCTTAATCACCCTGTTCGGTTATGGAGCTTGTTGTTTATTTATATTATAGGGAAAATGGTCATCTAAACGAGTAGTAAAAAGCTGCTAGAGATATATACGGTAGAAAGGTGTTAGAGATATATACGATAGATACAGTAGATGGTTCTATCTAGTCAAGCTATATATATAGTAAACTGAACTATAAATAACCATTTAGGCAATGCTTTGAAAACGTACTTTATGCATTCTCTCGTACCTTTAGCTAATATTCCTCCGTGCATTTTCTACCTCTGTTCTGTGTTCATCTCAATCATCAATATAAACTTTTAGCCAATTCTCTCTTTTATTCTTTGTGTTGATCTAGATCGAGTGTGTGCGTTATTGTGCGATCCTAACACCCAGCACTTCACGTGTGTACAGGGGAAAGAAAGAAAGAAGTGTGTGGTTTCTTATGCATTGGATTCTTGGAACAATAGTTTGTCTAGTGGGAATTATCAATATCTACACTGGGTTGAATGCGTACCATAAGAAAACTTCAAGAAGCATTGGATTATGGACTGTTCTCTTCACTGCAGAGATCTGTTTCATTGGTTTCTTTTATTTGTTTCAAGATAAATGGGAGTTTTTGCAGAAGCAAGGGGTTATTTTAGAGGATTCTGAAGGAGTTTCAGCTCCTGATGAACAACAGGTAGAAGCTCAAAGGCAAAACCCCAAGGATTTGTTGCCTGATCCTTGTACCAAACAAAATGCACTCAGAAACTTGTTTGATTAAAATGACTAGCTTCTATGTTTACATGTTTATCTGACTCAAATCTCCACTTATACTGATGAGTGCATGCATCAAATTGCATCAAATTTCTTGATTCAAACTAATTCTTAGTGCTTAAAGTTTAGCCCCAAAAGATGTCGTGGCTTTGTTAGTGGTTTAATATTGTATTAGGGGAGAAGATCTTTGGTATAATCTTTCTTGAATTGTTTGTGATGGTCTGCTTTTGAGTATCATTTTTCTTCCTTTTTCTTAGTGGAAAAGGCCTTCATTTAGGGGATGGGGTACCCAATTTGATCTATAAAGCTTTGTAAAAGAAGTCAAGATTTGGTAAAGGAGCGTCTTCTTTTGCTTTGCCAAATGCTTCAATGATTTAGAAAGCCGCAAGCACTCGGGTTGTAGCCTTTGATTATTATAATGGTATGCTGGAGTGAGATTGGAGATTTGAACGTTGAGTTATGTTGGTGTTACCATTTTTAAAAAATTATATTAAAATAAATAGGAGGACGAGAGTGTAACAATTCAAGCCCACCGCTCGTAGATATTGTTTTTTGACCTGTATCACCATTAGCTTCACAGTTTTAAAACGTGTCTACTAGGAAAGGTTTCCATATATGTGAAGAATCACGAACCTCCACAATGGTATAATATTGTCCACTTTGAGTATACACTCTCATCGCTCTACTTTGGGCTTCCCCATAAGGCTTCATCATATCCGGATGTATTTCTTGCTTCTAAACTCATCATTCCTTAAATTAACCAACGTGGGACTCCCTCCCAACAATCCCCAACATTTTGTTCTCCTCTCCAACTCACGTGAGATCTCACAATCCACCCCACCCATCTTAGGAATCTAGCGTCTTCGCTGGCACATTGCCCGATGTATGTCTCTAAAGACCATTTGTAACAATCCAAGCCTACTAGATGTTATCTGCTTTGGCCTATTACGTATCGTCATCAGGCTCACGGTTTTAAAACGCCTCTACAAGGGGGATGTTCTCACACCTTTATAAGAGATATTTCGTTTTCTTCTTCAAGAGATATTTCGTTTTCTTGTCCATGTGACTTGAGATCTCACACAGAGATAGAGACACAATTGTAATATTATGTCTAACTAAATGCTTATTTTGATTAAATGATCTGTTATATTTGTCAACTCGAGGTTGTTGTCACTGCTTAGCAAGACTGTCATGCCAACGTGGAAAGACGGTATTGGTGGCGGTGGTTACACGGAGATGTAAATGAGAAAAAGGAAGATTGAGAGAAATAGGAAATAGAAAATAGAATATAGAAAATGCCACAAATTTGATGATTAATTTTGTACATCTGGACCAAATTTCAAATTTTAAGAACATACTAAAATAAAAATTATGTACCAACTTTAATATATATATATATATATATATATATAATACGAGTAAAATTTAAAAAAATAGCGTTAATACTTTTTATTTTTATAAAAAAAGTTCAAAAAAATTGTTATATCCATGTATAGACGAAAACCGTCTATTGACATTTCATAGACTATCTCAAAATTTTTTAGTGTTATTTTTTTTTTTAAGTTTACGATTTTTTAGTGTTATTTTTTTTTAAGTTTACGAGTATTTTTTTACACATGATATTAACCGTATGTATATTTTTTTATTTTTTTTTAAAGTTTGAGTATTAATAAAACTTTTGAAAACTCAATAATATATTTTTAATAAATAATATTTATTAAAGTTAAAAGTTAATTTTTAAAATTGGTCGAGAAGTTAAATGGAATTTTTGAAACAAATTATTAGCCGTTTCATCCAAATAAAAGTATATTTGATTTTTCTATATATATATAATTAAGGATATTAATAAAATTTTAAAAATTTAAAAGTATTTTTTTAAAGATAAATTAATAGCTTATTTTTATTAATTTAGCATTTTTTTAACAAAAAAAAACAAAATTAATGCTAATTTGTATCATCTTTCGGAAAAGGGGGAAAAATAAAAAACCATCTACGTTTCAATCCTGGATGGATTGCAGACATTGGAATCCGTAGTTCAAACAAAAAACTTGTGAAGCCCTAAAAGTTGGAACATTTTGAGAATTGCGTTAAAAATTGGGTCCATCATTTATGAACACTGATGTTTGTTTCTGACATGTTTGTCTTTGTTCGACAACTGTGTGGAGGAAGGAGGATCTTGCACCTGTGATACTCTTTTGGATTTTTCTTTCTTCCCTCAACAATCGAGCTCTGTTCTTGATTCTATTTCGATTTCTCTTCAAAATTCGTTTGAATTTTGATCCGCCGTTGTCAATCTCCGCCGCATTTTACGATCTTCCTCCTCTCGAACTCTTCGAGCTTCATCAGTGTAACAATGGCTTCGCAAGATACTCATAGCCATAGCCACGACCACCACCATGACCACGACCACGATCATCACCACCACGACCACGGACATGATCATCACCACAGCCACGAGTAATTTCCATTCAATTTGTGCATTTAGGTCTTGATATCTGATCTCATTTCTCTGCTTAGCGTTCATTGTTTACTTGTAACAGAAAACCTCAGGGGGATTCATCCTTTGTTGGAGCAGATGGTAGGGTTTATCACAGTCATGATGGACTGGCGCCTCACTCCCATGAACCCATTTACTCTCCTGGCTTCTTCAGCCGGAGAGCTCCGCCTCTTCTTACTAGAGATTTCACTGAAAGGGCTTTTACCGTCGGTATTGGTGGCCCTGTTGGTACTGGGTATATATCCATTTGCTTTCATTGTTTTTTACTCATTCCCATAGAAGGAAAATGCAGAGGAGATTTAGTTTTGAGCCTCTAAGAACATTCTACTGTTTTTTGATGAACTTTGAAGCCAATTTTTTTTACTATTGTTTAGGAAGACAGCTCTGATGCTAGCTCTCTGTACCTTCTTACGTGACAAATACAGTCTAGCTGCAGTAAGTGAGATTTTGAATCGATGCTCTATATCACTTTCACTTTTCAGTTTCTTTGCTTCACTTCCTAATTTAATATTTGTGGAATCTTGGGTCTGTTATGCTTTTACTTTGTATATGCTCATTCTAAAATAAAGCTGTCTATTCAGCTTTTTGTTGAGTTTTATTGAACCAGTTTCTCTGTTAGTCTCAGATCCTACTTCCCATCTAATTTGAGACGATAATGTAAGAGCCTAAACCTGCCGCTAGTAGATATTGTCCTTTGAGCTTTCCCTTTTGAGCTTCCTCTCAAGGTTTTTAAAATGCGTCTGCCAAGGAGAGGTTTCCACACCCGTTTAAAGAATGATTTGTTATCTTCTCCAACTGATGTGAGATCTCACAATCCACCCCCTTCGAAACCCAACATCCTCGCTAGCATTCGTTCCCTTCTCCAATCGATGTGGGACCCCCCAATCCATCCCCTTTGGGGCCCAACGTCCTTGCTGGCACACCCCCTCGTGTCCACCCCCTTCAGGGCTCAGCCTCCTCGCTAGCACATCGTTCGATGTCTGACTCTAATACCATTTGTAATAGCATAAAGCCCACCACTAGCAAATATTGTCCTCTTTGGACTTTCCCTCTTGGGCTTTCCCTCAAGGTTTTTAAAACGCGTTTACTAGGGAGAGGTTTCCACATCTTTATAAATAATGCTTCGTTCTCCTCGCCAACCGATATGAGATCTCATAGATAAGGCATAAGTTCCATTGTGAATATAATCAGCTGGATAACCTTCCTGCTCTATACATGTATACAAGAGGTTGTATACTATGATTATTATCTGCTGATATTGTTTTAAAGTAGGCTGATTCAATTACACCAAGTTCTTTATTTGACATGATCACTGTTAGGTCACAAATGACATCTTCACGAAAGAGGATGGAGAATTTTTGGTGAAGCATGGAGCTCTACCAGAGGAAAGGATTAGAGCAGTGGAAACTGGTGGCTGTCCGCATGCTGCTATTCGCGAAGACATCAGCATTAATCTTGGACCTCTTGAGGAGCTTTCAAACTTGTACAAAACAGACATACTTCTCTGTGAATCTGGTGGAGGTAATTTGGAAATCCCCAATTATGAAGCTTGAATAACATGTGTGTTAGATTACTTAACTTCACTGGATCTCTGTTAGCGCTCCCTTCTCGTTAATATACTTGCATTAGCACCCGAAAAATCAGTTGTCGGTTCAAATGGTATGTTGAATGTTTAGCATTCAAAAGAAAAATAGCTCACAGTAATTTAGATATCTCGGGTTCATCTCGGGTTCTCATGTTTGATGTTAAAGAAGAAAGTAATCTTGAATGTGAGATCCCACATCGGTTGGGGAGGAGAACGAAACATTCTTTATAAGGGTGTGGAAACCTCTCCCTAGCAAACGCGTTCTAAAAACCTTGAGGGAAGCCCGAAAGGGAATGCCCAAAAAGGACAATATCTGGTAGCGGTGTGCTCGGTAAAATGTTACAGCAGGTGATTGGAAGTCTTTGATTCATGTTTTTATCTGTTTTGTTGTGCAGATAACTTAGCTGCCAACTTCAGCAGGGAACTTGCTGACTATATCATCTATATCATAGACGTGTCTGGTGGGGATAAAATTCCTCGAAAAGGCGGCCCCGGAATCACTCAGGCTGATCTCCTTGTATGTCATTCCCTAATTTGTTTCAAAGTATCCATCTCAGTCAGTATTGCAATCAAGACAGGCATCTCTCTAAATGGTTCCATTTCAACAACAGGTAATAAACAAAACTGACCTTGCACAAGCTGTTGGAGCTGATCTAGCGGTTATGGAGCGTGACGCACTGAAAATGCGAGATGGGGGGCCGTTCGTGTTTGCTCAGGTTAGCTCCCCCCTCGGTTCGATATCTTGATCACACTTTGTAGCTAGAGAATCAAGTAGTTGATTAACTCAGTTAATGTCTTCGAGTCTGAACGAGAACGAAGAACGAAGAACAGAAAACCTTATTTTTGTCGATGTTAAGCGTATCTGCCTGACACGCAGGTCAAACATGGAGTAGGCGTCGAGGAAATCGTTAACCACATTATACAGGCGTGGGAAGGCGCGACAGGGAAGAAACGGCATTGACATCTCTCAGCTGGGAAATGAGAGGGTCTGGTTTAAGTTTTAAGCAGTGCAATAGGAGCCGTTGTACACAGCTTTGGTGCCTTCGTTTCAGAATTATGTTAAAATCTTTGTTCTAAAAAGCTTAGGAGGTTTGTTCCTCTTGGCAAAGTTCAAACTTTTAGGTTGGAAACAGGACTTGTGTCGTTCTAAGATAGATCATAAGAGGCTCCAAACTCATATGGGAATTTTCCAAGGCTCAAACTTATTATGCTGCTTGGGATGATTTGAAATATACAATCTAATCCGACTTGAATCGTTAGGACCAAAATATTTAATTTTTAAAAATATGAATCAGGCTTTTTTGATCTTCCAGGAGGACTAAAGTGAACATTCTAAAAAAATATGTATCAAAATAAACAAAAGTATATTGGATTTTCATTTACTAAATTTTTTTAAAATGTAGCCATAAACTTATATTAAAAAAATGTCAAATTATTCGGTTTTTTTTTTTTTTAATTTTAAAATACTAAGATCGGAATGAATATTTCAATAATACATACATAGATTAATACGAATAAAAATAAGATATTTAAACCTATAATTTGAAAATTTTACTGGAGGAGCTAACTTCTTTATCGTGCCACTCCTACCTTCTCTAAAGAGATTAGAAAATATTTGCTCTATGATAAGAAAGTATTATGTTTGGTATCGTTAGGTCTAAATTTGTATGCTCGTAACTATAATTTTTTTAATTAATTTTTGCAAAAGAAAAAAAAAATGGAGAGATAGGATCAAATATGTTGGAGACCAAACCCAGAGGTCCGATTGTTAACTGAACTTGTTCTGGCAAAAATAACGGTTTTAACAAGGACTCCGTGGCCCAATGGATAAGGCGCTGGTCTACGAAACCAGAGACTCTGGGATCGATCCCCAGCGGAGTCGTATAATTTTACCTTTTATTTAAATTTTTGCTACTACAAAGAGTAAAAATCATAATTACTAACAGATGTACAGTATCGAGGACTCCGTGGCCCAATGGATAAGGCGCTGGTCTACGAAACCAGAGATTCTGGGTTCGATCCCCAGCGGAGTCGAGTCGCGTCAATTCTTGTAATGTTTTTGCTAGAATTAATAGTAAAATATGAAGTTACTAAATTGACTCTTGTTTCGTGGACTCTCGATCATGGGCTGGAGTCCATGGACTCCTGTTTTTTTCGGGCAAAAATAACGATAATAATGACGACTCCGCTGGGGATCGAACCCAGAATCTCTGGTTTCGTAGACCAGCGCCTTATCCATTGGGCCACGGAGTCCTCGACACTGTACATGAGTCAGTAACTCTGATTTTTTCTTTTTGTACTAGCAAAAAATTAAAATAAAAAGATGAAAACACACGACTCCGCTGGGGATCGAACCCAGAATCTCTGGTTTCGTAGACCAGCGCCTTATCCATTGGGCCACGAAGTCCTCGACACTGTACATGAGTCAGTAACTCCAATTTTTTGTGTTTGTACTAGCAAAAAATTAAAATAAAAAGCTATAAACAAACGACTCCGCTGGGGATCGAACCCAGAATCTCTGGTTTCGTAGACCAGCGCCTTATCCATTGGGCCACGAAGTCCTCGACACTGTACATGAGTCAGTAACTCTGATTTTTTGTGTTTGTACTAGCAAAAAATTAAAATAAAAAGCTATAAACCAACGACTCCGCTGGGGATCGAACCTAGAATCTCTGGTTTCGTAGACCAGCGCCTTATCCATTGGGCCACGGAGTCGTCATTGAAAATTTGTGATCTACGTAATTTTATTTATAATAAATAAATCTTTGACAATTACTCGAAATTCTTGGTATATCATTGCGAAAAATGTATTTATAAATGAGACATTCTTTCCCGTTGATAACATTACTATTACAACCATGAAAGAAGGAAATAGTCATAGCTGCTACTCCGGTCGATCAGACTTCTACGGTAATCTAAATTGGCAAAACGATTGATTTCTTATTCACTATTTTAACATTTTTATGGAATGCTTAATAAGAATGTGAACAGAACATCATCGTTCGTGAGATTAACAGGTTTATGGTTTGAATGCAGCGAATGCCACGACCGAATTGTGTCCACCAAATCCGAATGAATTTGAGATAGCTGGAAACAGAGAATCACTAAACTTGATTATCAAACTGGTACGTTGAGTTTTAATGAAAGAAATTGAAAATCTATAAGGCATGGACAATCCCCGATGCTTAGCCAACTTACCAACATTCACCGCATGTTGTTGCTTTACGTTTGCGACGGTGTCTAAATCAACTAAAGGCTCCAGATTCTAGAATCAACGAAGTTTCAGAGCTCTCTTTATATGAACATGTAAAAGATCATAAAGGAGACTCACAAACAATTTTAATCACAATGAGAGTCCTCTAAATTCTTAAATGTCCTATCATTCGAATTCAACATTTAATGACTACGATATTCTCCGACCACGTTACCTCCTTATTTTGACTTATTTCTAAGAGTGAAGGTTATCCCCACACACCAACACGAATCTTTTTTAACATGCTTTGTCTCACTCACATGCTTAAAGAAAATTTTAAGAGGCCACTCAACATAAAATAACTCGAAGCAAAACATGGTTAATCTTGGAATTTCTATAATTGAGTCATCAAAATGAAAGGTGCACTTTTTTTGTTTGGGTAATAAATTATTTTAATCCTGTCTGGACTATCATAATCTTAGGATCACCGTATTCATATATGGTATTGTATTAAATGTCGAGTCGTTATAAGTGTTATCAGAGCAAAATCTCTCCTAGTAGGATTTGGTTCAGGAACAAACGGAGACCAAAGTTTGTGGGCATGTGATATTCAAGAAAAGGAGGGAGACATGAATGAGCTAAAACCACCTCCAAATGAGAGTGATTACGAGGACAAATTAGTTGAAAAAGGCTTTAAGGGATTGAAGCTACTACTTACATAAGTTGCACCTTCACTTTCAGTGACTCAATTATAGAAACTCCAAAGTAATTAAACGTGTTTTGCTTCGATCATTTCTATATTAGATGACCTCTTAAGAATTTTCATACGAAGAATGTGAATGAGGACAAAACATTCAAAAAAAGAATTCGTATTGGTGGGTGGAGATAATAGTCTTCATTCTTAGAAGCGACAAGTAGATAATGTGGTCATGTCGTAGTCTTCACTATTAGTAGTGATAAGTAGATAACGTGATCATGACATAAAAGATGCAGAAGAATGTCGGAGTCATTAAGTGTCGAATTCATATTCCACACTTATATTTCTATAAACCTCTTCTTAATTAACCAATGCGAGACTTGACCGTTAACTCGACAATTTATAAAACCATTGCTAAAATGTAAAAGGGAACGTACAAATTGATTAATGGAAGGATGCAACCACCCTCTTTGAATTGCTTTCACAGTGGCAATTGCTTCCAAACCTCCAGCAGCACCAAAGGAGTGCCCTATCATAGACTGACAACCACAAAAAAGCTCATGGCTTAGTCGCATTGATGCGTAGGGTGGGGTAGGGAGGAAGAAGAGAGGTTACCTTAGTCGCATTGATTTTGACCTCTGATGTATTCTTAAACACCTTCTTGATGCCTTTGATCTCTGCCAAGTCACCGACAACGGTGGATGTTGCATGTGCATTAATATAGTTAACCTGTAAATCAAAACAACTTTGAACCTATTCACCAAGAAAGAAACCGAACAAAAACGGCATTGTGAGTGTTAGATGAACACGACTCTCCACAATGGTATGATATTGTCCACTTTGAGCATAAGCTCTCGTGACTTTGCTTTGGGCTTCCCCAAAAGACCTCATACCAATGGAGAGAGTATTCCTAGATTATAAACTCTTGACCATTCCCTAAATTAACCGATGTGCAATTTTCATCATCAAACAGTGAGCAACCTCCTCGAGCGATACGCCAGCATCTTCAAGACAGCTTAATATGCATGAAGACACACAAACTCCATCAGCTCTTGGATTGGACATGTGATAAGCATCACAATTAATAGCCCCGCCCAAGTATTCGCCAACAATTGGTGCACCTCGTTTCATTGCATGCTCCAAACTCTCCATTACCAATATGCCGGCCCCTTCTCCCACAACTAAGCCATCACGATCTTTGTCCCATGGCCTAGAAGCAGTTTTAGGATCATCATTTCTCTGAGATAGAGCCCTACAAGCGGCTAAACTCCCCAGTCCAATAGGTGTGATAGCAGCTTCATATCCACCAGCAAGCACTACATCAGCCTGTCCTCGACGGATGTGATTGGCAGCAGCATAGAAGCAATAATTAGAGGTGGCACAAGCAGCGGATATACAATAAACGGGACCCATGAAGCCAATATCGGTAGCAAGTATGGTAGACCCCATATTTGAAATGCTATAAGGAACAAAAAAAGGGGTTATCTTCCTTTGACCTTTCTCTAACAAAGACCGAACACCATCGGATAAGGTTGTAAGACCACCTATCCCTGCTCCCACAACCACACCAGCACGGGCTTTGTCGATCTGTAGAGCACATCATAGTTTAGTCAAACTTATTGCTAGTTTGAATTAATCAAAATATTCGTTAATATTCAAATAATATATTAGTTATGAAATATATCATACATATTCGTAATTAGTTATTTGATTGGTAGTATATTTCTTTTGTAGGTATTACTTGATAGTTTATATCCTATTGAATATGAATAAAGATTGAATCTTCAATTTAATTCTATTTCTCATTCTTAACTTTGTATCGTTTTAATATTTTCATATCTATTCATATTTTTTTTAGATATTGTATCAAAATATGAGAGAGATAAAAGTTGATTAAATGAATTAAATTTGTTACTAATTAATTAGTAAGAAATATGCAAATATAATTAATTAATTAATTATGCTTAGTTAAATTATTTTGCTAAAAATTCATTTTCAATAATTATAGTTAATTACCTAATGATTATTCATAACTTAATTAATCATTTATTAAGACTAATTTTGATTACTTCATTCAATGTTTGTATATCATAATTAATTAATTTAAATTAAATTTAAAATTATTAGTAAAGAATTATAATGAAATATTATAATAACAAAATAATCATTATATTTATTTAATTCTTTTTTATCAAACAAAAGAAGAAGCAAAAGGAAATGACCTTAGAGCGCTGATCTCCACGGAGGCCAGCATCCTCGAGCGCCCTCTTGCCAGCAACAATGCAATAGCGAAAGCAATCGTCAAGCCGTTTATCATTCTTGGGGTTAACGTAGCCCTCCGAAGAGAACCCCCTGATCTGCCCACCGAAGCGTGTAGGGAATTCGGAAGCATCGAAGCGATCGATGAGAGTAATACCGCTCTCACCACAAAGCAGCCTGTCATAGTAAGCATCCACGTCGCTGCCGAACACAGAGACAAGCCCCATTCCAGTAATCACCACACGCTTCTTAGGGTCCTTCTCCCGCTTGGGCGCACCGACTGTGGAAGCCGCAGATGCAGCGACCACACAGACTCGTCGCCTGGGTTTTGAAGCAGCGCCAACGAGGAAGGGCGAGCGGTTGCGGCTGCGAAATGGGTCCAATGGAGAGGGCTTCAGCGTGGGGGAATGAATGGCTTGCATGGTCGAGGATGCAACAGAGAAGAGAGGATGCCACTCGGTAAGTCTTTCCGTAAACTATATATGAATATCAATGGTTTGACATTAAATACTCCAATCAATGCAAAATAATATTAGCATTTAAGCAACTTATCCAATCAATTCTGATTCAATTATTTAAAGCAAACACTTCAACTTGAGTATCAATGGAAGATTAAAATGTCAAAAATTCAAATCTATTAGTTTTGTATTGAACTAACAAAAAAAAAAAATTATTTCAAATAAATTAATATAATGTTAGAGAAATTGTTTGAATCAAATAAATAGGGTTACTTTTTACTGATATGGATAGTTTTTCAACTTCTATTTTTTAAACATTAAATTAAATGATAGATATACAAACAAATATATATATATATATATATGTATGTATATATGTATGTATGTATGTACACACTATTGTACTATGATTCCAAGTTTATTTTACTGTTTATAATTTAAAAAATACTCTCAAATAATATCAACAAACATATTTACGAAAACTATGAATTTTCAATGTAATTCATTTTTAAAAAATAAATAGTTAAATAAACTTTTGTTTTGTGAAATAATTATTGTTTATTGTGTATATATATATATTAATTGTGGACAATTTTATTTAATTTGAAATGATGTACAGTTATAAAAAAGTTTAGAGACAAAACTTTAATAGTATATTAAAAATAAATAAATGAAGCTTTTATTAATTTTTAGTTCAACGTGGAAGTGATGAAAGTTTGAGTGTTAAAGATTAGATATGACATAAATGAGAGTTTTATGATAGTATTAAAAAAAGTAATTGTGATTTAGTGTTAAATTTATTTTGAATGAATATCTATAGTGTTAATTAAATATTTAATTGCATTTATATGGGAATGGAGGCAGCTGAAAGAAGAAGCTTCTTCATTATTTTAACATTTTGAGAAAAATGTGAACAAAACGTGGTCCAACTTGAGATTAAGAGGGCTTATGGTTTGAATGCAGTGAATGCCACGACCGAGTTGTGTCCTCCAAATCCGAATGAATTTGAGATAGCTGGAAACAAAGAATCACCCATCTTGATTACTAAACTAGAAATATACATGGTATGGCAATCCTCAATGCTTAGTCAACTTACCAACGTTCACTTCGTGCTGTTGCTTTATGTTTGCGACGGTGTCTAAATCAACTGAAGGATCCGGGTTCTACACTCAAACCAGGGAAACAATATTGATAATGTTCTTGTGATGATATCTTAATAAAGCAAACTAATAGGGCGAATGAAGTTTCAAAGGTCTATTACTAGATTATATCTCGATTAGAGAGGAGAACAAATCATTTTTTTTATAACTACGTGGAAACCTCTTCCTAACAAACACGTTTTAAAAATTTTGAGGGAAAACATTCACAATATTCGTGTGTGCAAACATGTAAAGATAAAAAAGTAGATACTCAAACAATTCTAATCAAGAGTCTTGCTCTACGGTTAATGTAATGCTTCATTGTTATCTCCACAAACCAACAATTTTTATTATGTTTTGTCATCGTTCACGTGTGTTTTAGAAAAACTTTCAAGAGTTCACCCAATATAAAATTATTTCAGGCTTATGAATAAACTACTGATACAAATCTTCACTCTTAAAAATGACAAATAGATAACGTGGTCATGAAATGATGCAATTAACCTAGATCGTCAAAAAGAAAGGGAACGTACAAATTGGTTAATGGAAGGATGCAACCACCCTCTTTGAATTGCTTTTAGAGTGGCAATGGCTTCCAAACCTCCAGCAGCACCAAGGCAGTGCCCTATCATGGACTGAAAAGTAATGACAACCAGAAAAGGCATCAGCAAACCAATGGATGGCTTAACAATAATATATTGCAACCATGATGGGTAGGGAGGAAGAAGAAGCGTTGCCTTGGTCGCATTAATTTTGAGCTCTGATGTGTTCTTAAACACCTTCTTGATGGCTTTAATCTCAGTTAAGTCACCAGCAATGGTGGATGTTGCATGTGCATTAATATAGTTAACCTACAAATGAAACCAACATACATGAAATCACTACACTATTCACTAAGAAACAGAATAAAAAGATGGGATTGGGCAACCTCCTCAGGCGATACGCCAGCATCTTCAAGACAGCTCAAGATGCACGAAGACACACAAAGCCCATCACCTCTTGGATCCGATATGTGATAAGCATCACAATTAATAGCCCCTCCTAAGTATTCACCAATAATTGGTGCACCTCGTTTCATTGCATGCTCCAAACTCTCCATTACCTGTCAGCGTCACGAGTCTCCATAATGATACGATATTATCCACTTTGAGCATAAACTCTCATTGACTTTGTTTTTAACCTACGATCATTTCCTAAATTAACCTATCTGAGACAACCTCCTACAATCCTCCCCTACAATCCTCAACAATTCTTCTGATATTTAATACTAAATTATAGTTTACCATATATATCATATTTGATATTTTAATAAAGACAAATATCTTTACCATAGATATGTTTTTTTCATTTATTATTATTTCTACATCTATGTAATTTATTTGATTATAAATAGAGAACTTTCACACACCATTTAGGTGTGGTAAATTAAGCAAACATTCACGAACAAAATACACTATAGAGTCTCCTCTAAGGTCTATGGAGCCCTCAAACAGCCTTCCCTTAATCAAGGCTCGACTCCTTCTCTAGAGTTTTCGAACAGAGTATACTCTTTGTTCGACACTTGAGTTACTTTTGACTATACTTTCGAGTCTCACAACTTATTTGTTTGACATTTGAAGATTCTATTAACATGGCTAAGTTAAGGGCATGGTATGATATTCACCGAAAAACAAAACAAGTGAAAAGCTCACCAGTACGCCAGCGCCTTCTCCCGCAACAAAGCCATCACGATCTATGTCCCATGGCCTGGAAGCAGTTTTAGGATCATGATTTCTCTTAGATAAAGCCCCACAAGCAGCTAAACCCCCCATTCCAATAGGTATGATACCAGCTTCAGAGCCACCCGCAAGCATCAGATCAGCTTGTCCTCGACGGATGTGATTGGCAGCAGTATAGAAGCAATAGTTAGAGGTGGCACAGGCAGTGGATATAGAATAAATAGGACCCATGAAGCCAATATCGATGGCAAGTAAGGCAGACCCCATATTTGTAATGCTATAAGGAACGAAAAAAGGGGTTATCTTTCTATGACCTCTCTCTAACAAAGTCTGAATACCATCGGATAAAACTGTAAGGCCACCCATCCCTGTCCCAACAAGCACACCAGCACGCGCCTTGTTCATCTGTACTAAAAATTAAATTAGCTATTAACTAAAATTATTAATATAATTAATTAATTCTGATAAGTTAAATTATATTGCTAAAAATTCATTTATAATCAATTATTTATTTATTGGGACTAATTTTGATTAGTTTATCCAATATTAATATATCAGAATTTTTAAACATAATTAATCGATTTAAATTATATTAGTAATTAATTATAACGAATTACAATGAATTAAATAACTATTGAAATAATTAAATAATTAAATATGTATTTAATGCATTTTAAAGAAGGGAAAATACCAATTAACAAACTTATTTACTACAATCATAATAAATTATTCAATCAAAATGATTATTTCATTATTATTTATTTATTATTTAGTGGATTTAGAATTTTTTTTTTTTTTTGGTGATATTTTGAATTAATTTTAATTGCTTTATTAATTCACTTATTAGAATTATGTATAAAGCTATCGTAATTAATTTGATAAAATAAATATACTCTTATTTCATCCTTAAGCATGTTGGATGATAAAAGTCTCACGTCCGCTGATTTAGAGAATAATCATGGGTTTATAATTAAAAATAATCTCTCCAATCTAACGAGGCCTTTTGTGGAAGTCTAGAGCAAAAGCTATGAGAGCTTATGCTCAAAGTGGACAATATCATGCCATTGTAGAGAGTCGTGTTCGTCTAACATGGTATCAGAGTCATGCCCTAAACTTAGTCGAGCCTGGATTAAGGGATTAAGGGGAGCGTATGATGAAAGTCCCACCTCGGCCATTGGAAATGGAATGAGGCCTTCATGAGTTTATAATCGAAGAATACTCTCTCTATTCTAATGAGGCTTTTTGAGAATCCCAAAACAAAGCAATGAGAGCTGCCTTTTGAGAATCTCAAAACAAAGTCACGAGAGCTTATACTTAAAGTAGAAAATATTATACCATTGTAATCATACCATTGTGGAGAGTATCGTACCATTATGGAGAGTAGTGATTTCAAACAAAGCAAACACTAAGAAGAAGCAAAAGGAAGGACCTTAGAGAGCTGATCTCCACGGAAGCCAGCATCCTCGAGTGCCTTCTTGCCAGCAACAATGCAGTAGCGAAAGCAATCATCAAGCCGTTTATCATTCTTCGGGTTAACGTAGCCCTCCGAACAGAATCCCCTGATCTGCCCACCGAAGCGTGTAGGGAATTTGGAAGCGTCAAAGCGATCGATGAGAGTGATACCGCTCTCACCACAAAGCAGCCTGTCATAGTAAGCATCCACGTCGCTGCCGAACACAGAGACAAGCCCCATTCCAGTTATCACCACACGCTTCTTGGGGTCCTTCTCCCGTTTGGGCGCACCGACAGTGGAAGCCGCAGATGCAGCGACCACACAGACTCGTCGCCTGGATTTTGAAGCAGCGCCAACGAGGAAGGGGGAGCGGTTGCGGGTGCGAAATGGGTCCAATGGCGAAGGCTTGAGCGTGGGGGAATGAAAGGCCTGCATGGTGCTCGGTGCTGGAAAATTGCAATTTTGAGTGTCACACCCAAAGATCAAAGCTTCTTATTTGCTTGTTGATGGCTTGACATTAAATAGTCCAATCAATGTAGGCTGGATCAAAATATCAAAAATTTAAATATTTTATTTCCCAAATTTATTTTTATTACAAAAAGGTTTAGGTATTGGGATTTCAACTTGGAGTTCAAAAGGAATAAATATATTTTAATTGCTATGGTAGGTTCGTGTTAAATTTTAATACAATTTAAAATTATGTCAACTATTAAGATCTTTTTAAAGATAGATCTTTGGTGATATATTAAAAGTAAATAAATGACACTTTTATTTACTTTTACTTCCATTATAAAAGTGGGGAAATCGAATCTTAAATATACATAAATGACACTTTTATTATGTATTAAAAAATTAGTTAAATTAATAAAAATAATCATAAATTTTGTACGTAATAAAACCTTTAAACTCTAAAAGAAAAAAAAAAAAAAAGGTGAAAATTATTAATATTTTTCAAAAAGTTTAAAAAATATCTTGAAGAGCGCTAAAATAACATTGAGCTTCCGAAAATTTCATTCATACCCTTAAAAAAAATTAAAAACTTTAAGAAAATGCCTTTAAACTTTTTTAAAAAGTTCGAAAATACTCTTACGGTTAATCTATGGATGAAACCGTTAGTCTTACGTTTCAAAATATATTCATGAACTTTCAAGAGTAACATTAATACCCTTCCACTTTTAAAACTTTATAGGTATTTTTAAACATCATATTAATGGTATTGATATTTTAACTTTTAAAAAGTTTGAAAGGTATTAATAGAACATTAGGTATTTTTTAAAACATTATTAAAAGTTCAGTAGTATTTTTTAAATAAAATACTAATAATTTTAATTTTTTAAATAAAATACTAATAATTTTAAACCAAAATTATCTGAAGATAAAGGTATTATTGGACTTCGATACAAGTACAAAATTTGGAGGTATTTTTAATAATTTAACCTACAAAACTAATTGTCATTTAAATGTTGAATTTATTTTGAATAAAAGTATAATTAAATATTTAATTGCATTTATACGTGTTTTTTTTTTCTTCCAAAATTCCTTCAATAAAAGTTGCCTCATTTGCTTTTGCTTTGCCTTTAAATGAAAATTTTGAATAAAAAAAATGAAAAATGAGAAATAATTAAGCTAAAAGTTAACATAAAAGAGAGAAAATTAAAAAGTGAGTAACCGTTCAGGTATTAAATAAAAAAAATGAAAAATGAGAAATTATTAACCTAAAAGTTAGATAGAAAATCAAAGAGTAACTTTTCATATATAAATAAATAGTATTTGTCGGTATATTAATGTTAAAAAAAAAAATTTAACTTTTTTCAACGTCAAGAATATTAATGGTATTTTTTAAAATTATGATGTAATTTAGAAATATAATTTTGTTCATATATAAATAATATATTTTCCGACTTCTTAAAATTATTAAGAGTATTAATTATTTTTTTAATTTTAAGGATATTTTAAAAACTTTAATTAATACCCTTAATAAAAAAAATAATTTTTTTAAAATTGAAAAACTTGTTAAAAAGTTAAGGTATAATATAAATTTAAAAAATTAGATGATCTTTTTGTAACAAAATACCAAGCATATCTAATTATGAATATATATATATATATATATATATATATTTTTTTTTTTTAAGTTACTATTCAAACACTTACAAAACACCAAATTTCTAAGTGTACTATTTCCAAAAAGAAAAAAAAATTTAAGGCAAAAATTATAACCTTTTTATAATTTAAATTTTATAATTCTATTTTTAGTTTCTTCATCATCAAAGTGTCTATTTTGATAACTGAATTATAAAGAAACACACTTGAATGGAGGTAGCTGAAAGAAGAAGCTCGTTCATTATTATAACATTTTTTTATGGAATTCTTGATAAAAACATGGCTTATGGTTTGAATGCAGTGAATGCCACGACCGAGTTATGTCCTCCAAATCCGAATGAATTTGAGAGAGCTGAAAACACAGAATTACAAAACTTCATTACTAAACTGGTATGCTGGATTTTACTCAACTGGTAATCCCCAGTGCTTAGCCAACTTACCAACATTCACCTCGTGTTGTTGCTTTATGTTTGCGACGGTGTCTAAATCAACTGAAGGCTCCAGATTCTACGCTCAAATGGAAAAAAATAATATATATTGTTCATATTCTTGGGATGACATCTTAATCAAGCAAACAAGTCCGAAATGAACGTGAGACTCACAAATGATTCTAATCGCTCTACGTCTATAACATCTCAAAATTTGGATTTGACACTTGATGGCCACTATTTTCTCCTGTGGGACTGTATGACCAATTACTTACCTCCTTGTCTTGAACTACTTTTAAGAGTAAAAAACTATCCCTACAAACCAATATAAGTCTTTTTACCATGGGTTGTATTTACTCACATAGAATTGCTTCAATAACTAAGCCACCGAAAAAAAAAAGTTACACATTGTTGATATTTGTAGTAATTTCATATTGTTGTAAACATTTTGTAATCGTCATAATTATAGGATAACTCTCATCCAAATGTAGTCTTAATTCATTAACTTACCACTTCTTTACTCAGGCGTCACATGAACTTGGGTGTTAGGTCATTACAAGTGGTATCAAATCGGTCTCTCCCAGCAGAAACTAGTGAACATGTGATATTTAAGTAAAGAAGAGGTACATAAATGAACTGAAATTATATCTAAATGAGAGCGATCTTGAAGATAAAAAAGTTGAGAAAAACTTAAAAAAGAATTGAAGTTTCTACCCCAAATAAGTGTGTTTTGGTTAGAGCAATACTATGTTGATCCTCTCTTATAAATTTTCCTATGAAACATGTGAGTGAAACTCAAATATCCTAAAACATTTGTGTTCATTTGTGGGGATAATAATCTTCACTCATAGTAGCAACAAGCAGGTTACGCGGTCATGGCTCAAGCGAATATCGATTCATCAAATACCGCATCTGAATTTAAAATGAAAAGGGAAACATACAAATTGATTGATGGAAGGATGCAACCATCCTTTTTGAATTGCTTTCAAAGTGGCAATGGCTTCCAAACCTCCAGCAGCACCAAGACCGTGCCCTATCATAGACTGAAAAGTAATGACAAACAAGAAGAAAAAAAAAAGCATCAGAAACAATGCAGCCATGTGGTGAATGGTGCATAGGGTGGGTAGGAAGGAAGAAGAGAGGTTGCCTTAGTCGCATTGATTTTGAGCTCTGATGTATTCTTAAACACCTTCTTGATGGCATTTATCTCAGCTAAGTCACCGGCAATGGTGGATGTTGCATGTGCATTAATATAGTTAACCTGTAAATCAAAACACCCTTTGAACCTATTCACCAAGAAACACAACAAAAACATGGAATTGTGAGCAACCTCCTCAGCCGATACGCCAGCATCTTCAAGACAGCTCAATATGCACGAAGACACACAAAGCCCATCAGCTCTTGGATTGGATATGTGATAAGCATCACAATTAATAGCCCCGCCCAAGTATTCGCCAACAATTGGTGCACCTCGTTTCATTGCATGCTCCAAACTCTCCATTACCAATATGCCAGCGCCTTCTCCCATAACAAACCCATCACGATCTCTGTCCCATGGCCTGGAAGCAGTTTTAGGATCATCATTTCTCTGAGACAGAGCCCTACAAGCAACAAAACCCCTGTGAATGTTTGCTGAATCCACCACACCTAAATGGTGTGAAAGTTATCTTATTTATAATCAAATAAATTACAAGGATATGGAAATAGTAATAAATGGAAATAACAATAAATGGAAAGATACCTATAGTAATAAGGCAAATGTTAGATATTTGCCTTATAATAAAATATCAAATCTAATATATATGGTAAACTATAATTTATTACTAAATATCCTTAACACCCCACCGCAAGCTAAGCGTCGGATTTAAACGAACGTGAAGCTTGAATCTGAAAAATTCAAAGAGGTTGAGAAACACTTTTCGCGAAGATGTTAACAACTTGGTTCAGAGGAGGCGTAGAGAAACACTTTCTTGGCCATCGAAAACTGCAGAGAGATCGCTGCTCAGCGGCAATGCTGCCTTGGCTTCGGTGAGAATATGTCTAACCCATGAAGAGGGATTGTCGCTTAGCGACGATGCTGACTTGGCTCTGGTGAGAATATGTCTAACCCCAAGAAGTAGAAGGGGAAACCTAGAGCAAGGGACAAAGACAATGTTGAAGCCGGAAGAGTCGCCACATTGGGCGAATGAGCCAATTTTGGCGAGAAGGGCAGCTGGAAGAGTCACCACATTGGGGCGAAGGAGCCAATTTTGGCGAGAAGGGCGGCGGCAACTTGGTTGGCGAAGATGCCAGTGCGGCGCCCAGATTCCAAAGGTAAATCTCTGCAGAAGGTCGATGGGCTTATTGAGATTCTGTATATTTTCGAAGAGGGATGCTGATGAAGATCCTAAGATTAGGGTTTTTGCGAAGGATGAATGATGAAGGGAAAAATTGGGAAGAAATTGAAAGAGGCTATGTTTAGAAAAGGTGAGGTTGTATGTACAGAGTATGGCGAAGGATGATTTGGAGGTCAAAAAGGTGGAGCCGAAGAATAATCAATCGACTCTGCATGTGACAGCCATGACGACTGCCCCTGCGGCATCAAAGACAACAATGGTGGTGGAGAAGAACAGTAGAAGATTTCAAAAGCCATTGAAAAGAAAGGATCTAGGTTNAAAAAGGGGTTATCTTCCTATGACCTCTCTCTAACAATGTCCGAACACCGTTAGAAAAGACGGTAAGACCACCAAACCCTGTTCCAATAAGCACACCAGCACGCACCATGTTGATCTATGGTAAAAATAAAACCATAAATTAATCATAATTTACCAAACTATATATTAAAGAAATGGAATTAATTCTTAACTAAAAATATTTGGAATATATTTAATTAGTTAATTAGAATTAATTAAATTAAGTTGCTAAAATTTTGTTTTTGTTGAGATATTTTATGTATGGAATATATCTTAGATATTTATCTTAGTATTCTTTGATTTGATTTGATTTTATTCTCAGTTATTTAATTATTTTATATTTTACTGATGTGTACTGGTATCCTATTTAAAGAATACCAATATCAACTACAATACACACCTCCTAAATTCTATTTTCTATCTCATTTTTTACTGTTTTCAATAATTACAGCTAATTACTTTATGGATTATTTATAACCAATAGTTAATTAGGAAATGACCTTAGAGCGCTGATATCCACCGAGGTTAGCATCCTCGAGCGCCCTCTTGCCAGCAACAACGCAGAAGCGACAGCAATCGTCAAGCCGTTTATCATTCTTGGGGTCAACGTAGCCCTCCGAAGAGAATCCCCGGATCTGTCCACCGAAGCGTGTAGGGAATTTGGAAGCATCAAACCGGTCGATGAGAGTGATGCCGCTCTCACCACAAAGCAGCCTGTCATAGTAAGCATCCACGTCGCTGCCGAACACAGAGACAAGCCCCATTCCAGTAATCACCACACGCTTCTTAGGGTCCTTCTCCCGCTTGGGCGCACCGACAGTGGAAGCCGTAGATGCAGCGACCACAGAGACACGTTGCCTGGATTTTGAAGCAGCGCCAACGAGGAAGGGTGAGCGGTTGCGGGTGCGAAATGGGTCCAATGGAGAGGGGTTGAGCGTGGGGGAATGAACGGTCTGCATGGTCGAGAATGCAACAGAGAGGAGAGGAAAGGCAGTCAGTAAGTATTCCCGTAATGTACGCCTCCCTTTGTATATGCATATCAATGGTTTGACATTAAATACTCCCATCAATACAAAATAATATTAGCATTTAAGCAACTTATTTAAACCCACATTAAAGACGTTTTAAAAGCTTTATTTTTTTTCGTCTTAAATAAATTCATTGTATAGGATAAAATTATTTTTACATATTATAAAGTAAATTGGGAATATTGTTAGAATAATGCGTTATCTATATACTATAAACAAGTTACTTAGAACATTCATCCGTTGGTATTATCAACTATAATTCTTAAAATATTAAACGTGAACAAATACACGAGAATGGAGGCAGGTGAAAGAAGAAGCTTCTTCATTATGGTAACATTTTGATGGAAATCTTGATAAGAATGTGAACAAAGCGTCATCGCACGTGAGATTAAGAGGGCTTATGGTTTGAATGCTGTGAATGCCACGACCGAGTTGTGTCCTCCAATTCCGAATGAATTTGAGATAGCTGGAAACAGAGATGGAATCACATGAACTTGATTACTAAATTGGTTCGTTGGGCAATCCCCAATGCTTAGCCAACTTACCAACATTCACTTCGTGTTGTTGCTTTATGTTTGCAACGGTGTCTAAATCAACTGAAGGCTCCGGGTTCTATAATCAAATGGGGTAAAAACATTGTTAATATTCTTGTGATTACATCTTAATGAAGCAAACTATGAGGGCAAGTTGAATTGGATAGTAAACGGAACAAAGTTTCATATCTTGTCGATTCTTAACACGACTTTGTTACTTTCTCATGCAGCTCGGCATGATCACGCTACTTCATTGTCTTGAACTATTTCGAAGAGTAATGACTACTCCCCCAAACCAATACGAGTCTTTTTACTATGTGTTGTACTCCCTCACGTATTTTCGATAAAACATCCTAAAAAGACTCGTGGTTTATTTGTTGGGATAGTAATCTTCATTCTTAGTAACAATCTAAATTTCAAATTGTTATCCGAATCTTTGGCATGTGGCGATATAGTTAACGTTATCGGAAACCAAATTGTTAAAATGAAAAGGGATACATACAAATTGGTTGATGGAAGGATGCAACCATCCTCTTTGAATTGCTTTCAAAGTGGCAATAGCTTCCAAACCTCCAGCAGCAGCAAGGGAGTGCCCTATCATAGACTGAAAAGTAATGGCAACCAGATGAAGCATTAGCAAACCAGAGGATATGGCGAGTAGGGAGAAAGAAGAGACATTGCCTTAGTAGCATTGATTTTGAGCTCTGATGTATTCTTAAACACCTTCTTTATAGCATTAATCTCAGCTAAGTCACCAGCAATGGTAGATGTTGCATGTGCATTAATATAGTTAACCTACAAATGAAACCAACATACATGAAATCGCTACACTATTCACCAAGAAACAGAACAAAAACATGGAATTGTGAGCCAACCTCCTCAGCCGATACACCAGCATCCTCAAGACAGCTCAAGATGCACGAAGACACACAAAGCCCATCAGCTCTTGGATTGGACATGTGATAAGCATCACAATTAATAGCCCCGCCCAAGTATTCGCCAACAATTGGCGCACCTCGTTTCATTGCATGCTCCAAACTCTCCATTACCAATATGCCGGCCCCTTCTCCCACAACTAAGCCATCACGATCTTTGTCCCATGGCCTAGAAGCAGTTTTAGGATCATCATTTCTCTGAGATAGAGCCCTACAAGTGGCTAAACTCCCCAGTCCAATAGGTGTGATAGCAGCTTCATATCCACCAGCAAGCACCACATCAGCCTGTCCTCGACGGATGTGATTGGCAGCAGCATAGAAGCAATAATTAGAGGTGGCACAAGCAGCGGATATACAATAAACGGGACCCATGAAACCAATATCGGTAGCAAGTAAGGCAGACCCCATATTTGTAATGCTATAGGGAATAAAAAATGGGGTTATCTTCCTTTGACCTCTCTCTAACAAAGTTTGAACACCATCGGATAAGGCTGTAAGACCACCCATCGATGTTCCAACAACCGCACCAGCCCGCTCTCTGTTGATCTGTACTAAAAATAAAACTATAAAAGATAGAAGAAAAAAGAAATAATAAACTCGAAGATCTAATAGTGTCTTAAATATATTTAATTAGTTAATTAGAATCTTATTTTAAAAAATCCACTTTCAATAACTATAACTAATTAATTTTTAAGACTAATTTTGATCAATTCATTCATTATTAATTTATCCCAATTTAAAAAGATTAAAACTAAATTTATAATAAATAATAATGAATTTATTTTTAGCAAAACCGATCATAACCAAAACAAAAAAGGGGCGGAAATAGAGCTAATAATGTAATAAAATAGAAATAGAAATAGAATTGGAAAATAGAAATAGAATTGGAAAGGTGTGTATTCTTGTTGATATAGCTATCAAGAAAATATAAACTAATTAAATATTGAAGATAAAATAAAATATATTATAAATCAAATGACACACCTTAGAGCGTTGATATCCACGGAGGTCAGCATCCTCGAGCGCCCTCTTGCCAGCAACAATGCAGTAGCGGAAGCAATCGTCAAGCCGCTTATCATTCTTGGGGTTAACGTAGCCCTCCGAAGAGAATCCCCGGATCTGTCCACCGAAGCGTGTAGGGAATTTGGAAGCGTCAAAGCGATCGATGAGAGTGATACCGCTCTCACCACAAAGCAGCCTGTCATAGTAAGCATCCACGTCGCTGCCGAACACAGAGACAAGCCCCATTCCAGTAATCACCACACGCTTCTTAGGGTCCTTCTCCCGCTTGGGCGCACCGACAGTGGAAGCCGCAGATGCAGCGACCACACAGACTCGTCGCCTGGATTTTGAAGCAGCGCCAACGAGGAAGAGTGAGCGGTTGCGGGTGCGAAATGGGCCCAATGGAGAGGGGTTGAGCGTGGTGGAATGAATGGCCTGCATGGTGCTCGGTGCTCGGTGCTGGAAAATGACGATTTCGAGAATGCAATAGAAAGGAGAGGAAAGCCACAAATATGAGTTTGGCAACTATTTATTTATACTTTTGCATATAATATATTATTGTATTTACTAGGATATTTTATATTTTTATTAAAAATTATATTTAAAAATAGAAGTTATCTATTAAAAAAATCTTTGAAATTGATATATTTTAAATATATATGAAAAGATGGGAAAATTCTCTTAATGAGAACTTGTGGGGCGTGAATATTTATTCTAGTTATGGGTAAGCATTTTGGACACGTAATTTATTACTTTTGACATAAAGGAAACTTTTATAATGTATTAAAAATATTAATGGACATTTAGTTGAATTTATTTTGAATAAAAGTTTATAAAGTGTTAATTAATTATTTAATTGCATTTATACGTATTTATTTTTTCTTTGTCTTCCAAAAAATCCTTCAATAAAAACTTTCCACTTTTGTTGGTATTCCCATACGAAAATTTTAAAAGATATGAAAAAAAAAACTAGAAAAAATATGAAAAATGAAACATTTTTGAGTCACTTATTAAAGCAAGAAAGAGAGAAAATTAAATAGGTTTTCATCCATATAAATGTGTAAATTTATTTTTAAAGGTGAAATGTATTAATCTTATTTTTAGGTATTTTTAATATTTTTTAAATAAAAATTCTGAGGATATTAATAAAATTTTAAAAATTTAATAACATTTTCAACATTTTAAATTTAAAAATGGAATTAGTTTGAGAATTTTGATGAAGAATTTTCATGAATTTTATAAAAGTTTGTGAAGTTACTCTAGCAAGATTACTACCTTTCACCGATTACACGTAGTGAGTCAATTTCAGAGTTTTAAAATACATCTATTAGATAGAGATTTACATGTTTTTTACAAAAAAATGTTTCGTTATCTCCTGACTTGTAATCTCACGATCTACCTTTCTTCCGTTATAAGAAAAATAAAACATTTTTTTTTTTTATAAGAGTGGAAAAACCTCTCCAACGGTAAAAATTTTAAAAAAATGTTAGAAATTTATGAGTTTATAATGATTTTCTCAAATTAATATAAATATTTTTTTATTTTCAAAAGTTTTGAATTACCTTTGTTGAACATATTTCTTTTGGTGTCTTAGTCATTTTTTACTATGTGTTCGAGAAAGCTAGACTTTTTTTTTTTTCAATATTTGAGAATCTATTGACATGATTAAGTTTAGGGCATGACTCTAATAGCATGTTAGACGAACACACTCTCCATATTTAAAAGATCTATTGACACGATTAAGTTTAGGATATGGCTCTGATATCATGTTAGACGAACATACTCTCCACAATAGTATGATATTGTCTACTCTGAGCATAAATTCTCATGGCTTTAGACTTTGTACCAATGAAGAGAGTATTTTTTGATTATAAACTCATGATCATTTCCTAAATGAGTGGACCTGGGATTTTCATCGTCCAACGCTCCCAACCATCCACCACACAAACCATATAACCATGGAGTTTTCCGGTCAAAATGAGGCAAACGGGTATACTGTCGGCCATTTCTTCTACCTCCATCTACAGCGAGAAACCAACTCCATAGCCAACAAAGATGAAGCTCAAAATGTTCATTCATCTAGAGTTTTACAGAGCTACACAAACCCAAGCTCTTCCCCTCCAGATATCACAATCCAAACCCGAACTAACCCCCATAACCCAAATTCTTACAGATCATTGAAGAAATAAGAAACAAACAGAAATATCGACAAATAATTACAGAAAACAGGGGAAAAAGAGAGAAACAAGCGGAATCTAAGTTCAAAAGTGACATCCAAAGCAGAGAAAGAAGAAACAGAGTGTAGCAACAAGAACTACACCTTCCAACATAGACACAATCTTGAAAAGCAAATTATCCATAAATGAAATCTGCAAATTCGTCAGTCTCTTCCACTTGAATGCCGACCCCAATAGCTTCATTTTGCGCGACTCTCTCCTCAGCGATCGCTTGAAAATTGCCCACATCGTAGCGCTACTCCCATGCCCCTTGCTTCTCTTCGCATCCACTTCTTCGTCCATAGAGATACTCTTCACAAGAACAAACTTGGGCGAAAGAGCTCTGTAACGGTTTCTGTTTATAAATGAGCCGTGGCATGGGAATCGCAAATTTGATGTTCGACGGAGGGCTTTTCCGTAATTTGTCATCGCTACAATTTTCTTTTTATTTTTTCAATATAGATATTAGAAGAAACTCAAACTTCAAAATATTATGAAATGTTATTATGCTTTTCCTATAAAAGTTCAACCTTACATTTTTCTCTTTAAATACGATAATTATAGTGTGTTAGAACGAACACGACTCTTCACAATGGTATGATTTTGTCCATTTTGAGCATAAGATCTCATGGCTTCCCAAAACAAATGTCCCACGCGAATGGAAAAAGTATTCTTTGATTATAAACCCATAATAATTTCCTAGCTCTCATGAATTTACTTACTTCTGGTGGCTTTGCTTTAGAATTCTCCAAAAGGTCTCACATCAATGGAGAGAGTATCATTTAATTATAGACCTATAATCATTTCATAAATTAACAGATGTGGGACTTTCATCATTCAACAGTGTGCAACAATCCTAACGAATTTTTCTCATGGAAAACTTTGCGATAATAAAGATTTACACGGAGAAGCAAAAACAAGAATAGAGAATTAAAACAAACCTGGAGATAATGGGACCATCTAGTATTGAATCTAAACTTTTAAGTCGAACATGTGGAAAAGAAAAATGAAGTGTAGGGAGGGTTGTAGAGAGGGGGTGGTTACTTTAGAGTTTTAAATATGGATCCTTGAATTTGGATTCTTGTTAGCCTCTAGAATTTGAATAGGAAAAGACCGGTTGACAGCAAAGAAAACGTGTGGGAGAATATATTCCGCCATTTAAAAAATTAAAACTATCGCGGTAAGAACAAAACCAAATCTTATTAGCTTTAGTCTATATGATATGATCGTTACTGAACTTTTAAACTAAATAAAACTACCATTTATATTAATAAATTATTATTTGTAGTTCGATCGTAAAGACTTTATAGTAAACATGTTTAGTTTGGATCAACGTGGGATAACTTCTCAAAAAAAATTCTATAAATTATATGAGTGAGTATAAAATATCTGAAAGAATCGTTTGGTTGAAAGTTTTGTTTAGAATGACTACAAAGAATGTCCGAGAATAAAATGACCGAAAGTATAAATTGAAAAGAATAAAGTTGATTTTAACTTTTTATAAAATAACAATCCCACTCATCTAAATTTATTTGTAATAATTTAATCTTTTTAATTTCGTGCTAATTTAATATGTAAATTTTTATAAGTAATAATTGATTATTTTAATTCCACTTCTATATTGAAAATATCATCATTTGTAAGCATGTTTAATTGTTAATTAATTTATTAATTTATATTTATAAAGACTAAATTGTTAATTATTTAAAAATATATGAACTAAATTGTGTATACTAATTAAATTTATTTAATAATTGAGTGTTTCTCTTTTCAAGTTTTATCTCATAACTAGATATTTGGTAATAATTATGTATATTTTTAAAATTATTTAAGGATATTGTTTATAATATTTTTGTAATGTTTTAATTGTTAATATAAATATTATTATGAGATTTGAAATTTTAACTTTAGGATATTTATTTAGTTATTTATCTTTTGATTGACGTCAATAAAAAAACATTTAAAAACTTTCCAATTATGTTATATTAGAAAGGGAAAAAAGAAGTAAAACTTAGGATTTTTTGTTTTATATGTATATATATTAAAAAGCAAACAAAAATTAAAATCATTGCATATTTTTTTAATTTGTTTTAACAAAATCTGAAAATAAAACTACAATAAAAAAAAACAATTTTAATTGATTATCAAATGAAGACTAATTTTTTAAATAACTAAAAATCAGAAGAAATAAAAATATATTTTAATACAAAATCAAGGCTACATTTAAAAAAAAAATCATTCGAGGATAATTTTTGTATTGAATTTTATGATAAAAATGAGATGAAAAATAAAACGAAGCAATTAAAATAATCACATTTTAAAGATATATAGACTAAAATAGACATGGATAAAAATGGTAAAAATGGATTAAAAAATAAAAAGAACGACGAAAATAACATTTTTGTAAAGTGTGATAAAAACAATTGATAAAAACCTTACTAAATTAGACAAGAAAATTAATTTTTTTAAAAAAATACAAAATCAATTTTTTTTAATTTTATTTTTAACCAAATTAATTATAACAAAATATATGTAATATGCATTTTTTTTCTTTCTTTTTGAATATTAACCATTTCTATTACAATTACCATATAATATTTATGTGGGTATTTTTAATATAATTATATTTATTAATATAATATTTTTTTAAATTTAACTAATAAAAGTACGAACAATCAATCAATTAAACTATATTCAAATTGATTGTAATTTATATTTAAAGAATAATTCAAATCATATTTACATATAATTCTTGATTTTAGATGTTTTATTTCTTTCTTTCTTTCTTTCTTTTTTTTTTTCTTCCTAAATTAAAATCATGAAACATATTAAAATGTTCAAAATAAAATTAAAAAAATGCACGGAAAATTCTCAAATTGAGGTTTTGGAAGCGGACGCATCCGCCTCCACGACTGGTTCATTAGCAAGCAGCAGCAACGAAGACGACGCCTCCAACTCGCTCTCTTTCATGCTCACATTCTGTCGCAGCCTTTCCAACGATTCCTTCAATTTCAAAAGCTCGTCCAAATCCAGATCCTCGATTTTGATCGATTCTCCTCTCGATTTCATCTCCTTCTCCAGCATCTCTCCCTTCTTCTTCTCCAATTGTAATTGTTTAACCAGATCGATAAGTTCCTCATTCTCCTTCTCGAACATTCCTTCGCTCGCTGGCGGAATCGGCTCCGATTTGCGATTTAGGTATCGATCGACGACGTCCTCGACGTTTGGATTCCCGAATGAGAACGCCTTGCCGCCAGGAGAGAAGACGATAATGGCGATCTCTAAACCGCACAGAGTAGCGAGATCGTTCGCTTTCTTGAAGAGACCGTTTCGGCGCTTGGAGAAGGTAACTTGTCTGGAGCCTCTATCCTTCACCATCTTCATCTCGATTTTTCGCCTCCCCATTGATAACGTACTTTATAGTCTTTCCACTGAAAAAATTAACCGATCAGAGATTGATTTCTGAGGAGATCTGTGATTCCGATCGAAAACCAGAGGTGTTTTCTTCAATGTTTCTAATATCGGATTTTAGTGTCTGTTTTATACATATTATTTTGTTCATTTTGTTTGCTAACATGGAAAGCTTTTAAATCTCTTTCTAAATTTGTCTGGTTGTTGGAAATTCGAGATTCCGATTACGTTCAAGGAGGTTAATGTCCCTGAAATTTCAGAATTCGATTTCAATCGCAAGAAATATATCTCTTTCATCTCTGATTGAATATAATTTCTCTTACATCGTGGACTGAAAATAATATCACTGGTAAGAAATATCTCTCTTCTATCTCTGAAATAATTCTCTCTTTTTCTTCTTCTTATGGTTGTTTATATACATTAAATCGAAATGAAAATAGATGATTGCCATAGAATTAGTATGTCTTATTGCATTTTATTTACTTGCTAATTTATTTTTTTGTTCTAATTTTTAAAATTTTACCGATCTATTTCAAATTTCAATCTTCATATAGGATTAAAACCATGAAGAAGTCAAAACGTAGTAGAGCAGAGACCAAACGAGGAAGAAGATTGAAAAATTCATGTAGCGGCAATAACGAGCCCGACCAAACCAGTAAGTCCACCGACGCGAGGAGCTACGCCTTCAAAGAGGCAATGTAAATGGTGCGATTGTCTCTGGGTCAAGTTCCGATCATTCAGGTGTCAAAGCAAGCGGCATTGCGAAGGATAAGAGTGGGGGAGTCTTAAGTCTTTTGATTCTCAAAATGGGTCTCCCAAGCCATTTTCCTAGCTAAGGGGTGGGCCGTCAGCTTGATGTGGAAGTTGGTGCTTTTAGGAATCAAAACTGCTGTTATTCGTGTGGCCATTATGCTACGCTTGATGAACACGACTCTCTACAATAGTATGATATTATCTACTTTGAGCATAAGCTCTCATAGTTTTGCTTTGGGCTTTTTCAAAAAGTTTCTCAAAAAGTCTCGTACCAATGGAGAAAGTATTCTTTGATTATAAATCTATAATTATTCCTTACCTTAGCCCATAAGGTGGGACGTTCTGACCTCATCATCCTCATCATCCGATCAGTTACCATTAACCTCATCATCCAACATTGATGTTACCATTGACCTCATCATCCAACACCATGTTACCCCACCTCATCATCCAACACCATGTTACCATTGACTGTCACCATTGACCTCATCATCCAACACTGATGTTACCATTGACCGTCAGAGTCATGTTGTTTAGAACATCATCCAACATTGATGTTACCATTGACCGTTACCATTGACTGTCACCATTGACCTCATCATCCAACACTGATGTTACCATTGACCGTCAGAGTCATGTTGTTTAGAACATCATCCAACATTGATGTTACCATTGACCGTCACCATTGACCTCATCATCCAACACTGATGTTACCATTGACCATCAAGGTCATGTTGTTTAGAATTAAGATGATGTAAATGAAATGAAGCGTTTTAGTCTAGAGTGAGACAAAGTTGAGCCAAATTGGTCTAGAAAGTCAACTAGAGTTCTTGACTTATATAACCAAATGAATATGCAAAAAAATAGAATAAAAGTTAAAAGTAGAGACGGTCGAAAAAGTATATTAAAATATAAAATAAAATAGTATTTAAACATTTTATTTACTTATTAGTTATGTTTATGGAACATTGACAAATTTGGTTGGTACAATTCACACATGATGGATGAATTTTTCCAAGAGGGAAATAAAATAACTTCCAACTGATTCTCGCATTAGATTCCCATTTTATAGCAATACTAATTAACTGGTATTTTACATTTGTTTGGCTGTAAATTTATAATAATATTCGTTTTTTTTTTAGTTGTTTTTTTTTTCAATTAAAAAATAATAATAAAGAGTGAATAGAGATTTAGAGAGAAAAATATATAAAAGAAAATTGTTTTTTTTAATCATTATATAATAGTAAATTCAAACACACGAGAGACAAATATTTACATAAAAATTTAGGAGATTTTTAGATTTAGAATATTAGTTATATTTTAGAGAAAAAGCAATTAAATAGAAAGAGAAACTCTTTACTGAGAATAAAATATATTTTAGAAAAATAAAGAAAAGTCACAGGGAAAGAAATTTAGAGATATATTTATTAGAGAGAGAATAAAAAAAATTTCATTTTACCTGTATTTTCAAATATTTATTTTAAAACATAATTAATTATCAAGCAACTTTGTTTTTAAGAATGAAAAACTAAGGGTCCACTATAGAAAATACTCACTAATTATAGGGATTGATTTCAACTATAGAAAATACTAAAAAAAAAAAAAAATGAAAAACTTTTTTACCACTACTTCACTTGCATCATAATCTAATCTTGGAAATTTAGATGCTAGTTGTCCCTTTATCGAGCCTCACAATGTGATTGTGCAACACTTACTCTTACTTTCGAGTAAGCCAACAAACTAAATTTGGGTCTCTGTTGACACCAACAACGTATGTTCAAGCCTCTACTCCTGCATTAAGAAAAAAGTTTTAGAGAACAGAGCCACAAAAAATATTCGAAAAATCATTTTGAGATAGCAATGTTACAAGCTAACAAGCAATGGGTAACAATAACGAAATTGATAGATTGTAATCAAGTAGGAAGAATTGTCAATTAATCACATCTTCTGTAATACATTTTAAAGCCTTTTAGCTTTCGAAGGTATAAACATGGTTTTGGCAAGCCATCATGGAGTCCTAAATTGTAGTATTATAAATAATAAAGAACTAGCAAACATGAATGCTAGTAAAATAGGTGTGGAACAGGTTGCAACTATAGTCAATATGTTATGGATAAGTATGATTCGAACATCAAATACGTGACCATATGCAATATGACTTGAATGAGTATGACTGTAACACTAGTCTTAGGAACGAAAATCGATATCAACGAAGGAGAAATCAGAGATAGTGCAAATTTTGAAGATTTAAATTAAATATAATGGTAGTTTAATTGAAAAATTATAATTAAATTTAAAGTTCATTGCCAATATTCAACAAAATATAAATTAAATTAATGGTTAAAATACACTTCAATAATCATTAGAATGGGATTGAACAAAAAGAGGCGAGAAAATCTTGATGAGGGCGGGGGAAAAGAATTTGCCGTGAGAATGAGGGAAGCATTTTGTCCCACATCGTTTAACTCCAAAATCGAGGACAAGGCATTGGGTATAAAAGGGGCGCGCACTCTCATTATTAATCATACCTTTCTCGGCCTTTTGGCTAAGATCAAGTGTAGTATCTGTTCTTATCAGTTTAATATCTGATACGTGGGCCATCGGCCCACATGATATTAAATTAATTTTTTATGGGGGAGGGCCCAAATCAGTAGCTTGCTACTGGGGTCCTCGAGCGTCGCCCAAGCGTTGCACTACAGCTCGGGCCTGGCTCTCCCCTCTAATTCATAGTAAAAAAAATTTACCTTCTCGCGAGTAGGGCCATGGGTAATAATATGTTGGCCGTAAAGTTATTTAATTCTAATATTTAAATTTAATTATCGAAAACCTATTGATTGATTGATTCACTCTAAATATTCATTGTAGTTTATTTAAATTTATTTATCAAAACCTACGGTTTATATTAGTAGTAATTGTTGGTTTATGAAAACTATTGAACAAAATAATTCTATATTTTCTAAATTTGTTGCTAGCATTTAATAAAAACCACATAACATGAAAATTTTACTTTCTATGTAATTTTTAATGATTGTGGAAATGAATTTTCAAGCAATTTATATTAGTAAAGTTTTAGGAAAATGCAATATGAATAAATAAATAAATAAACAATCCAAAATTGATACCTTAAAAGTTTCAAGACATAAGGAAAGGTCGACTCGGAGACAGTGTTCATTCTTGGGAGCGTACATTATGGAGAAGCTGAAGTCACTGGTGCCGGAGAATTTGAAGCAGACGGTGGGTTCAAGCACCGTCGATGATCTTCCCTCATCGTGTTCTTTCTTATTACGCCTTTTTCAGCAATCCCAGCTCTTCTTCCAAGTAAGCTTGGTTGCAAACGGCCTCGTATTTCTCTTCCATTTCTCTCTGGAAAAGTAGGTAAATTAGCATATGGGTTACGCTTCCAAGGTAACTCTGGAGGAATATGGGCAATTTTAGATGATGGGTTTTGTCTCCAACGTCACAGGTCATCGGGGATTTGGCAATGGACCCTGAAAATGCTCTCTGTGGTAAGAAGAAGGACGCCGCTCTGGAGTTGAAGCGCCAGGGAAATCAATGCTTCTTGAAGGGGGATTATGCTCCTGCGTTGGTTTATTATTCCCAGGTATCCAAGTTTCATTTATTTTCCAGTTTGTGCGGAAAACTGGTTTTTCTTGTGCCAATTCATAGTGGGTTAGTGTTAGTTTTATAGATTTCAGGATTGACCTACAACTTCAACTTACAATGAAGGATGAAAATTAGTATTATTCAAATGCTTTATTCCAGGATTGTTTTACACTACAACAGTACACATCACTAAGTTTCCCTTATAACGTCCACAGGCACTGCAAGTGGCTCCAATGAATGCTGTTGACATGGATAAGAATTTGGTTGCAACCTTATATGTGAATCGAGCATCAGTTTTGCTTGTGAGTTCAGTCCTTCGGCTGATTTATACTTCATGGAAAACTATAATAAAAGAGAAAAAGTAATTAATTATTGCAAATTGATGTATGAATTGAGTGATTTAGGTTCCTCCATTGACGCTAATCCATCTGCTTTATGCTTCCTTCAGAAAATGGATCTGCAATTGGAGTGTTTACGTGATTGCAATAGAGCACTTCAAATTTCATCAAACTATGCAAAGGTGAAATTAATTTCATATCATATTATGTTTGTGGATATTCCTTATAATCCACTTGTTGTTCGATCTTCCCTGTTGTCTTATTATTTCCATTAGCCATATCTTGTTTTTTTTCTTGTTCTATAGGCATGGTATAGAAGAGGTAAAGCAAATGCTAGTATGGGAAATTTTCATGATGCTATCCATGACTTTCAAATTTCTAAGAATGTAGAGGTATCATTCAATGGAAAGAAGCAGGTAGACGACGAGTTGAAGATCATCCAACGTCAGCACAAGAGGTCAAATACAGTACAGGAACATAGCAACAACAAATTAGACGATTTTGGTATGTCTCATGTTTAAATTCTTAGGGTTTGTGTAACATCTCAAGCTCGTTGCTAACCGATATTGTCCTTTCTGGTCTTTCTCTTCTAGGCTTTCCCTTCAAGATTTTACAACGTGTCTACTAGGGAGAGGTTTCCACACCCTTATAAGGAATGCTTCGTTCCCCTCTCAAACCAATGTGGGATCTCACAATCCACCCCTTTGGAGACGTAATGTCCTCGCTAGCACACGGCCCGGTGTTTGGCTCTGATACCATTTGTAATAGCTCAAGCCCACCGCTAGCAAATATTGTCCTCTTTGGGCTTTCCCTTCTGGGCTTCCACTCAAGGTTTTAAAACGCATCTACTAGGGAGAGGTTTCCACACCCTTTTATGGAATGCTTCATTCCGCTCTCCAACCAATGTGGGATCTCACAATTTGGGTTATTTTGGGATATATGGGGTGATTAGAGAGCTCCCTTCCTCTCCCTTCTCACTTAGAGAACAAGTACAATTTTCCCCAACGAATGCCTCCTGTTAGACTCTATCTTCCCTCTATATTCCTTCTCTGTCAACTACCTAACTAGCTAATATGATTGGTTTCTACTTCTTATGTGTTGACCATAGGTATTCTTTACTCGTTTACTTGTTAAAAACTAGCCTTATTGTGTTACAGATGAGCCAATTCAAGTAAAATTACATGTCACCACGTCGAATAAAGGTAGAGGAATGGTTTCACCCATTGAGATACCTCCATCGTCCTTGGTCCATGTCGAAGAACCTTATGCCTTGGTGAGTACATATTTATCTTCTAAATCATGGGGAACGCATTCAATTGTCCATACTGTTTCTTTCACCTTTTTCTTTGACAAATTCTCTCAACCTTACACTTTATACTGCCTCGAAGCCTGGACACTATATTTTCACGAGAAGTTATTCTGTATACGGTCTAAAGGGTTTGCAACCCAGGGCTGGTTGACAACAATCTAATCAGTTTTTCTGACTTAAAAGTCTTATAATATTTACTTTGCTTTTGACTGGCAGGTAATATTGAAGCATTGTAGAGAAACTCATTGCCATTACTGCTTGAATGAGCTACCAGCAGATAAAGTACCCTGTCCATCGTGCTCGATTCCTCTGTACTGCTCACAACGTTGCCAAATACAAGCCGGGGGGCAAATGTTACAAAACGTTCCAGATAATAAAGAGATTTTAAAAGATCTATCTGATGACCTCAGAAAGTATGTTCAAGAAATAACTTTGCCCAGTTTTGCTGACTTAAGGACTGATGATGTTCCTGAACATAAACATGAATGTGATGGTGTGCATTGGCCTGCAATTTTGCCTTCTGAAATAGTTTTGGCTGGGCGAATAGTGGCTAAATTTGTAGGACAGGGAGGTGTCTTTGCAGATGCTTCTAACCTTGTGGATATGTTGGTACTTCTGATTACTATATATCCCTACTAATTGTATTTGATTTTTTTACCTTGAAAACTACCTCTATTCTTGGCTTGTCGACCGTGATCGTGAGAATTGCCTAGAGCTTCTTGGCTCACGTGTCCCGAATGAACTCAGTACTAAGCTTATTCCCAATGGTTTCCTGTAGAATCTTTCACACCATTTTTCGGAAATGCACGCTGACAGCAAGCTGGAGTGTATCATCTATTCCATTATATTATCAAGTTGTCTTCGGCAATTTTTCCCCTCTCAACTTCCAGTAAATGAGAACACTATCTCGCAGGTTGGTTGATTCTCTTACACTTCATCATCTGTTCTAGAAAGAATGAAAAAGGCCCAATTTACCTGAAAATAATTATGAAATGGATTATTTGCTTTATCAATGCAGATTGTCATACTTATATCCCAAATTAGAACAAATTCTATATCTATTGTTCGTATGAAATCCTTCGATGCACCGGGATCACGAGATCAGTCTGGAAGGTTGTCTAGCGTGGCTCCTTTTACTTGTAATATGGAACAAGTAAGCTCATCAGCCTGTATTTCTCTATGGTTTCAATTTTTCAATTGATTTAAATAGTAAATCCTTTGTAGTTGGCACTTCCTCATTGTGGTTTCTAATAGGTCAGAGTAGGTCAAGCTATTTATACAACTGGAAGCTTGTTTAACCATTCGTGCAAACCGAACATCCATGCATATTTCAATTCACGTACCCTCTTTATTCGGACAACTGCGTTCGTAACAGTGGGGTGCCCCCTAGAATTGTCATACGGTCCACAGGTTTGCCTATTCTCCAAACTTGGGTCCACATTTTCTAAACACGACCTTTGATATCAATGTTCCTTTTAACCTTCTCTTCTAAAACATATATTGTAACCGCCCAAGCTCATTGCTAGCACACATTGTCCTCTTTGTGAGCACAAAGAAGACAATATCTGCTAGCGGTAGACTTGGGTTGTTACTTATATATGACCCCTCTTCCTAGCTAAATGGAATTCTACTTCTCTGACAGGTTGGTCAATTGGACTGCAAAGACCGTCTTAAGTTGCTAGAGGATGAGTACTCTTTCAAATGTCAGTGTAGTGGTTGCTCAATGGTGCATATACCTGACCTTGTCCTCAATGCATTTTGTTGCATTAATCCAAGCTGCTGTGGCGTAGTCTTGGATAGATCCATCTTCAACTGTGAAAACAAGAAAACCAAGGACTCTCTTACGGTCGACGAACAAAGTAGGCTCGAGCCTTTCATGCTGGTACTGTATCTTTTTTTAATGCTTTTTAAGCACCTCTACCCAATTCTTAGTCCTTTCCTTCAACACAATGGTTTGAGATGTACAAAAATTGTATGCTTTTACCAAGTTTAAGAACAGTTTGAGCAAGGGACTAAATGTTGCTATTGCATTTCTATAGACTGACAGCTTCCTTCATGCTGGTCCTAGCCATTGTTTGAAGTGCGGATCTTATCGTAATATAAAATCATCTCGTTCGACTGTGGACGAGGCCTGGATTCACTTTACGAGGTAATTTCCTGATGCAATGTTGCCCAAGTCCGTTAGTGTTGGACCGTTGGTCGTATACTCGTTCTATAATTGCTCATAACAAGAGAATTCTTTCTTTCACTTGGGTTTGGATAACTGGCTGGCAAATTTACACAGGTTGCAGCAGGAGATGAATTCAAATATGGTATCCGAGACGACAGTCTCAGATGCTTTGAGAGCCCTGTGCTCACTGAAGTCTACATTGCATGCATATAATAAGCGTATAGCAGAAGTGAGTTCTCGTTTCGATATTGAACACTATATGCTGTCGTTTCCTTTTATGTGCTCAAATGGGTAGAGATACCTATGTCGAAACAATAGTACTGTGGACAATGCTTGTATCTTAGCTAAGCAATGCTTGTTCGGGTTAAGTTGGCTACAAATGATGCTATATGATTCACTTCTTGTAGGCTGAAGACAATCTGTCACAGGCCTTCTGTTTGCTTGGAAAACTCGAGCACGCAGCAGACCATTGTAAAGCATCAATTCGGGTATGCTTTCTCTATGGACATATAATTGTACTTATAGGAAGTAAAACTTGTTTTAATATGCTACACTTTTTTATGACAACCATTCTAAAGATATAAAGTTCCATTTGGAATCTTAAAATTACATTATAAACGACTGCAACATACAACGTGATACATCAGAGTGATGAGCCACCACGAGGGGTTACCTTTCGAACCAAATAGAAACTGAATTCGCACTGAATCTGCATGGTTTGTTTCGTTTGGAAATACTTCGTTTTTGTCCGAATCATGAACATTTCTTTTTTTCCTTCTCTGTTTTTGTGAGATCCCTCATCGGTTGGAGAGGAGAGCGAAACATTATAAGAATGTGAAAACTTCTGTTTAGCAGACGTGTTTTAAAAACCTTGAGGGTTAAGCTTGAGCTGTTATAGTATTTGATTTGAGATAACTCTATCTCAACTATCTTCCTTGATTTTGTTCGGAGTAAATGAAACCCGAGCCTTACTTTCCCGCTTTTGCAGATTCTAGAGAAGTTGTATGGCGAAAATCATATCGCCATTGGCAATGAACTCTTGAAGCTGTCTTCCATTCTGTTGTCTGTGGGTGACTGCAATGGTGTGGAGTGCATTAAACGATTGAGTGAAATTTTCAGGTGTCATTATGGATGGCATGCCAACACAATGTTCCCATTTTTAAACATCTTGGAGGAAGAAACTCACAAATTTGTCAGCACAGATGTTTGATCACAACGTGCCATAGAACCCAAATTTGTCAACTGTTGATTTTTTTTTTTTTTTTTTTTTCCTATGGTTGATCTTTCCTTCTGTAAATTTACATATTTCAATTTTTAGTAATTGAACAGTTAGGGCATGAATTTACCTATTTTAAATTTTCAGCAATTGGACAATTTGGTCAAATGGTCTAAGGTGTCACATTTAGGTTCTGGTCTATAAGGGCGTGGGTTCAAATTCCACAATTGTCACCATTTTATTATCAACCATACAACATTTCCTTAGTGAATTTTTCTATTTCAATTTTTAGTAATCCATTTTATTATCAACCATACAACATTTCCTTAGTGAATTTTTCTATTTCAATTTTTAGTAATTAGACCGTTAGCCAGGTGGTTTTGAACATTTAGTGTTTCCTTAGTGAATTTTTCTATTTCAATTTTTAGTAATTAGACAGTTAGCCAGGTGGTTTTGAACATTTAGTGTTTCCTTAGTGAATTTTTCTATTTCAATTTTTAGTAATTAGACAGTTAGGCCAGGTGGTCTAAGACGCTAAATTTAGACTCTTGTCCAAAAGGGTGTGAGTTCAAAATCCCAAACCTGTCACAATTTGTTTTTTTTATTGTGGGTTCCCAAAGCTGTCACAATTTGTTTTTTTATTGTGGGTTCATGTCACAATTTGTTTTTTATTTTGAATTTTTCTATAACCATACAACGTTGAGCATTGGTCTATTTCAATTTTCAACAATTTGATAGTTTGACCTAGTGGTCTAAGGGACCAGAACCAAAAGGGTTGGGTTCAAAACCCACAACTGTCATTGTTTTTAAATGGACCATACAACATTGAGCGTTTCGATTTAGCTTTTTTCCCCTTAGAGAATTTTTCTATTTCAATTTTTAGCCATTAGACAATTTGGCCGAGTGGTCTGAGGTGCCAGATTTAGGCTCTGGTCCGAAAGGGCGTGGGTTCAAATCCCACAGCTGTCACAAATTTTTTTTTTTCTTCAATGAATTTTTCTATAACCATACAACATTGAGCGTTTCCTCAGTGAATATTTCTATTTTAATTTTTAGCAATTGGATAGTTTGGCCGAGTGGTCTAAGGTACCAGATTTAGGCTTTGGTTCTAAAGGGCATGGGTTCAAATCCCATAGCTATCACAAACTTTTTTTATTTTTTTTTCATCAATGAATTTTTCTATAACTATACAACATTGAACATTTCCTCAGTGAATTTTTCAATTTTGATTTATCAATGAATTTTTCTATAACTATACAACATTGAACATTTCCTCAGTGAATTTTTCAATTTTGATTTTCAACAATTGGACAGTTTGGCCGAGTGGTCTAAGGCGCCAGATTTAGGCTCTGGTCCGAATGGGCGTGGGTTCAAATTCCACAGCTGTCACAAATTTTTTTTTTTCTTCAATGAATTTTTCTATAACCATACAACATTGAGCGTTTCCTCAGTGAATATTTCTATTTTGATTTTCAGCAATTGGACAGTTTGGCCGAGTGGTCTAAGGTACCAGATTTAGGCTTTGGTTCGGAAGGGCGTGAGTTCAAATCCCATAGCTGTCACAAACTTTTTTTATTTTTTTTTCATCAATGAATTTTTCTATAACCATACAACATTGAACATTTCCTCAGTGAATTTTTCAATTTTGATTTTCAACAATGGGACAGTTTGGCCGAGTGGTCTAAGGCGCCAGATTTAGGCTCTGGTCCGAAAGGGCGTGGGTTCAAATCCCACAGCTGTCACAAATTTTTTTTTTCTTCAATGAATTTTTCTATAACCATACAACATTGAGCGTTTCCTCAGTGAATATTTCTATTTTGATTTTCAGCAATTGGACAGTTTGGCCGAGTGGTCTAAGGTACCAGATTTAGGCTTTGGTTCGGAAGGGCGTGAGTTCAAATCCCATAGCTGTCACAAACTTTTTTTATTTTTTTTTCATCAATGAATTTTTCTATAACCATACAACATTGAGCATTTCCTCAGTGAATTTTTCAATTTTGATTTTCAACAATGGGACAGTTTGGCCGAGTGTTCTAAGGCGCCAGATTTAGGCTCTGGTCCGAAAGGGCGTGGGTTCAAATCCCACAGCTGTCACAAATTTTTTTTTTCTTCAATGAATTTTTCTATAACCATACAACATTGAGCGTTTCCTCAGTGAATATTTCTATTTTGATTTTCAGCAATTGGACAGTTTGGCCGAGTGGTCTAAGGTACCAGATTTAGGCTTTGGTTCGGAAGGGCGTGAGTTCAAATCCCATAGCTGTCACAAACTTTTTTTATTTTTTTTTCATCAATGAATTTTTCTATAACCATACAACATTGAGCATTTCCTCAGTGAATTTTTCAATTTTGATTTTCAACAATTGGACAGTTTGGCCGAGTGGTCTAAGGCGCCAGATTTAGGCTCTGGTCCGAAAGGGCGTGGGTTCAAATCCCACAGCTGTCACAAATTTTTTTTTTCTTCAATGAATTTTTCTATAACCATACAACATTGAGCGTTTCCTCAGTGAATATTTCTATTTTGATTTTCAGCAATTGGACAGTTTGGCCGAGTGGTCTAAGGTACCAGATTTAGGCTTTGGTCCGAAAGGGCGTGAGTTCAAATCCCATAGCTGTCACAAACTTGAACATTGAACATTTCCTCAGTGAATTTTTCAATTTTGATTTTCAACAAGGGGACAGTTTGGCCGAGTGGTCTAAGGCGCCAGATTTAGGCTCTGGTCCGAAAGGGCGTGGGTTCAAATCCCACAGCTGTCACAAATTTTTTTTTTCTTCAATGAATTTTTCTATAACCATACAACATTGAGCGTTTCCTCAGTGAATATTTCTATTTTGATTTTCAGTAATTGGACAGTTTGGCCGAGTGGTCTAAGGTACCAGATTTAGGCTTTTGTTCGGAAGGGCGTGAGTTCAAATCCCATAGCTGTCACAAACTTTTTTTATTTTTTTTCATCAATGAATTTTTCTATAACCATACAACATTGAGCATTTCCTCAGTGAATTTTTCAATTTTGATTTTCAACAATGGGACAGTTTGGCCGAGTGGTCTAAGGCGCCAGATTTAGGCTCTGGTCCGAAAGGGCGTGGGTTCAAATCCCACAGCTGTCACAAATTTTTTTTTTCTTCAATGAATTTTTCTATAACCATACAACATTGAGCGTTTCCTCAGTGAATATTTCTATTTTGATTTTCAGCAATTGGACAGTTTGGCCGAGTGGTCTAAGGTACCAGATTTAGGCTTTAGTTCGGAAGGGCGTGAATTCAAATCCCATAGCTGTCACAAACTTTTTTTATTTTTTTTTCATCAATGAATTTTTAGGGCGTGAATTCAAATCCCATAGCTGTCACAAACTTTTTTTATTTTTTTTTCATCAATGAATTTTTCTATAACCATACAACATTGAGCATTTCCTCAGTGAATTTTTCAATTTTGATTTTCAACAAGGGGACAGTTTGGCCGAGTGGTCTAAGGCGCCAGATTTAGGCTCTGGTCCGGAAGGGCGTGGGTTCAAATCCCACAGCTGTCACAAATTTTTTTATTTTTTTTTCTTCAATGAATTTTTCTATAACCATACAACATTGAGCATTTCCTGAGTGAATTTTTCAATTTTGATTTTCAACAATGGGACAGTTTGGCGAGTGGTCTAAGGTACCAGATTTAGGCTTTGGTTCAAAAGGGATGGGTTCAAATCTCATAGCTATCACAAACTTGAACATTGAACATTTCCTCAGTGAATTTTTCAATTTTGATTTTCAACAAGGGGACAGTTTGGCCGAGTGTTCTAAGGCGCCAGATTTAGGCTCTGGTCCGAAAGGGCGTGGGTTCAAATCTCACAGCTGTCACAAATTTTTTTTTTCTTCAATGAATTTTTCTATAACCATACAACATTGAGCGTTTCCTCAGTGAATATTTCTATTTTGATTTTCAGCAATTGGACAGTTTGGCCGAGTGGTCTAAGGTACCAGATTTAGGCTTTTGTTCGGAAGGGCGTGAGTTCAAATCCCATAGCTGTCACAAACTTTTTTTATTTTTTTTTCATCAATGAATTTTTCTATAACCATACAACATTGAGCATTTCCTCAGTGAATTTTTCAATTTTGATTTTCAACAATGGGACAGTTTGGCCGAGTGGTCTAAGGCGCCAGATTTAGGCTCTGGTCCGAAAGGGCGTGGGTTCAAATCCCACAGCTGTCACAAATTTTTTTTTTCTTCAATGAATTTTTCTATAACCATACAACATTGAGCGTTTCCTCAGTGAATATTTCTATTTTGATTTTCAGCAATTGGACAGTTTGGCCGAGTGGTCTAAGGTACCAGATTTAGGCTTTTGTTCGGAAGGGCGTGAGTTCAAATCCCATAGCTGTCACAAACTTTTTTTATTTTTTTTTCATCAATGAATTTTTCTATAACCATACAACATTGAGCATTTCCTCAGTGAATTTTTCAATTTTGATTTTCAACAATGGGACAGTTTGGCGAGTGGTCTAAGGCGCCAGATTTAGGCTCTGGTCCAAAAGGGTGTGGGTTCAAATCCCATAGCTGTCACAAACTTTTTTTTATTTTTTTGTCATCAATGAATTTTTCTATAACAATACAACATTGAGCATTTCCTCAGTGAATTTTTCAATTTTGATTTTCAACAATGGGACAGTTTGGCCGAGTGGTCTAAGGCGCCAGATTTAGGCTCTGGTCCGAAAGGGCGTGGGTTCAAATCCCACAACTGTCACAATTTTTTTTTCTTCAATGAATTTTTCTATAACCATACAACATTGAGCATTTCCTCAGTGAATTTTTCAATTTTGATTTTCAACAATGGGACAGTTTGGCCGAGTGGTCTAAGGTGCCAGATTTAGGCTTTGGTCCGAAAGGGTGTGGGTTCAAATCCCATAGTTGTCACAAACTTTTTTTATTTTTTTTTCATCAGTGAATTTTTCTATAACCATACAACATTGATGATTCACTTCTATAACCATACAACATTGAGTGTTTCCTCAGTGACTTTTTCTATTTTGATTTTTAGCAATTGGACAGTTTGGCCGAGTGGTCTAAGATGCTAATGTTATGCTCTGGAAAGGGCTTGGGTTCAAATCCTACAACTATCACAATTTTTTAATGAACCATACAACATTGAGTGTTCCCTCAGTAAATTTTTCTATTTCAAGTTTTAGCAATTGGATAGTTTGGCCACGTGGTATACGGTGCCAGATTTAGGCTCTGGTCCGAAAGGGTGTGGCAGTTGTCACCATTTTTTAATGAAGCATACAACATTGCGCTTTCCCTCCGTTTATTTTTCTAGATTTAGGCTCTGGTTTGGAAGGGCATGGGACCCTCTTTAGCACGATGGAGTCACCATTTTTTAATGAAGCATACAACATTGCGCGTTCCCTCCGTTTATTTTTCTAGATTTAGGTTCTGGTTTGGAAGGGCGTGGGACCCTCTTTAGCACGATGAAGTCCAACATTTATTGGACACATATCAAACACCTCGAATAAATTTTGGGAGTTAAATGCACCAAACTCATTTTCTTAATGCAATGCATACACTTATAAGCTTTGAATGCTCTTTTGTACAAATCTTGTATAAATATGATACATATTTTAATAAATGTATCCTTCTATTTCTATCCATACTCGTAGCTTCCCATTTTCTTGCTAAATTCACAAAATCAACCTATCTTTTCAATCGTTGGAATAATTCAAATAATCTGAATATGTTTCAATTATGCAACAAAAAAAATTGCCCAATATCCAAATCTTATACACAATCACTTCACTTTTCCTCAAAAGTACGTAGAAAAATCATCTTTCCATTTTCAAGTTCTCCATCTGTAAAACCATCTCCAAAAGTGACTTATTGAAATCAATGGATAGATAATCAGTTTCATAAACTAAACCAGTGAATCAGAACCAACAGGACCAGTACCATTTGAATGTTTGAATTAGAGATGAATTTGAAGGCATCAGGACCAGTTTTTTCTCACAAGTTTTTCTACCTTCAAACAATGAACATGAAATTGAAGGTACTGATGTATTCACGAGAAAATAGAGCTAAATAATGGCCATTATGGACCCACAAAGGGAAATCAAAGCTTCAATTAAACTGCTCATGCTAGTGAAATTAAGATGAATTATGCACAAACCAAAGTGATAATGAAGCGGGATTATTACCTATTATTATGCAGGAGGATCATTCAGCAAGAAATCCTCTACAGTTGAAGGGAATTCCAATCCTTCCAAACAATGATCGCTGCCATTAGAAGCAAAAACAGCCTTCCCCATCAGTAAATACGCCAATCTAAGAGGCTCTAATCTCTCTGCTTCACCGCCACCAGTCCAGAAGTAGTGAATCCATCCATTTAGCCTCTCCACCTCCTTTCCACATTTGGGGCCTTTTAGGCCAACGATCTTACTGTAAAACCCGCTTTCACAACCCTCACAGCCATTACAACCACTCCGAGCACCCAATTCCTGTTCTTCAAACGAATCCCCTAACCCTAGAAGTTGAACCAGCCGTTGAATGTCATCTACAGGCCGGTTTTGGCCACAATCGATGAGATTCGGGCTATTCGATTCTGATTTCAGATCTGAGGAATTCGAGAGGAATTCGGGAGGCGGTTCGCTGCTTTCTTGTAAGGAGGAGGTTGTGTTGGTTTGGGGCAAATGAAGGTACATGGGAGTGCTCAGGGACTCTTCGACCGATGAAGAAGAACTGATTTCTACTGGCAATGACGGTGCTCTTCGTGGCGATGGTGGACGAAGAGCGTCCCGTTGCGATGGATTGTCTAATTTAAGGCGTTTTTCGACCTGTGTAGTGAATCAATTTAAGAAAAATATGGGGAAAAACAGGGGAGAGGGAGGGAAAATTGAATTGAAATTGGGAGTTACCTGCTTAAGAGACGAAAAGAAACTGGAGTGCAGAGATATAGACGGCGCCGGTGGCGGTGGCGGTGGCGGCATTTTTTCACCCATGAAGCTGCGGCAATTTCTCGGATGGCCAATACACACGACGAGAGGCAAAGCTGTCGAACAAAAATTTGGTGCCAAATTTCGCGCGCAGCGCGCACATATATTCACACACACGTATTAAATTGTAAAAATTTGAAATTTAATTCATAAACTTTTATTTCTTACACTTTTAAATTTATAAATTATTTAAATTTTGATATTTCTTAAAATTTGCTAATGTACTATGCAAATAACTGAAGACAATCCTTACGAATCAAATCAACACGAGTCCTTTTTTAAGTAATTAAGCCACTGATGTACACCTTTTGGATACAAATGGTAATTTTTAATTCTTTTAAACCTTTCTTCATCATCCTATGATCACTCTCATTTGATTATAGTCTCCGTTCATTTATATATCTCTAATTTACTCCAATGTCACTTTCTTTTTTCTTTTTAATTCAATATATAAGTGTGTGAGATTCTTACAATGAATCCTCACTGGTAGATGATATTGCCATTTTTACTCGTTACGTATGATCCTCTCTAACAAATGTGGGATCTCACAATCAGTTTTGCTTCAAGTTTAATTTGTCAATCATTTTTTACAATGAATCCCCTCTGTAGGTCCGGCGTTCTGGTGGCATATCGTCTGATCTCTGCCTCTAATACCCATCACGGGTTGATATTGTCCGTTTTGGCCCTGCTAGAGATAGATTTTCACACTCTTATAAGGAATGTTTCGTCCGCCTCTCCAATCAACGTAAGATCTCACACCAATAATGTTGGTTACAACTAGTTTATTGCATTCGTGAGTGTTGTTTATCAATCATTGTTTTTTTTTTTTTTTTTTTACTTTCTTTCTATTTTCGCTTGCATCTTAGTCTAGTTTAAAATTTTCACCACCAAAGTCATGAAACTAAATCTTTCTCACACTTGTCATTGTTAATAGCGACAACGAAAAATTCATTGGTTTTCGCATAGAACCTACTTTTGAGAGTCGGGTTTGTAATTTTGATAATGGTGGTTGGAATCTTTGTTCCATACGACAAGATAATTGGGATAAGGAAGTGTAGATCATGATATCTTATCCAATATCTCAAATAAATCTTGGATACCAAGAAATTTCACTCAGCTAAAGATTACAATATCTGGTGCCGCAGCTGCCGATGGTTCTTGATTGGCTGACAACTAGGACAACACGATATGCCGAATTTAATTTAAAAAGAAAAAATTTATTCTAGCCATAAGAATCTCGACGTGGAGATTCATAGCCAATGAAATCATACACGTTGATTTTCCCACGATAACAATATTCTGTATTTAAAAACTGAATCTCAACGGCTTTCTCATCACTACACCAGCTAACAACTTTGAACGCATTTCATTTCTGTGATCCTTTCTTGCAATGGCGGCCTCTGCAATGGCTCTCTCCTCTCCGTCGCTTGCCGGGAAGGCAGTGAAACTCACTCCCTCCTCCTCGGAGATTGTCGGCAATGGCAGAGTCAGCATGAGGAAATCCGCCGCCAAATCTGTTTCTTCTGGAAGCCTATGGTACGGACCTGACCGTGTCAAGTATTTGGGTCCATTCTCCGGCGAGTCTCCGTCCTACCTCACCGGGGAGTTCCCCGGTGACTATGGCTGGGACACTGCCGGACTTTCTGCTGACCCTGAGACCTTCGCCAAGAACCGTGAGCTCGAAGTTATCCACTCCAGGTAAGAACTCAATAGCCCAACTTTACTTTAGGCCCATCATAAACAAAATTTTCAAAGAAAAAAGGATTTTTTTTAGAAGGGTTGGGAGGGAGTTTGTTGATCATGAATTTATAAGTACCAAATAACGACGTCTTCTAAAAAACCCAAAACAAAGTCACTAGAGTTTATGTTAAAAGTGAATAATATTTAAGATCGTGAAGATCAGTGATTGCTAACATGTTATCAATATCATGTCCTTAACTTAATTACGTCAATGGAATCTTCAAATGTCGAACAAAAAACGAAAGTATAGTCAAAAGTGATTCTTTGTTCGAGGACTCCAGAAAATATAGTCGAGCCTCGATTGTTCAAGGGATCCATAAGCCTTAGTAGAGGCTTTATAGTGTAATTTGTTCGGAGGTGTCATGCCCTTTTAACTTAGTCACGACAATAAAATCTTAAATCTGGAACAAAGAATGAAGTACAGTCAAATGTGACTCAAATATCAAACAAAGAGTATTCTGGGAGGATTGTTGGGAAGGAGTTTCGGGTTAAATGATCATAAGTTTATAAGTAAGGAATACAACTACATTGTTACCAGATCCATGATTCCTAACATTTTTTTCTTTTCTTGGGTCGGCCATTTTACAGGTGGGCTATGCTCGGAGCATTGGGGTGCGTGTTCCCGGAGCTTCTATCCCGCAACGGCGTGAAGTTTGGGGAAGCGGTGTGGTTCAAGGCAGGTTCACAGATCTTCAGCGAAGGTGGGCTCGACTACTTGGGGAACCCGAGCTTGATCCACGCCCAAAGCATTCTAGCCATTTGGGCATCGCAGGTGGTTCTGATGGGGGCGGTGGAGGGATACCGTATTGCGGGTGGGCCATTGGGGGAGGTGACGGATCCGATATACCCGGGTGGGAGCTTTGACCCGTTGGGACTTGCAGATGACCCGGAAGCCTTTGCAGAGCTGAAGGTGAAGGAGCTTAAGAATGGAAGACTGGCCATGTTCTCCATGTTTGGCTTCTTCGTTCAGGCCATCGTGACTGGAAAGGGCCCATTGGAGAATCTTGCCGATCACCTTGCTGACCCAGTCAACAACAATGCTTGGGCTTACGCCACCAACTTTGTCCCTGGAAAATAAGCTATAATTGTTTGTTCCTAGAGTGCTTTCGAGAACGAAACGACTGCGCTTTGTTAATTTTAGTTCTCCATCTTTAAACCAAAATCAAATGAAATAACATGTGGTTCTATATCCAAATTAATTCTAATGAGATAAAAGAGCTCACGAAAGGAAGATCGTTCGAGGACAATCGATATTAAATTATAAGTTTAGTTCTAAATTTTGAAATTTTTAAACTGTGACAAATCTAATGGAGAAAGGAACAAAAACATTCATTATAAGAATGTGAAAACTTCTTCTTAATAGATGCTTTTTAAAATTGTGAAGATATAACGAGTCAAAATAAACAATTTTAATTTTGTGTCAATAGATCTCTCTAACTTTAAAAAGTATGTAACGAGTGATTAAATCAAATTGGGTGTTCTATAAGCTCTTAAAGTTTCAATATTGTATCTCATATAGTGTAACCACGACTAGCATAGCAGATATTGTCCTCATTGGGCTTTCCCTTTCGTGCTTGTCTCAAGGCTTTAAAACGTGTCTGCTAGGGGAAGGTTTCCACACCTTTATACATGGTGTTTTGTTCTCCTCCCCAACTAATGTGAGACATCACAATCTACCCCCCTTCGAGGCTCAGTGTTCTTGCCGGCACTCTTTCCTTCCTCCAATCGATGTGGGACCACCCCCAAATCCACCCAATTCAGGGCCAGCGTCCTTACTGACACAGCGCATCGTGTCTACCCCCTTCGAAAAATGGTGAGAAAGTTGGCACATTGTCCGGTGTCTGACTCTGATACCATTTGTAACGACCCAGATCCACCGCTAGCCGATATTATCCTCTTTGGAGTTTTCCTGTTGGGCTTCCCCTTGGAGACGTTAAAAGGGAAAACCCAAATAGGACAATATCTAGTAGTGGTGGATGTGGGTAGTTACATATATATATAGTATTTATTTTTTAAAATTCATAAACCTAATAAATACAAGCAAAATTAAAAAAACATTCGTAATATCGTATACGATCAATATTCATTAAACTAACCATATCATATTCATTCACGAATCGCATCACGATTTTCAACCGTAGAGGACTCATTCAAATCATCAAGATAATTCTGATAACCATAAGAAACAAACCCCCACACAGCCAAAATCATGGACACAATTTTGATGCCATCCATTTTGTCATGAAAGAAAACGACAGCAAAAACAGGCACAACGGGCAAACCCAAAGCGCTTATGGCGTTGGAAAAGAGAGAAGAAACTTCAAAAATGAGGCCCACACAGCCAACCGAGAAAAGCTGCCAACTTATGGCTGTCCAAACCAAAGTCATTACGTACGAAGCCTTACCCAAATGAAACCCATCCATTTCCCCTTTCAAACTTCTCCATTCCCCACTTGCAAAGAAGCCTATCAATATGGCTGAGCTTGACACAATTGATTGGTAAATTATCATGTCCATAACTGCCTTGAAAGTCTCCTTTTTTATTACTTTCTTGAAGGCTAATTGGGTTAATGACAACATCAACCCGTACCCGGCCGAGGCCGCCACCGTGCAAACAAATCCTGTAATCAACGTGAACATGTCGATATTTAGGTTAAATGATATACATTGACGGCGATTTAGAATCTTACCTGTAATGAACTTAGCTCGAGAAGCGGGGTGGTTAGGGCCATCGGAGGCACCGTCGGAGACGGGTTCGGGTTGAAACATGAGGAGAGAGGAGGAGATGGTGAGAAGAACAAGAGAATTGAGGATGAAAGGGGTGAAGATAAGGGAGTTAAGGAAGTAAGAAAAGAAGGCATTGAAGGCCAATTGTGAGGCACAAATGAGGGAGTAGGTTGACACAGGAAGGTACATCAGGCCCACGGAGTAAAGAAAGCAACCAATGGCAACAAGGAGACCGAGAGAGACATAGAGAAAGGCAAGTTTTGTAGCCGTGGGTGGGTTTGATTGGAGGGTGATGTTTGAGGATGGGGTTTTGGGTGATTTTATCATGTAGAGTGGGAGGAGAATGGGAAAGCCTATCAATGTAACTAGAGTTGCCAACCATTTGCTTTTGCCACCTTTGTCAAAGTAGAGCCTCCCAAGCATGGTTCCCACTGATTGGCCTGCAATGAGCAGCACCGTGTAAACACCAATTCTCAGCCATCTTCTGTAATTTACTTTGATTCTCGGGTTTCTCCTCCGTTGGCTTAGGTTAATGGAGCTCGTTTGCTTTCTCGGACTCGCTTTCTCGTCTTCTTTTTCATACAACAACAACAATTACAAAACATGTCAAATGTTTCAAAATCGGCACAACAATTAACGTGTAAAAATCGAAAGATACACATGACATCATTCACGTAAATTAACATAACAGTTAACAGCTATCATGTTAATTTTTTATTTCAAGGGCACTGGTGGAACAAGTTTCACATTTATTGATTCCCGCCTTTGGATCTTGGTGGAGGTTTGGGAAAGTTTAACCCATAGATGACTATTTGAGCACAATTGCTCCTCTTCGCCTCTCAGCTAGGTCGTCTGCAAGCAGTTCTTCTCGAGCCGTCGCCAACCATTGTTGTCCCATTCTTTAGTGAACTGGAGCGCAACCATCTGAACTAGCTAGAAGCTATTGCTTCGAGTCGAAACACTAAAAAGAAAGACGAAGAAATGCAACGGTATGGGATCCAAGGGACCCCACCGCTCGTGCACACAGCGGAAAAAAACCAAAATTTATAGATATATGTTTGAATTTGAGTTGACTAAGACTTACCACCAAATTGAAGCCTCAATTCCCCAACATCTCCCATGCCCTAAAGTTGGAAGAAATTTTGTAGAGAGAGAAAAATGAGAGAATGGAGAGAGATGAGAGATGGAAGGTCTTAAATAGGGAAGGGGATGGGACACAAATTAAAGTACTTGAGCGGTGATGGTATTTTAGTAACAGTCCAATGAGAAAAAAGGAAAAGAAAAATAATCGTGTTATAGGTTTAGATAAGGATAAATTAGCTGTCACAGGCAAAAAGACAGTGATTTTTGTCCTAAATTAAAAACATTGGATTAATTAATTCATGTACCTCTTTGCTTTGATTTTATCGTATATGAAAACGACCACTGATGTAACAACTACTACTGTGTTACTAATTAACATTAAATTCCTAATCTTTCTTTTCTTATTTTTATTTTATTTATTAAAAAAAAAAAACTTTCAACTTAGTTTTATAGAAATTATCTGATAGTAACTAAATTGATAGTTTGGTATTAAGTTTCAAAACTGGATACCCATAAATCAAAATAGATTGTTATATCTAAATTAGTCGATGAGCTTCTCTTCAAATCAGGTACATGGGAGCATTGAAGATCGAGTTGGTCACCAAAACGATAAAAACAAAATTAAAAGGTTGTGATTTGGTCAAACAATCGACAATCTGATCTACTCGTGAAGTATGATGAAGATCAAATCAGTACCAGAAACACTTGATCTCGATCGTCAATTTCAATATGTTTTGTGTGAGTAGAAAGATAAAATTGGGTCGAAGCTCATGAAGGAGAGAGAAAGAAGCGAAATTAATCTCAACAAAGGACAACCCTTGTTGGATTGGGCAAACCCCATAGGTGCATAGAGCCAAAATGAACAAAATAATTTCTAACCGACGTATGATTATATGAATAGACTATTCAATCAATATCTTTGTATCGGAGGAACAAATCAAATCGAACAACCGACCGAAATTGATTCGATGGATTTTTGTACAAAAATGACTAGAGTCGATCTGGTTAAAAGTAAAATTAATTAATAGGTCGGTTTAAATGGACCACCAATAAGTAAAATGTTTTAACTTGTTTTAACTTGTTGGAGTTTATTCAGTCCAATTATCTTCTCTTCTTTCACATATGTCTCGTTCTCTAGCTTGATGTCTTCTTTCATATATGTTAATTTAAAATCTATTTTTTTTTCAAAATAAAATAATTAATTTTAATATGGATTTCAATTTCAATATTAATGAATTAATGAATATTTTGTATTAAATAAAATTTTCTTTACAACAATAAATAAATAACAAATAACTTATAAAATTTAATTTACACCATCCTCTAATTCTTAATAATTCTTAAACACGGGTTAGGACGTACCTTGCTCTTTCATTTTAATATTCGTTAACGTTAAGTCAATTTATACCTACTTCAACGATTCTTGTTCAACAACTAATCAATTTCATTACATTTAATAATAATATTAGATATCCGATCACAAATATTAAATACCTCAAATATTTATGCTAACAATTGAGTTGATGAATGCATTCCTGCACCAAGACTAGAATTAGTTACAAGAATGGGATTCAAAGGGCAAAGGCGTAATAATGTTAAATCCCTCAAAGCGAGATTCGTAATTCAAGCGACCTATATCACATTATAACTTATCTGTTCACAACGATAATGTTAGTAGTTGTTATATGAACGATGAACAGACGAACCAAAACCATAGAAATATAGTATTTAAAGTGACAAAAATGTGATAAAAATGTAAAAATCAAACTAGGGCTAATATTCGAGTAAACGCGTTGATGAGATTCATCGAGGATAATATTTGTATTCTATTTGATTATTACGAATATTGCAATCATATTTCAGAATACCGCAGAAACTAACACCTACATTTTCTTAATCAAGAGGAGTAAGACAGATAGATAGTTAAAAAAGTGGTATGAGAATTGAATTGCAATTTGTACCTGAATTAGGGACTTGGAGCAAAGTAGGATCTAAAGATGATTTGTTCAATTGAATATATTTAAATCCGGTGGAATCTTTGCTTTAAAGTTGTTCCACGAGAGATTCAAGTATCTCAAGTTTATGTGAAATCTCATTTCTGCAAGGAAGTTGCCTTCTAATCGGTCAAGAACAGGTCCATCCTTGTGAGCTTCTCATATAGTCTGTTTAATCGTTTGGAGACAAATCAATCTCCTCCAAACCCAGGTCATGGATGACTGAATTGATTGCTCTGCAACTTGAGCTCCTTCCGGTTAAGGATGGACCCTAAAATTTATTTTCAATCAATTTTCGTTGCCGAGAACCGAAGGAGACGACTAAATGATTCCTTCGTTTGGTTCTTCAATCACTTCATCTTCTTGGTCGACAAAGCTAGTAATCACTCGTTTGCATCAAGATGTTCCTTGGCTCGACTCGTTAGTCCTCTCTTCTTAGAATAATGGTTATGTTAATCCTCTGCATGTTTGTTCGTCTTTCGTTTGCTAGATTGAAGGTCTCTGTCTCGCCGGAGTTTATGTCCGACGAGACAAAACCGTTTGTCTTCCACTCTTCATTTCGTGTGTCCTTACTGGTGAGGTCTAAGGGTTCGTTGGAGGCTGACGTTTTCATAGTCGTCAGAGTTTGGGTTACACTCGCCGTAAAATTTTGATGTTCTCAATTTTTTCTTTCCTTTTTTGTCCTTACCTTATGTTCATGTTTACAAATGTAAATGAGAGCCATATCTAACTTTTTGTGTCTACAAATGTAAATGAGAGATCTAAATTCTTGTGTTGACAAATGTGAATAGATACTCATATGTAACTTTTTCTTTGGGAAGAAATGCACACAGATAATTTATTTTTTATTCTTCTCTTACTTCCCTTCTCCTTCCTCAATAAATAAATTAAAATTAGTAAGAAACACACCATACTGTCAATATTTCTAGCCTAAATTTATCTTCTTATCCATCTGTCTTTCAAAATGTTTAGCATCTGTCTTTCAAAATGTTTAGCTTTTTCAGCTTCTTTATTACGTCTTTTTTGCATGACATTGTTTTGTATAACATTTCTTATAATATTACAGTCTCCTTGAATAGAAAGGGAGACTACGTAACATGGGTGCCGCTGTAGCAGCGACACCAAATAATAGGAGTATATTATGAATACATAAAAGTTGAATCGTCCAAAACGTTTATTACATTAATGGGTGACGATGCATCTACCACAACTATAATTGGAATAGAAGCCAGGACACTGGCTTTGTAACATTTGCAACCTTCGGTAAGCTATTGTCAGGATTTTTTTGAAATGTTAACGAAGATTGCAAATGTTGGTAAAGGTTAACGAAGGTTGCAAATGTTCCAAAGACAGTGTCCTGGCTCCTATTACCAACTATCGTTATGGTAAATGCATCGTCACCCGTTAATGTAATAAACGTTTTGGACGATCTTTTATGTATTCATAATGTTAAACCTAGAGTTACTGTTATTCGATGCTGCTGCTATAGCAGCTGATGGTTACGTAGTCTCCCTTTCTATCTAAGGAGACTGTAATATTATAAGAAATGTTATACAAAACAATATCATGCAAAAAAACGTAATAAAGAAGAAGCTGAAAAATAGAGAATACCTCAGTTTTACGGCGAACTTAACCCAAACTCAGGGGATTATGAAAATGTCAGCCTCCAATGAACCCTCAAATCTCACCTTTAAAAAAAACAGAAATGAAGAGTGAAAGACAAAATTTAGCAAATTAGTTACAAACATAGAGATGGAGAACACCCAAGTTTTCCGGCAAGTGTTCCGGTGACTTCGAAAATATCAGCCTTCACCGAAGCCTTAGACCTCACCTGTAAGGATAGAAACCACTAAATAGATGAAAATAATTTATGGCGAAATCAAGAATCCTCATCTCAGGTATTGCAACTAGATTATTAAGACCTACATTATTCGAAGCTCACCTCACGTTCTTGCCTGTTTCTTGCTTGAAATGAACGATCCAAACACTCAGACCGCTCCTCTCGATCCTCTGAGTAGATCTGGTAGGAGACTTGAGAGCAGAGAGATGGAGAGTGAAAAAGGGAAAGAGAGAGAAAATTGTCGTTCACAAGGGCAAGGGCAATCAAAGACAACAGTAGAGGTCTTGTTGGTTGGGTCACAATAAGAAAAAGAGAGAGAAGAGAGAGGAAAAGATCTGATGCCAGCAGTATGAGAATCCTTGACCTAGACGTTCAGTAGTACGAGGAAAGGTGCTTTCACGAATTGCAATTCTTATTTCGTCAAAAACGTCTAAGAACTCAAGGTTAGTCCGTGAATGACTAGGTCGAGATGTTTATTGGGATTTTCTGTGCTAGTGATGTTTTTTTGAGTGATTCTTGGACTTTTACCTCCACCAATGTGAAAGCTGCCAAGATTTGTGTTCGAATCGAAATTTCAAGAAAACACGATTCAAGTAACAATTAGTGTTTTTCTCCAAATTCGAACTCAAATAATAAGACCTTTATATATATAAGTAAAATCTAATGTAGAAATAGAATATGAGATCTACAATATTGGTGGATTCAGATTACGAATTGGAAGATATAAAAATGAGAAGAAAATCGGATCGAAAATGCAAAAAGCTCATGTTTCTAGAAAATTTGAAAAAACACAGGAGGAGAGAGAGAATGCCGCCACGCGTTGGCTGGCGTACGGAGGAGCGTGGCAAGACAAACGAGTGACACGTGGCGACCGCAGGCTGGAAGACGCGTCAAGTGCGCGCAACCGAGTCGGCCTGAGTCTGAACCGTGCGAATCGAATTGAACTTGCCGCTGGCCCGCGAATGCGAATTGAACCGTGCGAAGTCGTGCGTAATACACCCTCCAGAGCGCGTCAGTCGCGCATGTAGGCACATGAGTACTTTTTTTTTCTCTGTTTGCTTGTTTTTCATCTCGGTTTCGATACTAACCCTATTATTACGTGAATTAGGACATGTCAAAGAAATTCCATAATTTTTGGAATCCTTTCCGTTAAGAAACTCGAGTTTGGGAAGGCAGGCGTCAACCAAGTAACCATTTGGAATCCTACGAGCAGTACTTGCAGGAACCGCTTGGAATAAGCATGCATGCTACCACACCAATAAACTTAGCTAGCCGAACCTAGCATATGAGTATGAAAACCATGGAAATGAAATAGTTAAGAAAATAAATGGAATCTAGATATGAATGATTATGTATCTGTTTAGATTTGAGATTGTGATGATGTATGTATACATGAGGAGGAAGGGAAACTTGTGAAATCTGCGCTCCGGGTGAAGATGGATGTTATCTTCCCGTTGAGTATGTTTGTTTATATTACATGAATTGTTGTATGTTAACTCCAGTGCATGATCGTTGAATAGGAAGGAACTACGAGCTTAGACTATGGCACTTGAGACTATGTAGGCTAGACAAAATCCTAGATTGGGATACCTCTAGAATAAGGTGCATTTAGACCCGCGAAATGATTACCAGCGGATCTAGAGCCCAGAATTCCAAACCACGATAGGTTTGTGAGACCTTGCACGAGAATCCTAGAGAAGAATGAATCAGGTCTAAGTCACCAAGAGTCCGCCTTAGAAAGAATAGTAGGACACCACGGTAATTGTAGGTAGCCCACTAGAGTTGAGCAGTGTGGATAGTGTCATTAGAACCTCCACTTTCCTCTATGCTCTGATATCGTACCGTGGAGACAGAGCTCCGGTACAAAGATTGTTGAGCTTGGCAGATCCGGACAAGGAAGTGTGACAGGTGCCCAGACCCAGTGGTAATAGCTAAGGGGTCTTCTGAACAGGACTCCTGGGTCGTAGAAACCCATCCCTGAGCAGGAGAACATGGTACCACATAGGATGATTTAGTGGCTGACCGGCACACAGGGGTTCGCAACCCCCGATTTTAACAGATGTATGGTCCCGTGGGGGGTTGTCAGCTAACCTCCACGGATGATGTTTAGATAGAGTTACTTATTTAGATCCAACCATACGATCCCCTCAAATTTACTTGTGAGGTTATGCCTCACCTCAAGACACTGATCATCCCACTCCATAAGATGAGCCTTCTAAGATACAGGAAAGAGAGTATTAGTGTAATTAGCTCTCATTAGAACCTAGAGACAAGACCATGGATACCTACTATGATAAAGATGCGAAAATAGCCTACAAGTAGGTTGCTTACTAAATATATTTTTATACTCATCTCTTTTCCCCCTTTTTCTTTTTCAGGTACCAGTCGATACGGGGAGGTGTTCGAGAGCTACACTGTCACAGAGTGGTGTCGTTACGGAGCGTCAGTCCCTTGTTGGCCTTTTAGAGTCTTCTGTATTTCATTTTATATTTGTAATTCCTTTACTTGTTTTAAATTTTACGGGAGAACATAAACAGAGGTCAAGTTGGCTCTAAACCGTTAGAAGGGTGATGGAAGATAAGATAATGTGCACATATTAGGTCAATACAGGATCGAAGCAACAACTCTTATAGTGGCCTAATTATAGATCCCATATATTTTTGTAGGTTTAAGATTCGATCTCTATTAATTTTGTTTAATGAATTCAAGTTCAAACACGACGATGAACTTAGTGAGATTAAGGTCAAACCACTATAAATTCATTTTGGGTTTATGATTAAACCACTAACTCAACCAAATGCCATACCATTACGAAGATTCAAGGATCTCTCAACGAAAGATTGAACGAAACGCCAGTGGTGCAGAATCAGAATGTGCCTGCCGGTGGTGCTCTGCTTTTTTTATTATATCTTCCAATCAAAGATTGGACGAAACGTTAGTGGGGCACCTCAAGTGTTCGACGAAATGCGCCAAAGAGACGTGGGGGCTTTGGAGCGCAATGTTAATGCAACTGCCCGTGTCCTGAAAGGTATGTATAAATGTATGTATATATTTTTGGTATTGTGGGTTTTGATGGGGAGGCATCGATGGTGTTGGTGGGAACATATTCTGCAAGTTGTGTGGTTTATTGCTGAAAGTTCATTAGCTTTTCAAGAGTATGGCTTTATTCTTCATTCCTTCCTTACTACATTTGGTGGGGGGTTTGTCTTGTTGCATGTGGAGTACATAGTTTACGTGCGCATTTAGGTGTCTCTCCTTGGTGCCAGTGCGATGCGCTCATGTTTGTCACCTATATGTGACTCCTTCAAAACAACACATGGCTTGCCTTACTTTACATGTGATTTTCGGGTCCATTTTAGTTTTTAGATTAAATTACGAATTTAATCTATAAACTTTTAAATTCGTGTCAAATAGGTTCTTAAACCTTTAACTTTGTGTCTAATAGGTAATCAACTTATTTGGTATCTTTCAAATTTTAAGAACTTACTGGACACTAAGTTGAGAAGTTTTGTAGAGGTTTGAATTATGTTTTCACGTGAAAGAAGTAAACTGCGGAGAAGTTATACCGAAGATTTGTATGGATTCACTCTTTCATTAGGTTAAAACCATTTCCTACCAATAAGAATGTGGATTACAATGAGTATAATAAAAGAGAACTTTTGCATACTCTCTCAAGAGTATGCCTAACCTTCCTAGTAACCTTTAGTACAATATCATTTAGGAATTAAACTATTTGTTGTGGAAAGATTTGAGGTTGATTTTATTAACCAATTGATATCTCTGATATCTTGTACAACTATCCATGAAAGATAAGAAAAAAACATAATCAATTAGTTATTGATATGAATAATATATACTAATGATGAGATCTTATAGTTGTTGGTATTGATATTTGTCCATTTTTCTTCATAATGAACTTCTGGGATCCTTCTTGGACTTGAAATCATCATGATACTGCTGATAAACGTAGGAAACAAAACCCCAAACCGCCAAAGCCATGGCAACACCTTTCAGCCCACTCATCTTATCATGAAACAAGAACACCGCCGCAACAGGAACTATAGGAAACCCCAGTACACAAACAGCATTGGAAAACAGAGAAGAAACCTCAAATATCAAACCAACACAACCAAGAGTGAAAACCTTCCACAAAATGGCAGTCCAAACCACTGTCATAATGTAAGACACTTTCCCCAACTCAAACTCATTCATCTCCTTCTTCAAACCCCTCCACTCTCCACTCACAAAAAGCCCCACAACAATGGCCAGACAAGCAAAAAACGACCGGAACCAAATCATGTCCACAATAGCCTTGAATGATTCGTTTTTGACGAGCTTGTTGAAGAATAGTTGCGTTAAAGAAAGCACTAGGCCATAGCATGCTGATCCAGCGACGGTGCAGATGAAGCCAATGATGTATTTGGCCTTAGAGGCCTTGTTGTAGGCTGAGCCCTCTGATTCTGTTTGAAAGACAAGGAGGGTTGAGGAGATGGTAAGAACAACAAGGGAGTTGATGATTGAAGGAGTGAACTTTTGGGAATTGAGGAAGAAGGAGAAGATAGCATTGAAGGCTAATTGTGAGGAAGAGAGGAGGGAATAAGTGGAGACAGGGAGGTACATGAGACCAATGGAGAATAAGTAGCAATCTGCAGCTAAAAACAGCCCCAATGAGGCATAAACCAGAGCTAGCTTCAACAGAGTTGGTTGTTGTTCTGTGTGGGAAATATTGTTCCTGTTTGTTCTTCGTTTGGTTGCTCTTATGATGTAATAAGGAAGGAAGATGGGGAAGCCTGCTACTTGGACCAAGGTTCCAAGCCATTTGCTTTTGCCTCCTTTGTCAAAGTAGAGTCTTCCAAGGAGGGTAGCCACTGACTGTCCTAGAAGGAGAAAAATGATGTAGACAAAGATCTTAACCCACTTCTTGTAATTGGCTTTGTGGGTGATTCTTGTTTGGTTGGTGATTGTTTCTGAAGATTCCATGGAGTTTGATCCTTTGGCTATCTGATCTGCTTCTGAGTTATCTAACAATTTAAATAAAATAAGATTAGAAGAGAGAACATAAAATATTTCAATGGCTGCTGACGAGTTGATTCTCCCTTTTTCTTTAAGCTCTTTTCCACTGATACAGAATGGAACAAAAAGCATACAAAATTTCTATCTTCTTTTTAGTCTGCTATTGATTTGCTGGAATTACCTGTAATTTGCAGGCACTTTTCTTGAACTTCTGCCATGGCTGAAAGTGAAGAGCTTCCTGAGAGAGATGGTGAGGAACCTATGAAGAAGAAAGAACAGACCATTCAAAGGATTGATTCATTAGCTCATCATAAGAAGCCTGCAACTTCTTTTTTTTTTTTTCTCAGTGAAGAACAATCCAAAACAATGTTCTTCTCTTTTATCCCCTTCTTGGACGAAAAAGTTGACCCAGTTGTCACAAATGCACCATAAATTGTGAGAAGACAGAAAAATACTTCAATTTGTTTATGATATGAAGAAAATAGTTCAATAAATAGTGTGGAGTTCCTGTGACAGCAACTCTGCTTGGATGGGCTATGAGTGATCAAGTTGATGTGTGGTAGAATCCACTTTTTAGAGAATATAAGACCAAGTTAGAAAAACATTTCTTCTGTTGAAGGTTTGCAAAATACCAAGTTAAGCTAGAATAATTGGTTTTTTAAAAAAGAATAATTTGGTATTGATTGTGACTTTTTTTATTAAAAAAATCTCTGTAACTTTGAAATATTCAATAAATTTAAATAAAATATGTGTAAGATTCTTGGATTATGCTGATGTTTGGCTTATTCGATAAGGTATTATCGAAACATAGAAATAACGATGGAGACTTTGATTTGAATATGTAATTTTACTTTTAATTAAAACAAAATTTTATTTAAGATACTAAAAAAAAATTGTATATTGTTTCTGCATACTAGCCCCTTCTCATTACTCGACATTGATTTTTCCTGAATTACATCGGTGGACTGAAAATGACTTCCTAGCGACCAAATGAAATATTTATGAATTTATTTCGTTGTTGGTAGGTCAATTGGAAAAGTAGCATTTAAGTATGCTTGAAAGACTTAAATGACTTACTGATTGAAGTTTTATGTTCAGAAATTTTGAAATTTTATAACCTTGTTAAGAATTTAATTAATTAATATTAACTAATGATAACCATTTAATATATTAAAGAAAAATTGTAATGAATAGCAAACATTAGGTTATTTGCAAATTTAGCCAAGGAATTTTTAGATTTGCATATATAGAAAAAAGAAATTAAAGCTAAGATTAGGTGGAGGATCGAACCTATTACCTCTTGATCATTCAATATCTAATTGAAACTAACATCACCCAACAGCAGTAGAGTAACAGCAAAGATGACCTATATTATGCATCTATATGTATAAGAATGAGATCATGAAGGAGCTTTAGATCTCTAAACAACATTATCTTTCCAAATACAAAATTGCCACAACAAAGGGACTAAAAAGTGTATAAAAAAGTCTGCAGAAACCACATGAAATAAGAACCTCTGTTCTATTTTTCTCTAAAGTTCTCCAAGTTCTTACATTCTCTCTTTGGTGAAGATTGCAAGAACGCAAAAGTAGGGAAAATGTTGTGTTTCATAGACAAAAAATGGGGTGAACTACTGAGACGAATTTATTATACGACGAACATATCAATAATTTCGGCAGAACTTCAATTTTGAATAATTATAATACATCAAAGGCCAAGGCTACTTCACCAAAATCGGCAATGCTTCTCTTCTTCTGTGGGGGGAGTTGAAATTTGAAAGCATAAAAGAACTTTTGCTATGTTTCCTACAGACTCGTCTTTAAAGCTGAAAAGCTGAAAAGGCCAGCTGAAGGAAGCCTATCGAACGAGTTGGATATACAACCAAAAAGAATTCATCTCCTTTCACTTTTGCACATTTCCAACTGGAAATAAACAATGTAGAAATGGCTCTTTGCATTCACAATAATATCTGAATCATCAATTAGAAATAGCGACTCATCAACTGATAAGTTTAAACAGGATAAAAAGCCAAAAATAAAAAATGAAAAATCAATTTAAAATTCCAAGAAACAGAAGGGAATGCCCTACAGCTGAAAATACTATCCACTAATGACAGTTCCTCAGTAATCCGCAAATAAAAATTGGAACGTGAGTTGAAAAAAATAGTTAGATGATTAGAGATTAACATATACAATTTGAGGTTAGTGATGAGTATTGAACTATGGTTTATCAAATAAGCTCATATGTATTTACCACGACAAAGCAAGTTGGGCAAAGGGCTTACCGTCAAATGAAGAAACCGAAGAAAATCAATGAGATGCTGTATAAGCATAAACCAATTGCACAAGCGGCAAGTAAATTTTGCAGTAGACGCCGATCGTCTTTTGTGGGAATAAAGGCCGCCTTAAGTGTGTTTGTTAATTCAAATATCCGAAGAGAGAGCTGCAAAAGAGAATAAATTTACAAATCATCGTGCAAGAAAATGAAATATTAAAAGTACTATATCTTGCATAAAATAAACGGCCATGTAGATTTTCTCTTACAAATACATAGACTGCTGTAGTGAGCATGAAATTGAGCATAGGATATTCTGGAATGATAGAAAGAAGCCACTTAGGCTGTCCATTGGGTACATTTGATCTGCACAAACAGACCAAGAAAATAAAAATTGCTTGTCTTGAAGATAGAAATCGCATTTTAAATTCCATATAAACTATTCCACTACAGAGCCCATTTTTATCATTACTTGTGAGCCTTATTCAGAAAGAAAAAGAAAATTTGATACTGGCAGAAGAGTTTTAACACATTGTGTTCAAGTCAAAGATACATTCTGATTCATTATCACATCACATTAGAAAGAATGGATTAAATAGAGAGTTGCAAATACCAATAATAATAATGATGATGATAATAATAATAATAATAAATCCTCACCTCAGCCATATATGAAACTGTGAAATGTAAGTTTCAAGGGTAATCTTGCCAAGCCACCTAATGATATAACATAGTTAGACGAAAATATTCCAAGTTCAAATCTAAAAGATCTTATAGTAATTAGAAAAGAAATACATACGCCAAGAGCGTCAAAGAGTAGTTACGGATCTGCTGGGTAAAATTCCGCAGGCAAATATAAACACTAGAATCAAAATATAACGAGATCAGCGATATGATACAAAAAAGAAAAAAAAAAGTAAACAACGAACACTTCTCCAGTACATACGTTATAGGAATCCATGATGTGTAAGGATGATACTTGTTATATGTAATTTTGTCCAGCTTATATATCCACTCATACCACATATAACCAACCTGGAGAAAACAGATGGCATAAAGAAACGCAATTACTAAAAGTAGACTATTGTTGCCACGCAAAAGATATTGCTAGTCACAAGTCCAACTTACGGACAGGGCAACTGTAACTATGCACGCTTTTATAGAGATTCTCTTCTTGGTATCAGCTTCCTCTAACTTCTCCATCCATTTCTCAACCTAGGACATAAAAAAACGATTATCTTAGGGATAGTGAACAAAAAGATTTTTTTTTTTTTTTTTTTTTTTTTT